>NW_027223323.1:1947486-2515500 GCF_030449975.1 Polyergus mexicanus
TCGATTCTCGTAACTACATTGTATTTTTTACAACATTTTATTCTAAGTATAAGAATAATTAGTCCATAAAAGACTTCGTGCTTTTTATTGCCGATTATTTATATTATATATTGTATTTATATTTTTTAACCAATAAGCGCGATAATTATATGATTGTTTCACATTTAATTAATTTATTGTTTTCTCTAATATACGAGTATAGAAACAAGCAATAAAAAATATTGTCAAAAGTTTTTGTAAAAAATATATTTTTCGTAACACGCGTTCTTTTCGTAACGAATAATTTGTTAAATCGATTTTTATCAGAGAAAGAAAAGGAAAATCTGTTTTTGAAAAGATGCGCAGAGCCAGTACAATCGATAATTGACTATCCGCCAATATTCCTGCAAAACGTTGCGTTTCACGCTCTACGTTCGCGCGTCAGCGTTTTCATAAAAATTCGTTACAGATAGGCAACTGATACGTCGATATGCAAACACGCCGCGAAAATCGCTCTGTTGCACGTCGATGGCGCGCCTCCGCTCGCGGATTATGCGCGCTCAAGCAAAAAGAAAAAAAAAAGGAAAAAAATTCGGGCGACAGCGAAGGGGATGGGAATGGAAAATGCGGGATGAAACCGGAGTCCGAGGAGGTATCCGTTCCTCGTCGAGGCTTGGCAATTGGCCAATTCTCGGCGCGGACTAGATACGAGGATAGCAGAACCTCTTCTCGCGCCCGAGTAGCAATTGAATTTTTATATCTGTCAAGCGAGAGAAGCGAACGGCATAGGTAAGAAAGAAAAGAGAAAAGAATGCCGAACGCGGCTCTCAAGTTTGCCCGAAAGTACGAAAGATGCCGAGATATCAAGAATCGTCATCTGTTTGACGCGACGCGTCTGTATCTACTATGATCGGCTTTTCTTGCTCGCCGTGAAGTTTTTCGCATATCATGGATGAGCATTACATTTTCATTCCATATTTTATTATACAAGGAGTTTTATAAAGTAGGGTGTGCTACTTACTATTATCCGTTGTACGGAAAATCAAAATCGCGGTCTTTGCAGATTCTTCTAACGATGATATTTTATATTTTACGTATCACTTTTTACCCATTTTTAAAGTATAAACATAACTTAGATAATTAATAAATTTACATATATGATAGATTTTTCAACTTTATCATAAATCTTAGAAATTATATTTTCATATCCGTTATAGAAACAAAATATTTGATTGTACGTATAAATTAATTCTGAAGCATTAAATATATATTAATCATGCATTACATTTTGCTATTTTCTCTGTAAATTATTATACATCATCATATCGTATTTCAGTGAATTTTTTCTGCGGACGATATATATACAGTCGCAGTTTCATATGGAAATTGGTTAAAAAATTTTCGTAATATTCCAGCGAACTGTATCGAACAACTATTGAATTCCGGTGACGGCCCATTGAATACCAACGGAATTTTTCGGTAGTGGTCCTGCCAGCTCGATCCTCGCAACTCATCGATATCCGTTTTCTATCTTGCTTAGAATATTTTTCCTTGGCGTTTGCATCCCGATAGCACGTTATTGCTTCCGCGGCATTCATTGCCGTCGAAATATTTGATGTGATGAAAAATATAGAGTGGATATTTGTGGCACGCGAAATAACGAGACGCGACCGACACATTAAATTTCGACGGAACGCGCATTAAATATTGTATATTATCGCAGAAATTCCACGGTTGATTGAGAAAATATTTATACGATCCACTTACATCCTTAACCAATAAATTGTAGCAACAATTTTGTTTTATGCGAATTCAACGCTCTGATTGAAATTTAAACATAACTCCAATATAATTAAAAATCATAATACACAGAATACAGAATATGTTCAAAAATGTTTGCTACGTGATTCTAACACAATAGAAATAAAAAAAATTTTTAACTTCACATACATTTATTGAGGGATTATTGACAGATTTTTATCGACGGGATGTATTTTTATAAGCGAAAGCTGTATTTCGTAACGCTTGATTGCTGAATAATGTATACGTTTGCTTTCGTTTCACCTCTTCTCGTTAACGCGACTGACATCGCTCACGATTTCTCCTCTCAAGCTGTCGCACACACGTGCGCGCACACGGCTCTCTTCATACGATTTCATGCTTCTCGGATGCAAGCAAGCTTACGCTCGCGCGCGTGTTTATGGAGGGCCTTATTGAGATAACGAGTCAAGATGCGATGGCATAACTCTTGTTTGGCGCACAAACTAAATAAATTAGAAACTTGCTTCCGTGCGCGCGCGCTCGCGCGCACCTGCCAGATGCCGCGAGACGCGAGCACGTCCCGACAATCCGTGTATGTATACCATATGACTGCTCATCCCCGAGTCAATTACTTCCTAGAGCAGCCGATAGCACCTTCCGCCGATTTCATCTCGTAAATGTGACTTGTCGCCGGAAGGCGTAACGGGTTTAGGGAGCATTTCTGGCATGTTCATCACGCTATACGCATACATACGTTCGCTACTTTCTTTTAATTTTATGATGCACATGAATTTACAGCGCAATCACATACGTTATGTTTATTCAGTCTCCTCTTTTTTAAATGATCGATTGATTATAATTTTATATCAATTCTTCAATGAAACTAATCACGCGAAATCATGAGTTGCTTTTTGGAACATCTAAAGATATTGTGTTTCTTACATACTTATTAATATTTTAATTTAAAGCAAGCTTTATGCTTTGCGAAGATTTTGTAAAAGATTGTTCTTGTCGTCTTTTTAGCTTAATTACTAAAATAACTCAGAGTCTTTACTATAGCAAGAATAAATGGACTGCATAATATTATCCGTTAACTTTGCAAAAGGAACGCGTGTCCATTAACTTGTAGATAATGAGGAAAGTTTGCATGTTAATGCATTTTTTAGAAGTCGTTACATAATAGCTTTTCATCAACGCATCTATTTATTTCATCCTTCAAAACTTGCGTTATAAACTCATTGGCAAAGTTCATCTCCCTTCGACTTCTATACTGAAAGAAAGACTACATATATATTATATGTGTTAAGAAGAAACGATAACATTCTTTAAATTACACAATTCATTAAAAAGCTAAAAAATAATCATTCCATGCTTGATATAGTTTCAGTGTCAAAATTATTATTTGACGTTAAATTTTAAGAAAATTAAGATTATAAAGTGAGAAAATATAACGTATAGTATCTAACAAAAAATTTTAAGTATATTAGGTTAAAATATTTTTTTCTTTTTTTTAAACTTCAACCTCAAACTTTTTAAAATTGTGGTGTGATAGGACGTTTTGGAGAATGAAATCGTATTCGAAAAACTAGAGTAAAATTTTTGTTTCATCTATCGAACGTGCAACCACTCACATTTTTAACATTTGCACGATTGCTCGCATCGTACTCGAAGAGGAAACAATTCAAAATGTCTCGGCATCCGGAAATCACAATTTCATCCGAGCTCGGGGTCGTAACCCTGGCTGTAAGACAGGTTCCTCAATCCCTATAAGTGAAACGAAAATCCGTGGAATAGCGGGATCGACGCGCACGACGGTATCTCGTCGAAAGGCTTGATCGGATATCGTGAATTCCCTTGCGAATATATCGATCCGGTTGCGTATACGGGGCGCAACGACGATGCAACAAGAAAATACACCGAGGACGCAATATCGCGCTACACTCATCTGCATCTCGTAACTTGGGAAGAAAAACTCGGATGAGAAAAACGTTGTTATACAGGCATCCACTCTATTTTTCTTTCGTAAGAAAGACGCTTTATGCAAATGCAATAATCGATATATGAAATGTGAAAAATATACAAAAGATTTAAAATTTCCATGCAAGAATCTGAAATTATATTTTTTTTCAGGAATATTTAATAAAATAACTTTAAAAAAAATTATTACGATAATGATGAGAAACAGAATTGCAAATTAATTTTCTAGACCATAGTAATTTCTATAAAATATCTGAAATTTTTCGAAGAAATCAGGATACTATTTTTTGAAGAAAGTCTATAAATATCTCCATGTATAATATAAAATGTAAACAATTTCAAAAAAATATTCACTGCTGAAAAAAGAGAGTACAAGAAGAGAAAGAGAAAGAGAGAGAAAGAGAGAAAGAGTTACTCATTTTGTTTATCAAATTATTTATAAAATAATTTACATAAATCAATGATTTAAAAGAGGAAGACAAAAGCGTGGTGTGTTTTTTTGAAATAATTTCTCCCGTTCTTGATACTGTTTTGCATTAATCGTGTTCAAAGAAAGTAATTAAGCGTGACGGTACTCATTACTAAATGCATTAATTTGAATTATCGTCTACGCGCGATACGCGGTTTCTCGAGAAGTTCCAAAACAGATACAGCAAATCTCTATGAGGATATCAATCGATATCCGGTTCGGACGAATCGACTATGCACGGCAAGAAATTGGAACGATAGGATTTCGCGTACGGAATCGGCGCCCCGTACTTGAACGTATTTGTGCGTGACGCACGGGGATGTCACGTGTGTATTTGCATACGTAGGTAAGTTGCGCGAAAGTTTATATTCTGACGGGACGTAGTCGATCACATGCAGTGGATTACGATCATTAAATGGCATCCACGTCGTACCGATATAGCCTACGATAGAGATGCGGCAGATCACCGGAGGATACAAATTGGCTCTTGTATCGTATTGGGAATTGAGGTCCCACCGGCATAACGAAGCCAATTCAAATGAATCGGGAACGCGTGTGTATAGGTGCGGAGGGCTGAAAGCGCGCGCGGACGCATTGTTAGGGCACAAGTCATATAAAACTAATGACATAAATAATGAACAAAACAAGAGACGTATCTATGACTGAAGAAGCAGATGATTTTAATTACATATTTTTGTTAGAAATCTTATAATACAATTTATGAAGTTTACAAAATACTATGGATTTTGATTATAATAAAATTACTTTTGTAATACAGAATTTTTATTACAGTTTTTATATATATTTTTTCTTTATCTTTAAAGTTTATCAACTCGCGAACAATTTTTACTTTTTGAAAGAAAGGACACAATTTTGATCGTAATCGATACTATCTATACTTATTTTCTCACTTTGGGAGCATATAATTTATAATTATGTTTTCAGTTTTCGACTGCGGGATTAATAATATATCGGCGAATTTTGAATCGTGAAATATATATTGCATTAATTTCTGTTGTAACACAGTATGAAAAGCTTCTGCAATTTAATCTCTTGTAGGTCAACGAACAGCGTACGACATCAAGTTCTATGGTATTGGAAGAGTAATATCAAAACGAATTTTATTCGCACACACACAATTGGATGCCACGTATAGCAAAAGCGATAGCATTGTACGTTTATTTGTAAAATAGTACGAGTTTTTGACATGAAGTTATTTTTCAGCCCTTTCACCGATTGGATCATATAATCGATATTCTCTTATAATATGGAAAAAAATTTTGAGAAATTATTTTTTCTTCTTAAATATCAATTATATAAATTTCATGAAACTTTTCTTTCTTTCTTTCCCTCCCTCTCTATTTCTCATATATATTATATAACATATTTATAATACATTATTATACATTTATTATTATTATTATATTTATAATAATAATTTTAATATTTACAATAATAATAAAGCTAAAATAATATTTGAAGAACTAAAATGTGTATTCGTACAAGCAGCTTACAAATTTAATAGTAACAAGAAACATATATTCAGGAAAAGGCAGAATATTAAATGCTTCTTGAGATATATCGAGATATTAATAAAATTTTGATTAAGCAGCTCGATTTAAAATTTAAACTATTACAAACGATACCAAGCTCTAGGGCATAATCAATATTACGACAAAGTGAATTCTTTGCGCAGTTTCCGAATTTGTGAAAGTAATCGCAGAACCTAAGCCGCTTTGTGTCGCTAGCAGATTGCATATAAAAGCGTCGTGGGATGGAAAAGGGGAGAAAGGGAGAGATGGGCGATGGGATTCGCAATACCGCTTTCCATCTCGATGAACGACGGCCGTAACAGTTTCGCAAAATTTCGCCTCGCGGATCGGCGTAGAACTGGGCTAATCTCATTCACGATTCGTCCACGGCATTTATGGGGCCTCTCCGTAAACTACACGCGCTATCCATGCCATTTATTAACATCGCGCTGTTCCCGGCGCTCGGCGAAGAATTTACTTTCAGTACCGCGCTCTCGCATCGGGAAACTACTCATCTACGTATGTACCTACCTACCTATCGATCTATCCTATGCTTTGTCGAGCAATTTCTCCGAACTGCTGATTAATCGTCAATAGAAACTTTCCGAAGTGGAACGAATCGAGAATACGGCCAAAGACGCTTGAGAATCTTTCGAGCGAGGTAATTAGTATCGCTGGATTAGTGAATTTAAATTGCAAGTCGCGTAAATACCGCTTCGAAACGTATCGGATTAGAGATAATAGTCGAAGTATATATAAGAATGAAATAAAGCTTAATCACGTTTAAAAAAATATATCAAATTCTACAATCGAGAATAAAACAAATGTTAGTATTTATATATTTTTCTCTTTCTCTTACTGACAAATTTAAATATTCATAAAGAATTGAATAATTATGATCTGAATTGATTATAACTTATACTTTTCAATGTTTCGTTTGAAAGATGACAGTATAATATAGTAAAATACAGAAAAGAGATGAAAACAGATCAATCCGAATCAAATGTAGATGAGAACGCGATGTGAAAAAATATTTTAACTTCAAAAATAAAAATGTTAAAATTAGGAATATATACGCTTTCATCCGCGTTTAGCTAGCATCGATTTTTTATCCCTTCTTTTAATCTTACAATATTATTCTTTAATTATGCGACCCGGGTACCCTTTTGATCTTCTCCTTTTGATTCTTTAATCATCAAAAGATTTCTTTTTCATATTTTATTTTATATTATAAAGTTTTTTTCATTATAAAAGAAAATAAATCGAGTTTGTTGTACATACACGTATAACGTTTCGAATAACTGTGTATGTTTTAAATAATAAAATTGCGATCGAAGACTTGCTGTTTTCGCGAAAAATTACGCAAGAAAGACGACCCGATTCGCGGGCCGAGAAACGAAGTGATAATTTAATCCGATCCTTTTTATTTCGAAAGTTTCGGCAACTTTTCGTGCAGGCGACTAAGCGAAAACCAGGTTATACTCACTGTCGCCGCACTCGCCGATCGGCACAATGTAAAGCACAGTGGATAATAATTTGGCGCCGTACCAAAGTTCGGGATTCTGTTAGGCTGCTCGGAACTGTCGCCGTAGAAAAAATACGATTTCCAAACATATCGGGAGAATCCGAGCGTCGTGCCCGCTGCTATTCAGCGAAACTTCGGGTACGGCGCCGAAACTCGACATTTTTTTTCTTCTTACCCTAATTTTTTCCCTCATGTGCAATTCTTTGAACAAATAATAACGAGCAAGTTCCGATAGACTGAATAGACAGTGCGATTGATTTTCTCTGGCGAACGCTACAGTCTACAGCATTATTTATTAAATTCAAAACGTTTCGTAATTTCAGAATATTGAAATGGCATTGGTACGTGAACCCAAAAGTGTTCGATATGATTGTAGCATCTAATCAGAAATTATTATCAATTTCTAAATGGCAAAAAGTAAATATCTGCTTTTTTAGTTCGAGTAATACTTTATACTTTTTATTGATAATCTATAATCTATAAAGATTCTCGAGACGTCTGTAATCTCAGGAGAGCCACGCGATGCCAAAATACAGATTCGAATTTGAAGCGAGTGGTATGCGCTCTCCGGAATATGTCCAGAATTATATGGAATGGTGGTCTACCATTGCTGACCACATCACGGAGCCTAACTCTCCAACTTCATATCCATATTCGAGGATTTATGCTGCCAAGAATCCCCAAGAATCCTAGAATCCATAGAAGTGTGGACGGTCACATACGCTCGCTTAGTTAGATTCTATGAAGTGTATATTTTTAAAAGCTTTTTTGTTATCGAATTTTATATGCTATATCATCACTTGATGTAGCACATAAAATTCGATAAGATCAGGTGATTGCACGTCGCAAAATATGTGAAATTTTTACCTATAAAGCATTTCCGGAACAAAACGTATCGCTTTTAACTCAACAATCATAAATTTTTTTAAAAACCTTTTTAATGTTTTTCAAATATTTATTGTAAGTTATTGAAATATAAATGTATGATTTTAGTCATACCTTTTCATATATATAAAGGATATTGTATTTTTTATTTTTTATTATTAAACCGACAACAATTTTTATATTATTCTTATATTCTTTCAAAAAGAGTTAATTAACTTTCGACTAATCTTCTAGAAATAAAAAAAATCTGCCTTCTACATATTAATTTAAATATTTAAAACTGTTATTACTGAAAAATACATGTATATTCTTGCATACTTTATATGCCTCTAAAAAGTATTTTCGTATAGAAATAAACAAAAATTTACATACTCAAATCTCGGCTGTTACAAAGGATCTATATATATATCTATGCTATGAAAACTCGTAGATCCCGCCTGTTATTACGACCACGTCCGAAAGCATAAATTCGATATTGCTCAAATCCGTGCATAAGCCAGAACGAAGGGAATTTAATTCTCCGTGCGAGTATAACGCGGCCACACTTATACGTATATATATATATATATATATATATAAGTACGTTGGCATGGGGACAGTTTCTCGTCGCAAGGAGAACACGGTAAAATCCGCGTAATCCTCGTAAGGGCCGGAATAGATTACGTACCGACTCCCAAAGGGTCCGAGGAGAACATTGGTTTACGGAAACGGGTTTCCGTTATCGGCATAACGCTGGGGGGTTCGAGCCGTAGGGTTATCTTTCTCGAGCTTACCGATCCCTCGGCCCATGCTCTCTCATATCGTACCAAGTATATCATATATTATGCGCGCATAAGAAAAGTCATGTGTAGCTCACGTCAACGAGGATTACGAAAATAAGAAAGTTTGGCGTCTTTCAATGGATTCTGATTGTTTTGGACTTTTCATCGAAAAAATCACATAGCGTTATATAATAATATGATTCGTCATTGTAATACGTCAGATATATCAGATGAACAAGAGAGAGAGAGAGAGAGAGAGAGAGAGAGAGAGAGAGAGAGAGAGAGAGAGAGATACATTTCCTAGAAATCAATTTTTATATTTAATATTTAAATTAAATGTTGATAAAATTGTATACAATTAAATTTACAATTTGTGTATTAAAATTAAATTTTTTATTTTTGTATTCTTTATTTTTATTGATTTATAATTTATTTTTGCAACTTATTTTTATTAAATTTTTATTAGACAAATTATTTTTATCGGACAATATTTTAAAAACTGCCATTTTTAAAGATTCTTGCAAACGTAAATGCAGAGATTGCGGATTTATACAGTAAAAAAAAAAAAATTAGATTTTTCACATTATGAAGAGTTCAACTTGATAAAAAATAAGTTTACCTAATTTAAAATGTGAAGTGCACAGATTTTTTAATACTCTCATACAGCAGAATTTTTGAAGCGTACAAATATACACGGTATTTTCTATGTATTTCTCATTTTGCGGTACATGCATACATACATCGAACAACGTGGGAATTCGTGCAATTAGTAAATTAAAAGGTTGGGATAGTATAAAGAGATTTTAAACAGATTTATTAATATGTAAAATCTAGAAGACTTTCCTTTCATGTAAAGCCCTATAATCTGTAGCTTTATATGTCGCAAAAAGCAAAGCTTCGCACAGATATAAATAAGGGAGAAACGTGATAATTAAATTTCATGCGTGGGAGCGATCGGCGGTTTTCAAAATGACGTTATTTTAGAGTGATCTTATTATTCGTTAATAAAAAAAAAAGTTTAAAAACACAGCAAAAAAATTCTTGTCTTTACTCGCGGTGAAATATTTCGCTTTTTCTATGTAATATAAGTACGCTAACAAAAAGTTAATACAGATACGTAATTTTCCTTTTTTGAGTTTCATAACAATATTAATTTCTAACATTGTGATGAACGAATAAAATAAAAATTACGTGAAGCGGACACGTGCACGTCAATACGTGTAAAATTATCTAAACAATTCGACACATTTTCGATAAACCAAAAATTGTCGCGTCGATCGATGGCTAGTATTTAACGACCGCATGTATGTTCTACCGAATGCAAAGCTCGAAAATATGAGAGCTGCCCGAAGCGCTTCGTTCGTCAGAATTTCCGAAAAGGGCCGATAATAATATTCTGGCAGCGTATCTGGACAAAATTGATAACGTTGGAAGCAACTCGATGCAGTTTATGGAATATAGGAATTATGCAGCGATTTAACGCGATATAACACGTAGGGTAAACTCGCCACTGAAATGATTGAAATAGAAAACATTGATAATTTATAATACTACTTATCTCATTCATCTAATTACAATTCACCTTTAAAAAGGAAAATACAAAAGATAAAATCAGGTGTATTAAAAAACCGTAAACTATTATTAATAAAACTATAAGTAATTCTGTGTTTTTTTTTTATATAAAATAGTAATTTTTTTTATATGCCAAAAAACAAAATTATTAAATTAATTATTAAAATGTATTTCAAAATCCAAAAACATCTGCAAGCTTATGTTTATTTCATTTTTGTTAAGCTTAACTAACTCTACTTAATTGTTGTTTTGTTCAAAGCTCTCTAAAAATTAAGTATTTTTTTGTTGATATTTTAAAATTTATCCTATTTAATTTATTGATTCGAATATAAATGTCTTGAAAAAAGGTCTGTATCTTGTTTAACACTTGTGTAAAATTAATTATATACTATGGTATATAATTAAGAGTTTTCAACACAGTATCGAAAAGTATCATTAATTAATCAAATCGAATCAGTAGTCGTAACATCAAACATTCACCTGCATCTCGTATTTAAAAAATTCAAACCCTAGTCCATCTGTCTGTTCTTGAATTATTATACACAGAGAAAAAGTTTGTAAAGGTATATTAGAATACGTACGAATAAGGAGCTCGCGCGGTATTCGAAATATCTCACGCTACGACGAAACTCATTTCTCGCGGCGCGATGCGTTTAATTTCTAGCGTTGCGTTCTTCTCGTCGCTGTCGGCGACGACGATGACGTTCCGCAGCGTCGAGCACCGCGGGCACCCGAGGCTTGATTTAAAGTCTCGGGCAATATCGGACGCGCGGTCTCCAAGGCGCAGAATTGGACTCTCCGGGGTATGCCGGGATGGATTCCAACGAACCCCACCTCGGCACGACGGCATGCCGGCAATGTCTAATCAGTGCCAACTCAATTTCTCGACGCGTCTATTGTCACCTGATTCCAGGCGCGTCTCGACACCCGACGTGCGGATGCGCGGGCGCGCGGTGGTCCACATGCGGATGTGCAGATGCGGTGGGGGGTGGATAATCCTTTAGGGTACACTTGCGCTAACACGGGGAAGGGACGAATCGGACGCAACTATTGGTCCCTGCGTAGGAATAGCGTGCGTCAAATTAACATTCTGGGCTGCGTTCGGAAAACATCACCCATGTGCATACGAGTGTCCTTCTATCTCTGTTCAACTTTTAGTAAATAACAAAGATAGAACGACGCTCGTGTGCACACGGGTGATGCTTCCGAACGCAGTCCTGTACAGATACGTCGCGAGATGATGAAATTCGAACGAATGATCGGAAACCATTGTTAAATTGCATGCTCAATATGATACTGGGAAACATGTAAAAGGCGTAGCCGTAAAATGACACGGCGCGATGTAACAACGTATCGCGATTACCTCTATACTTGACATCAAAATGATTGAAATACTTTTTATTTTGAAAATAAATAATACCGCACAATCTCTTTTTACGCGGATTCGTTAATGCGCGCACTCTAGTATGCATTATTAAAAATTATGATAATAAAATATAAAGTAATATGTGAAAAATTTCAATCAATTTAATTAATATATTTTATCTTTTCTCTGAAATTAATTAGCAGCGTTACAATGAAATATAATAATTGTATAAATAATTACATGTACTAAAAAAATGTCTCGATCATTTTGATGTCAACATGAAAAATATATGTGCAATTTTAATAAAAATGCAAATATCTCTGAAGCTAAATTGTAAAAGTTCCGAGAGTTTCTATTATTTTCAAATATTATAAATTAATATTCTTGTAATTTATAGTGAAACTTGAAGCTGCGTAAAATAAAGATAGTGACTCCAAAAAGTCAAGAAGAAAATATCTCTAGAGTGTAATTGATATAAATTTTCATTTCTTAATAAATTCAAGGAAGCGTCTAACTAATCCAGTTTAGTTGGTTATTCTTGCCTAAGAAGAAAATGTTGAAACAATTTACGAAAATATGGTCTAATATCTTTTGTAAAGGGTGATCTCGTTGGAAGGATATTCTTCCTTCGGATTAGATGCGTCACGAATTATTTACGATTTTGCGTGAGCGGGTCGATTCTCGGGCGGTTAAAGGTTATCCCTCGAATTCAAGGATGTAAAAGTATCAGAGATTATGATTATATTTCGAAATTTTCGCTTAGGGAATGAGAGTAACGATTCGGATAAATAGAGAAATCGGCGTATAAATAAAAAGAGTATTAAATAAATAAGAAAATAAGCACATATAGTCGCGCATATAATTTTGTTTCATAAATGTTTTATTAAAGTTGAAAAAGTGAGAATTGTTGCGTGATATAAAAGACGATACATTCGATCGACACATACACGTAAACATATGTACTACAATGAATGTAAAATGTACAATTGAAACAAAAAATTATGACCCGGATATAGAAGATAATGTGTGCGAATATTTATGTATAATATTTTATTAATAGTATTTGTGTCGCTCTGCGCGAAAGAGAAAAAAAAAATAAAAATAGAAAATATAACAGCGTTTTTTATAATTTAATAACGCGTTTTCTTTAGGGATTGTTCAAAATAATTAATATTTTATTCTATTAAAATAATAAAATAGATATTTAATATTTTACATGAATTATGATAACTAACGTTTCTTGGCCGTTTCGGGAAAGTGATTTTAAAGTAAGCCGTGATCTTAAAGTAACTGTCGATAGATCACGCAGTTTGTTGCGAAATGTTGAAACACGGTCTATGGTTTTACATATAAATTTTCTCCTGCAAATCCGTATGATTTATGCTAGCTGAATGTAAGCCGCGAAACTAGGCGCATTTTGGCTTCGCCGCGATTTTAACTCATTACCGTATAAGCGACGGAAAAGACATTTTCCACAATTTCGAGCATGCTGTATATCGGCGATGAAACGTATGATAAAAATTCAATGGGACGCGTCGGGATGATTTTCGTTATCTCGCATCTACGGCGAGATGGATTATCGATCCCTCTCGTTCTCGGCCACTGTTATTATTATATAGAATCGCTGGCTCGTGCGTGGCGTACGCAACCCTATTTCACATATACAGGGTGTATGTAATAACGGTATAGAGACTAGCATGACGAAGTAGGATATAAAGGCGTCGGCGGAACATATGGCAATAACGTGCCGATGCGATTTCTTGTTCTATTGTGCTTTTCTATCACTTACTTTTCTCTTTTTCAGACGTAATAACTATACGATCGGCGACTATAACGATGTTATTTCTTGTTGCGGTTGTTTCGTGCACACGAAAATATCTAATAAATTTCCGGAAATTTTGTCCTCTGATCTGTGATTATATACGGTGTGATTTTCTTATAAGAAATATTTTTGATGTGATTAACACACGCTTGATGTGATTAAAAAGCGCTCATGGATGCATTCCAACGGTCTTTATTAGCGTATCTATATTAACGTGTGATCCGTAAACATACACTCTGTGCGATATGGAATCGACGTAAATTATGTTGATGTTGTTATAAAATGCAAATTTGTACGAATCGCGCGCAGCGATAAATTAATAAGTATAATGCAATTATAAATAGATATGTTACGGTTTAGTGAATCGTGCAATTGATTAATATGTAATTATCTTCTATAATATGTTGTAAGCTGTTCAAAATTTATTCTACTTTGCTCGCGATACGTATCGCGAGAAATTAATTGTATATATATATATACATATATCATATCTCTCTCTCTCTCTCTCTCTCTCTCTCTCTCTCGGGTCTGCCGAGATTATTTACGCGATTTCAAGTTTATAAATCGCATAATAAATTTTATCTTAGTTCACAAATTAGTGTTCCGCGGGTTTTATATAGACGAAGAAGAAAACATTTTAAGCTCAAACAGATTTAATAGTGGCTTCGATATTTCCTTGTAGACGATGGATTATTATTGTATATTCGATTTTTCCGCTTAAAACCTAGTTTTCTTCTGATGGGAAAGACATAAGAAATTCGTGGTTAAACGACTTGATATTCTGTCGCTGAAAGATAAATAGCTCGAAGGGTTAAAAAAGATGAGGTAAAATATGTATAGGTATTTCCATTCACTTGAACGATCTGTAGATGATTACTCTTGAGAGAATGGAAGATTCTGCTAATAACGCAGCTCGAAATAAACGGGAAATCGAAATCAGTGACGGTTCATAGGCGCGAATGGAATTAGCTTGATAAATTTATACTTTATCCCGTCAAATCTCATTATATCTGGGTAATGAGCAACGCTATTCCATAATGATGTTTAATCAATTTAACGTAACATGCTTGTAAATTGTATGACGCATTAACGAGAGAGAGAGAGTTTCATTTGTTATAGCAAATAAATTGCAACAGGTCTAAATGAAACAACACGTCCGCAAAAAAAGAACAAATTAATAATCTTTTTCTGATAATCATGCAACATGTCGAATTGCATGGAAAAACTCGACATATAAATAATTGAAAAAAATTATTAATTATTAATAACATTTATAACTAATTTTACTAACTTTCTTTAAAATCATCAACAATTTTTATCTCACCAGTCTATTAATTTTTAACGAGAGTTAAACGAGAGAAAAATGCATCATAAATTAAAAACATTAAGCTATAGCAATTGAATGAGGGAAACCCAATACGTTAAAAAATATGTTTAAAAATCTATTTAAAGAAATAAATTACAAATTTAATGATTTTCTTACTGCTTAATGATACACGCCACTTTTAAAAAATATTTATAAATAAGTTTGATTTGTATACTTCTTTTTTCTTGTTTCCTTTTTTTGACGCAACTCCGTATTTTTGTACACGCGTTACTTACATTCGCGAATAAATGAGAAAGAAAAGATGCCAAAATTCTGCGCATTAGCGCAATACTTTATCTCTCCTATATTAGCTCAAGCCATTTACTGACAACCGGTTTCATAAGTCGCAGCGAAGATACCGCGAGCTTATCGCAGATCTGAACGCTTTCTTAAAGACTCCGGTGGTGCGCGCAGCTCTTCCATTTCCGCCACAAATCCGATTATAAAAGGATTAAATCTACATTTTCCTCTTCGCACCTTAACCATCCCTCGTATTCGTATTCCACGTTGAGGTGAGAGGTCGAATTTCGGCAATAAAACGATGAAAATTCTCGCACAAATCATATTATGTACTTCATCTCCGGTATTGCGAACGATAGCGCGTGTAACGTACTTTATCTCAGTTTATATTCATGTTAAACGGATATCGCGCCATACAATTCATAGCGAGCTTATTGATGAAATATGAGCAAAATTCGATTATACAACAGTTTACGTATCTAATTGCAATTGAGTATTATCTTTCGTATTTTCAATGTCACTGTTTAGTTCTAGATGGATAGTTGATGCTAGTTGGACGATAGAGAAAGACAGAAAAAGAGGGAGTGTATATTATAATGTCTACATTAATTCATTTAATATAATATGTCTATATTAATTCATTTGATATAAATATTCTCTGCGCAAACAATATATTTCATAATTTGATAATAGAGATAGTATTATTATCAAAATACAAATACATATATACAAACATAAATTTTTTGATACAGTTAAATTGCATGAAAGGCAAGGAAATACGAGACCCATTTTGAAATAGCAGTATGTAAATAATAAATTATTTTAAAAACCGATATAAATTTAAGATTAGCGACAGTGAATATTATATTGCATCTGATTTGATAGTTATTAACAATCGCTAAATTATAATAAATAGTGAAAATAATCACGGCATCTAATATTATCAACTGTGCAGAAAGCGCGCGCATAATATGCGACAAACATGGATCAAGAAAGGTAAAATCCTATAACTTAAAACAGAAAGCGCGCAAAGTTACCAAATATTACCTAAGAACACGCCAAGCGATCCGACCGAGGACCGCATACATGTCCACCTGTGCCTGGCAGGTGTGCCTAACATCGAAGTGTTTTCCTGCATGGTTGGAAGCACGCGGTCTTAAATCAGCTCGATTATCGCCCATAGGATATTGTACTTGGTACGCGAGCCGTTGCCCTGCTTTACGTTCGACCATTAGAGAATCAGGAAGTCGACTATTACGCTATCGTGCAGCGCATCCGAGGAGAATAAAGAGAGCGAGAGAACAAAGAATCTGTCCGACCGTTTTTTTAAGCTATGTCAAAACGAGGATAAAGCCGCTTCGATGTTCCTTTGAAGATGCAGCTCGCATAAAAAACTAACTGCGCCTTATTACGTACGTAATTTATATTAAACGTTTCTTGCTTGTGTGTGTTTTATATAATTAAGCTTTATTGGAAAAACGATAATTTTGAACGTTTATTTTCTTTTCAGTTAGAAAATCACTTTTTGTTTATATTCTTTGTGTGGAACAAAACACTTTTGTTAAAAGTGACTGCTTATTTAAATAAATATTTTGATATATCTTACATAATCTGATAGTAAAGTCCAATAATATATATAGGACATACATAAATTTATTTTTGAAAAAACGCTTTTTTTAATGTTTTAAAAAAATGTTAAGAATTTCCAGCAAAGATTTTTTCAAAATTTATCTTTTGTGAATAACGTCTAGTTGTAACATTTGAAACAAGTTCGAATCGATAGAAAACGCGAAGGAATTCTTACTGTGTACGAAACGTGTGTGTGATCGTTAATAAATCAAATCAAAAAGTAATTATTGTCCACAACATGATATAAAAGTCGAGAAGAAGATAATAAATACATTCTCCTGAGATTTGTCCGCATTTCAGCTCTTAATCGCTTTCCTTTCTATTTGTCCAGTAATAAGGATTTGGTAATGATGAGAAGAAAAATAGAAATCCCTGTGGAAATCATGACACGTCATGTGGATGGCTATCTCTCGCAAATATAACATACCGCTAGAATTACTTATTTTATCAGATCCGATCCGATATATTTAACCACTTCTTGCAAATATTTCTTTTCGATTTATGGAAAATCTATTGAATGATGATTTATGGAACGACAGGAGGGTTAATGGTTCACATGCACGATAATTCGCATAATACAATCAGAGCACAAATATCTTTTTATGGAAACTTTTTCTCTATGGCATTTTTTGAAATTATAAATTGCATGTAAATAAAAAAAATTTCTTCAGCTTATAAAAATATTGTAGTAATTGCTTAGCCTTTAATTAGAATATAATATGCATTTAGAAGAAATTATATTTTATATAATTATTGTATTTTGTATATAAAAATTATATAAATTTATTCGCGTAACGGAAATAATATCCAATATCTATTATTTTGCTTTCAATAATACATCACTTTTTTGTATTATATAAAGATATTGATTGCTTAAACAACCTATTTTCTAGCCTGAAAAAGAACTACGAATTCTTTCCGTTATTCTTAGCGACAAGATATGTCACGCCGATGGCGGATAAGCTTATCTTCGGTAAGATATGCACTGAGGACAAAAAAGAGAATTAAAATGGGCGGAGGATTATCGCAACGAACTTAAATTTTGCTATCTTGCACTATCTCGATTTCGTGCTACCACCCCATACATCCGATACCGTGATAATTTCTGTCCCGTGTCGCCGCATCTTTTGTCGAATCATCTTTTCGCTGCCACATGGAAGTAGAAGTGAGAGGTCCTGGAAATCCTGGATTTGCTGTTCCATCTCTGTTACTTAATTCCGGCAATAAAATTTACGTCGTTTTCGCGTGACTCCACTGTATTATACGACTACTTCGGTCAACAACAGTTTTCGATACTACGCGTGAAAGCACGGGAAAATTACATTGCATACCACATTTCCTGTTATTTTCTGCTTGTAAGAGCGTAATTGTGAATCCTTTAAATGGCATAGCTAAATGTAATATATTATTACAATTGGAAAATGTAGTTTAAAAAAAACAATCTAATTGTGAATTTTTTTCACGTTATCTTCTTAAAAGTAATTTGATTAATATAATGTATATATACAGAGAGAAAATTAACGTGACAAAAATTAAAAACTTTGTAAATCACTTGAGCGACGTCAAATTGATCAACGTTTAGAGAGAAGCACCGGTAAATTTTTAATTCTGCAAGTATTCATATTTTAATTTTTGTATTTGTTACTATAATGCATTTTTTGTATTATTTTATATAGATAACCACTTAATTTGACCTGTTTCATTTAATCTCATAATGTTTGATCATCATTGTGTAATAACGTAATTTTCTCTAAAATTCTGAAATTTAATTTTCTCTGAAATTTTGAATATTATGCAAATTTCATCATGGCATCCGTTGCAACATTACTTTCGTTTCGCGTGCGGGTGACGCATTCGTGATTACAAAGTTGCGACGAAAAATAGCAGACTCTCAAAGTGTGCGAAACTTTAGTTAATTTTAATTACAACTTGCAATATCTACGGCGCGATATAGGCAGGTCTCTCTGCGAAAGCATGACGATGCGAGAGTTGCGGACTAGTTTTTTGTCAAAGACAAAAGTCAAAAGAATCTTGAAGAATTTTTCATTCATCTGCTTTCGAACTATAATTAATACAAACCCGTGTATAATCGCATGTTGACAATATTCTAATGAAAAATGTTAAGATTTAATCTTAAAAGGGATTCATGTACGTAGTCGTAATCTAATCTCTCAAACAATATCAGTTATACCTTTAACTTATACGCGATGGATTAAGTTGAAAGTTTTAAAGTTTTAATGAAGCTGTTTCCTCTAATGTATAATTTATTTCCTACTGCAATCTGCTTAAGGGAAAAAATCGAAGCTTGTTGTATTTTACGAGGATACCTTTACGTTTGACATCGAGAGATATTTTGCAACTTGCTAATGCTTAATAATAATACAGCTTTACCACAACAATGTGGCATAAGATAAACGAGCCTCAACATTGAAACTGTTGAAAAAAATAATTTAATTGACTTATTGTTAAAACTAATTATAGAAACAGCTTGTTATTTCGACGTTATCAAATTGTCTGATCATTCATAAACTTTACTACTGTGCACTATTCGAAATGAAACAATTTAATTAATTCTCGTTTAAAAGCTTTATTAAATATGATATATTATAAAGATACATATTGATAGAGCAATTTCAATTACATTACATATACTTATGTGTACAAAGTTCTCCAATTCAATTTGAAATTACATCTTAACTAAGTTAATTTAAATGGCACATCTCGATCATCTAGATCAAATAAGAAAACATATCTCGTTTTGTCGAATTTTAGTAAAACAAATTTATCCGGATTAAAAAAAAGAAAGAAACAAAAATAGCGAACTTGGACGTGGAAGTCGCAACGCAAGTTTTTGTTTCTGCATCATAGAAAAACTTTGCGTTATACGTGTCTGTTATATTCGTGTCTGTCGAGTGTCGAACTTTATTGCGAGTTGCAAAACACTGAAAAACACGAGAAAAACTCAATAAGTTTTTTTTCTCTCTTCTGCCAGAAATGGGCAGTCTTTACGCACACGCGTTTCCCCGCGTATATAATATTGCTTGTTTGCTCGCAAGCGGAGCTAATTGCCAGTTTCGCGTTGCATATTTTAGGACTAAAAAACTCGGAGAGAGTAAAGGGCGCGGATGGGACTGAAATAGGGCTCTCGTTGCTCGCTTCTCGACCGGAGTTTCGGAAAACATGAAATCGCGAGTTTTTATAGAGCGAGGTCGTTTTACGAGCAGCGACTCGTCGTCTGAAACAGCTTGTGTATTAGCAGACGGAACGAAGCGAAATTCTTTCAGCTTTTGTGTCATCCCGTCGACGATGTACGCGAAATAAGCCGCAAATACAAAAACAAAATAGCGCGCGATTTTATATACCAAGCAACGGATCGGCATAAACTTTTAGTATCGGCGAAGACCATAATTTTGGCGCTATTTTGAAAAACTCATTCTGTTATAACACAACTGACTCTCGCAAGTTTATATCTCTGTAAATTAATTCTTCGCGTTTCAAGGCAATTCTCGAGAAATAAATGCATATAAAATATCTTGTTGCTTTTTTACAATGTTAATAATATATCTAACGTAAAAATTCTATCAAAAATTCTCTCAAATTTGTTGCTTGTATTGGAAAAGATTTGCCATATAACTTACAAATTATAACATCGTGCTATTTTAAATGGCAAAATATATACATTTACGAATGTTCTATCTTTGTTGCATTGATTTTTATCCATTATAATATACCTAGATATCAGTTGGAGCAGGATAATGCATCTGTAGATACACGGAAACTGAATATCGCCTACGGTGATTCAATAACGTTAATAATTAGGAATATGTGTTCGCATGTCTCGCATCGTAATACAGGAGGTTTCTGGAAGTTCTCTGAAATTTCAATGATGTTCGACGAGAGATCTAGTTGTTCACGGTTATGTATATGTAAGTTGCTAATTTTCATCTATTAATACACACGCATAAATCTGTGCGTGTATCTATATGAATTAGATCTTATTATTTTATTGTGTTTATGTGTGTTTATTATTTGATAACAGCAAATGTTAGGTTGTATATGTGGTTTTTGAATAAAATAGAGAAAAAGAATAAATGTTATGTTAAATTATTTATATAAAAAAGTGATTAAATAAATAATATAGTATAATAAATAATAATAAATAAATAATATAATATGCTTAAAACACATACATGTGCCAGTAAAGCTTGAATTTATCGCATATTCTTTGATATATTCTTTTAACTTACTAATATTTATACTTTGTTTAGTCAATTTGTGTCAGCTGCTTCTGCAAAACATTAACATGTTTGCCTTAACATATTCTATTATTCCACATCAAGAATGTTTAATGGATGCACCGAGTATACAATCAAAAACTATTAGTTTCAAATTAAAAAAAACAAACAAGAAACATAAAAAACGATATAAAAAACTCAATACACTGTTATATGTAAATTGAGATATTAAAATAATGGAATTATTAGTTATTGTTTATTCATATGATATTTATTAATATCTAATAATATTTTATGAAAGTATTATTATTTTTGCTACAAGCGCATGCAAAAATATAAAAGTTTTTAGTATATATATTTCTACAAATTAAAGAAAATATGAAAAAGAATAATTATTTATTAATATAATAAGAAAAGAGCAAATAAATTTTTCTTCCTTAATTTAATCTATCCACTTTTTCATATCAAGCGCAAAGTGTGTGTGTCTGAAGAAAATCTTTATTATTAAAAACTTCGTTGCCGCCATTCTTACTTTGAATCGGCCGCACACGCGTGCGCGGCCGATTGCGGTGGACAGTTCTGGACGCGAAGGATCCTCGTCGTTTGTGATTAATCAGCGCGGACATTTCGTAACGACGTAGCAAACACAACATCTGCCGTGTGCCGCGCCACTAAACGTCAGTCCAGAATTCGGTCGACAAAAAGCGCCGCCCGTTATGCACAAGAGCCCACCGGCTCGAATATCAGTCATCCTCGTGTGTCGACGATGATAATTTCACTAGGAATAGGAAAAGGGCCGGACACATAGCGGAATGATTAAGAATAGCGAAAAAGGAAGTCCGTTTGCCGACACGTTCCTGCGATATTTTTAACTCTTTGTTTCGCGTATTAAAAGTAACTCCACTTGTATTCTCGCATATTTATTGTCTCTTGCAGAATAGATTCCGGGAAATACAGTTTACGTTAGAAACGCTGTTCTCTGGATTATAACGGAAAAAATATTCGTAGAATCAAATAAGCGGGTTTAAAAGACCCACGATGCGGATGCTCTCGAGGTCTAAAAAAAAAAAAAAAAAAAAATCTTTCTATTGCAAGAATACTTACTTAGAAAGAAATGTACGTAAAAACAACGAAGCCTAGAAACGCAACAATCCTCGTGGGAAGAGAGCTGCGACCGTTCTGCATCAAGTATTTTCTAATTCTCTACATAGCGTTGTAAAGAGTGCTCTCAAATTACATTAGCATAATAGTAATTAACTATAATTATTCAATTTAAAATCGCCGAATAAAATCGCGGTGTTTGCACAACATTTGCAATGGAATAGGACTTTTTGCATGTTGAGGGAGAAAAATTCAGGAAGAATAAATACTTCTCGCGTTTTATTGCGAACGGGGTTCCCGTATTCGGTTTACATCCGGATTGTAATGGCTAACATTGTATGCATTGCGTATTCCGCGATGGGGCAAGAAAAACTTTGAAATTTGGACGAGAGCGTTTCGCAAAAATATATAGAAAGCTGCGCGATCACTGTATTCGCAATTTCGAAATTAAAACATTAATGTCTGTGTTCATACACGTCCCGTATGTAAATTTAATGTGTTCGCGAAGGTTGAATGAACATTATCCAAAAATCCGAAAGTAGTCATTTTAACATCAACAAAATGACATAATTTTGATGTAATTTGATGTTAAAATGATTGTTTTTCTTATCTAGATATCGTTTGGCAAAAATATGATCTAATAAAGAAGTATTACATCGAGCACATTAAAAGAGAAATGAGATACTGAGGAGCGCTTATTTAATGTGTTTTACTAAAATCAACATATCACAAATTAAAATTAAGAATTGTATCGTTTAGGCTGCTTTTAAAATAAATGATTTATCTAATGTGTTTTAATTAAGTTATGACATGTTTTGAAAATAACATAACTTTAATGCAACGTGTATTTCTTGTGAAAGATATACCATATGTTGTATCGAGTTTAGGAATATTTTCGATGTACTATATATACACGCTACTCTGAAATCAAACGATTCGTATTTTTCTTCTTAAGAGATGCGCTTAAATTCGGTCGCATTTACGCGCCACTTCCCTAGAACGAAATGTCGGGCATAGAAATGACGGTCCAGCGAGAAACGAGGGAAATCAACGATGTGATATTTCTGCATCGTGTCCAACGGCGATATTTAAAAAACGTAACATCGGGCAGCAATGCCGCTCATCAACGTTTTTATCCATTACTAAACATTTGGCGAGGTCGTTTCTCCATCGGTGTGTTAAAAGCGCGAAAACGTAAATCATTATTTCACTTCCCTGATTGGTTATAGGCCGTAGAAAAACAAAAGAGAGAAGAAAAAAAATAACTTTCTGCAAGACACATTGACGTAAGAAATAATTTTCTAAAAATTCAGATACATTTTTGTCTGAAGTTTCAGTCAGGTTTTTTCACAATACACGTAATCGCGCATCTTTCACCAAAGTGGTCAGTGTAAAATCGATAGATAAATGAATTCTAGCGCGTAGTCGAAAGAGAGGGAGTTATGGTAAGGGATGAGAGGAGGGCTGTATTCGGGTTCGTTTGCTCCTCTCGAGGTCGTTCGAGGCACCACCTCGTTAGTATGAGAAACCGGAGCGGGATACGCGGTTAAAGCGCCACGTAAACACAGTCCAATCAAAGGTTATGGGTCATTAGGCAACGGAGAAAATTGCGCTGCGTATGCACGCGGGCGCGCGTCCCTAATCGGACGACGCACGCCCGACCGAGCGTGTAATCTTTTCGCGTCATTGGGCGCCGCGAGCGCATATAAATCACCGACTCTCCTGGCTATGTCGACAGCGCGAGTCATCCTCTCCCCGCCGCACTTCATCCCCCTCGGTTTTACGTAAGTCGCTCGCGAAATTACACGGATCGTTTCCGCACGTTGTATCGCGACCCCCGCGAAAGGGGAAAAAAAGAAGGTCGCGAAAAACGTGCTTTTGTAATTGATGCATCTCGTCGCGACGCGACGTCGTATCGTGTAACGTCGTCACGGTGTGCTCACGAGTCATCTGTGCTGAATTCGCATTTTCGCATCAGGGAAACGAATGCAGCATTTTGCGGATTTCTCGGCGCAATCGACTCCGATAATGGCGATATTAAGAAATTTTAAGGTAAGATTGTTCGATCTCGAATTAAGAAGACGCAAATTTAATTATATATGCAAGATGAAAAGGATGCATTTAAATAATAATGTAGGCAAGTATTTTCTACTGTAAAATGTCCTTTTGTAGTAGAAGGAGGGATTAACATCAATTCTTTACAATCTTAAAGTTTCGGATAAATACAAGCCATTACATTCTATCGCGAGTAGAACACACACGTTTTATTACTAGTATACAAGAAGTAAACACGCGTTAAAACTTTCAGAGATTGAATTTGTTGAAGTTTATAAAATAGCCTCTAGAGTGTACAGGGGAGTATAGGGATGAGAATCTTGGAAATGTTACGCCTTGTACTCAAACTATAAGCGGAACGTTGCAAGATCTACGGGCTCGTTATGCGTGGTCGTTTCGTCTTAATAGTTTGTCGCGAGTGTCCTATCCACCCCGCAATAAAATGTCGCAGGAACCTCAATGGAAAGAGATTTTCCGCGACTTGTTTCGAGAGAGAGCTTTCCTCTCTTCGACTTCATCCTTTCTCTACCGGCTTATCCTGGAATCTACTAGTCATGGAAGGCCGTTTCTTCGTCAAGACCAAAGAGATTGGTGGCCGGTGATAATGAGGGCTTATAAATAAAAATTACGGGTAGAATTCCTCGGAAAGAGAGGGAAGGGAGTGGGCATCATCTCGCTCGGGGATGCAAAAAGTATTCGCGCGAAAAAAATGGTCTCTCTCATCATCGCGCAAACTTTATCACTTTAGTCTTTTCTTTCTCATCCTGAGCGCCTCCTTGAGCTCGCATTGGACTTTTCTTCGTCCGTTTTAACACGGAGCGAAGCCTTCTTCTCTTATGTACACTCCCCTCGATTCATCCTGCACTCGTCTATTGCGTTCGTCCCCGACGCTTTCTTTCTCTCGCCCTTTCTCATTCCTGTCTATTTTCCTTTCCATGCTTTTTTATTCACTTTTACATTACTTCGCCCGGTTGCCGATTCTGTCTCTTTTGTTTTATTTTTATGCTTTCTATTTTCCCTCTCTTTTGCTTTCTTTTTCTTTCCCTGGTTTTTTTTTCTCTTGATTGCTTCTTCGCATCACCAATTGGTTACTTTCCGTCAGTGCGGTTTCCGTCTATAAATCCAAATCTATTTTGTAGAATTTCGCTCATTGCGATGATACACGAAGTGGATCCAGGTTATTTCAGACACATGCTCTATCTCGTACAAAAATGTTAAAGAATGAACTAAAGAGATTATATATGTGCAGTTATTTATCAAAATAACAACTCTAATTTTTATAATTACATATATAAATATATAAAATATATAAATACTTATATATATATATATATATATATACTAATACAAAAACTACTAATATCTATCTTAATTAATAAATTGATGTCTTGATAAATATCAAACTTTGTTACTAAAATTATTCAAAATTTTAATATATTGCATCTTTTAAATCTTATCTTTTTTACGGGAAAAAATTTCTTCTCGCAAATTAAAAATAAGTTTATTAAATAAAATTAGATTATTATATCGCAAAGCTGTATTAAATTAAAAAGAAAAATAGGAACAAATTTGTACAAACAATAAAACATGAAATTTGTTTAAGAATAAGTTTTTATAAAATTTTCTAAACATTAAAAAGTTATACATAAGATTTGTAATAAGACACTTTGTATTATACCTAAAACAGTCCATATAACTCAAGCGCGACTTTTCCCGAAAAATCGATAAACTCAACGAGAAATTAATGCATATTGAAATTTCCCAAGATCAAACTTTGATGATAATGCATCGAAGAGTCGTACTATCGGTATTTGGATGACCCAAAATGAGCAGTCGGTCCAGTGGTTCGTCCTTAACACACGCTCCGCTCGTCCGAAGTCGTGCACACTTTCAGTCGATACCAATATTGGCAAACTCGGTAACGAGCATGTAGATGCCGTAAAAAAGCGAAAAAAGCATACCTTCTCGCTACATATACATTCTCATGATTGATATATGTACCATATATCCATTAGCCAAATGCGTTATAGGATTTTCGATAATGTTGCTTATGGAAATGCAGCGACTGCAATATACGATTGGCGCGCGTAATGTTTGTACATTGACATTAAAGCGTCGACAAACATACCATATGGCACTTCTTTGCATAAAAATAATCATATAAGAAAAAAACACTTATTTTTTGCATTTATAAGAAAAATGCTTTTAAAATGATTTTATTATTCTACAAAAATTATCTAGTAATTATAATAATAACTTATTCTTATTGTATCCTCTACGTATATATATAGATTTTCAAAATCATCATGAAGATTGTCTATTGTGTATAAATTTTTATTTATTTCCTTTTTATTTTTTGAAAAAAATTTAAAGATATTTTATTTTTGAGTATAAGTCTTGTATAAATTGTTTATTCATACAATATTTAATAATGCATTAAATTCTCTGGAACCACAACAAATATTTTACTTATTTTACATCATCAGAATATAATTTATTCAAACAAATCAAATATGGAAGGAAGTTAATAAGTATATTTATTGTAAAGGTAGAACATAATAAACAAAATTTTTAGTTAACATTTGTATTTGCAAAATTTTAATTAAAGTAATAAGTAAGATTTATAATTATTAAACAAATGCGCGATTTATTATCGTGACGGCGCGAATTTTGTATTTATAAGATTTCATATAACTATTAATTTTCTATTACGCATTGATCGATTCCAACTTTTCACTATCGAGCCATAATTTATGCACACGCCAACATGAGCCGACATTTATTTTGATAATTTTTGATTTTACGTTAATTCAAAAATATCGAGATAAGCAATTCAGTAAATGTACGTGAATATTAATAAAAAATTTGAGAATATTTTGCTGACGTCTCGTTGATATAATTTAAAAAAGAATGCATATAATATATAATAAATTATATATTATCGAATTTATTATATATATTAGATATTATTTCAACATATAATAATGACACTTTATAATTGCACACAAATAAAAGTCGTAGTTAATATCGATTTTATTACAACATGTTTTTAATGACTTATTTTTAATAACTCATTCTTTTAATTTTTTCACGACAATTACATTTTTTTGTAAATTAATGTTATTGATGTTTTTTTTTGCTATGTTTTATTTCTGACAACATTTAACAGCGTTCTTTTTTTAATTTACAACACTGCCAATGATGAAATCATAGCACAAAGGTCGCTCTCGTAAAAGTTACAGTGACATGATACTAAGGCGCACTATATCACAAGTAGTTGCAAATTATACTGCTTCGCGCTGTGTTTGATAGACGACCGTAATTCAGTATGATAGTAATGGCCACGGGAACGCCTTACGAACAGCTGGATCACCCTAACTTTTGAAAATAAGTAATGGGCTTTTATCGCCGCGCGCGCGCGTCCTCTGTTCCGCAAAACCCCTTCTTACCGATAGGATTAAGCTTGCTTCTAAATTCTAGACAGAAGCATTAAAAATTATTTTTTCAACTCGGGATCTAGTTGCAACTGTATTAACTTTACAACATATATTTTTATTCTCATCGCTAGTAAAATATTTTCTGGAATACCGGGCTATATTACGGGCTTACGTAATCCCCGTATATAAATATATCTATCATCAATTTATCTCGCTTACGGTGATATCTTTCTTAGAAAATATTTATCCCTATACCTTTCACGTTCGATTGGATTTTCCCCTCCTTTTAATTCTTCAAAATGGAAAATTCGAAGAATCGATAGTAATTGAGACGTGATGTAAACATATTTAAAATTATTCACTGCATATGGTTGTGATATATTTTATATAGCAATAAAGACAGATAATTAATTCAAAAGTATTATTTAAAAGTAGTCTTATCATTTTTATAAATATATTATTTAACATCAGAAGATGTATCGTAAGTTCCATAATAGAAGGATATCTCCAATTTCAATACCAAGTTATAATATCAAAATTAGAAAATAATATTTTGCAAGTCTAAAAATACTCCTAATGTCTTTTCGCCCCTATGTAATGATACTTGCGATATGCATTTTAACCTAAGGGATGAGAACACACTCTCAAAAAAATTTAATATCGTCATTTCAGTCTTTGGTTTTGATTTTTTTAATTTTTTCTCATTATTTTAAAAAATTTTTAATTATACTATGACACATTCAAATAATTTTAGTTTTAATGTAAAACTAAACGAACAATCATAATTGTATACGATAATGAGCGTCAAAATTATATTACGATATTCCAGAATTAAGTAAATTTTTTGCAATAACAATTTTTAAACAATTATAATTTTTGTGTAAAAGAAAGATTCTTCCTTTTATTATAACAGTATATTTTTCTAATATAAATATGATATTTCTTAATTAATTTTGTTATCCGTTTTACCGACTATTCTTTACTAATGTAATGAAATTTGCACGGCTGTTATTGCAAGCATTATACGTGACGCACTAATCGACAATTTTTCACAACAAACCGATACGGTTGCATCTCATTTACAGCTATCTTTAAGATTGCTCATTACTTCGTACTCGTTCATAGAGAACTACCGTTAAGACCGAAATTCGCTCATACGCGTTGTAATCGTAAATAGTCGCTTCGGATGCGACTGGAAATAAGTGGTGGCAATATCGTCTCGTTGAATTTCCTTGGGCACATATTATGTTACACGAGCTGCAGAGATATGTATTTAGGCAAGGCCGTTGCAAATTGACTCAAAACCGAACTTAATACACGAATTAAGTACCATACTAGGTTCACCGAATTAGAGACGCAACATCAACAAGCTAAATGTTCGAAACATATATGTGCTACGTGTTATCGTGTTATTTTGTTTTAAATTGTATATAGTTGCGAGTTTGCTCATTATTTATCGTGTAAAAAACGTAGAGTTACGACGCTAAAAATACAGGGTGCATCTGAAATGATGCATTAAACTTTAGGAGCATATTCTAGAAGTCAAAATAAGACTTTTTTCCTATGAACATGGGGTCCGTAAATAAACCCTCCTCCGAGCTACAGGCCCCTAAAGTTTGGAGAAAAAATTAAAAATTGGCTGTATTTCAGAAAAAAAATGGCAAAAGGTTAAAATTTGGTATAACCCAGTAAATTATGAAGTAAAGTAAGCCAAAATGAAAAAATAAAATCGTATATTATGAAAACATTAATTTGCCAAGCTGGCAGTTTCGAAGACTTTTTTAGTTTTTAAATAATTTTACCGTTATCTATCGTTAAAACCGCAGTCAAATTGAAAGCAGAAAATGTCCGTACTTGAGCCGTAAGTTCTTAACAATGAATGCTTTTCGTCGGTACTTACACTTGAACTTGTTATTTGTAGATTGTCTTATTATTTGATCTTGGTTTTGACGTTACTTATTATCCTCTCTTGAGAGATTTTCTAATGTTACTTATTTATATTAAATTATATAAAAATCTAAAACAAAATTTAATAACATCTGAAAAAAATTCTTCTACAATTATTCTGCGAATTACCTGGTTTGAAATATATTTATTTTTACGAGGTAACTAATTTTAATTTATAATGGGTCGTCTGCGGTAAAAATGTTCCATGTTACATGAATTATATTTTATGGTAGATTGAGTTTTCATATTATACAATTATGCGAAAAAGTTAGCTGCTATATCTTTTTATCCGGAGCTTTGTATACGCTTTAAACGCGCCGGAGTCATTTCCGACACATGTGATTCAAACACGTGCGCGTAATAACATCGGATAAAAATGTTTCGAGTAAGATGAAAGATGTTTTTATATTCCGCCAACGTGGACGCGTGGTTGCGTTTTACGAGGATAAATAAAGCAAGGAAATACGCGTTCGGGCGTGTAAACTTCTCTTCGGTCTCCCCTTTTGTTTCTAACCGCTCGACCGATTTTAATGTAATTCTCGACGATCGTTCGAAGTTTACTGTGCTTCAAAATGTAATGCAATATTCGCCTTTACGAGCTATCCCTCCGTATGCAAAAGTTGCTTATGTATGTATTAAAAAAGAGAGTGTTAATTGAATGTATAGCTTTTAATTTATTCTATGATGTTTTTATTTATATATTGCGTAGGTACTTTTAACTATTATAATATATAAAACGATATGTGAGCAGAGCAATATAATATATTTTGTTCTTTAAATTTATTTAAATTTCTAAAAAGTTATGTTTCTAAAAAATCACATATAAATTATCCAATTATACCAAATATAAGATTCGTTAATTATGACTATTTTACTTAATAGTTTTTCTATAAAGATATTATTATAAAAAATTATGTTTTTATTTATTTCCCACTTTTAAATTGTAAAACTTAAATTCTGATCAATAATGTTTTTATTTAAATGTTGGTTAAGTAATAATAACTTATGCATATTATTAAAAAGTATTATTTGGGCAAAATTTATTAATTAATTTATTCAATTTAAATTTTAACTTAATCGAGTGGAATATATCTGTCTATTGTTGACATATCAGCTACCGCTATCGTATCCTTTGTTCGAATGTGATGTGATCGATCGTTAATTGAGAATAAGGATAGCACGATACGAGAACTCAATAATATAACGGCGCGTCGTAGGTAATATGCCGATATAATCAACGCCTATTGCTAATAAATTAATTGAGTTATTAGCAAAAATGACATAGAAAGATATCTAAAAAGAAAAAAAAAAAGAAGAAAAGAGAGACAATTTTCCAGCGCCACTCGTCGATTAAATATTGAAGGGTCATTGTAGCCGCTGAATTCAGCGATTTAGAGATATCTGTAAAAGATTGCAGAGGATTTCGTCTTAAAATTTATTCTCGCCCTTTTCCAAGTAAGTAATTATTTTTAATTGTATTAGCAATATATTTATTCTCATAAAACGTTTATCGATAATCATTAGATATCTATGAAATTAAATTCATTAAAATTAGAATTTATATTGTAAAATTATTTTCGAATTTCTCGCGTTTCGTTCCTAATTATATATCGCAAGCAATTTTAATGCTTTTTCTTCGAGTAAATTGCAAATACGAATTATCTAATCTTTCTCACTTATACATTAAGCATTTTTATCAATTCATAGAAGATTTATTGCAAGTAATTTTAAACTACCATGATTACGGATTATCTCCAATTTCGTTGCAACTGTTCTGAGATAATCAGCACATAATATATTGTCGTGCCAAATGTCCCTACTTTGCTACATCGCGTTACTACCCGCGTTTAACACAACTTCCTACACTCTGCCCTCTGATCCCTCATTTGTCGCTACGATTCCGAATCACGCGACTTCAGACTGTCGTCGTATTGCCGTAATATAAATCAACAGAGATCTTAAAGATCAAAAGAGGGCTTTGCTAATCCAACACTCCCACCACGAGAAATCAAATTTGGATATAAGGCATAATTGAATGCTAATTTATTGATAATTAATTATGTCTATACATCCAAATTTGATTTCTCGTGTTGAGGATTAAGATTAAGGGAAATTCCGTAGAGACAGTGGGCGATAACAATGCGATAGAAGCTCCCAAGCGCTCGTTTAACGTAATAAAATCAAATATTCCCCTCACGGTAATGGGATCGCACTTCATTTTCATTTATTACTAATATTAAATATTTTGTTACCTTATCGTGAAAGAAAAAATGTATATAAAATAATAAGTATCTTATCAATAACAAGGTACTTTATCAATTAAATATTTATTATAAAATAGTCTTACTTTTTTTAAAAATAAAAAATTTAAAAAAAAAGTTCTCGTCTTTACAAAGAATGATTAGTTTAAAATTTCTCTTTATTCCTTTTTATTCCGAGAAAATATCGTAATTGAGAGAAAATTTAATACGATACTTTCCTTTTTTTATAAACAGATTAAGACACGTATGTCAGCCGAATATTCGGAAGCCGATATTGTTGCATTAATAAACAGACTAAAAGCACGTATATATCGAATAAGTAAAAAATTAAAAGAGACTGAGAAATATAAAAATCTCAACATTAAAAAAAATATATACTGCGTTACAGTATTATACATTACTATTACATGTTGTATACATATGTAAAGAACATAACTTACACAGCGTTAACATTGAGACGAATTATAGCATCGTTCATATCTTGAAAAGCTCATAAGTGAGGGAATGCGTGTGTTAGGAATAGGATTGTATACAGTAGACGTAAAACATTTCTATCTTTCTTTTATCTGCACAATATAAAAAATACCTTGATATTATTAAAATTAAGTGCAGTCTCGCGATTGTAATATGTTTTCGTAAAGTGTTGCACGCTAGAAGCGCAATTACAAGCTTATTTTTCTTTACTTCTCGCCATTATACACCGCCATACATCACCATACATCACTCTCGTTTAAAAACTTGCGACGAAGCCGCGCGATCTTGGCTATGCGCTCTATTAATAATCGTTATTAGCATGTTAAGGTGAGTGATATTTATAATTATATATACCTCGTTAAGAGCACTCCTGACAATCGTGACATGATGCCTTGCGCGAATATCAAACGATCCATGTGTGCATACATAATATGCAGCGTATTATCGATTCGCCACTCTCTCTCTATTGCTTTCTCTTTTTCTCTCTTTCTCTATCCTTTTTTTCTCTTTTTTTTCTCCCCTCTTCGTCCTTCTCTTTCTAAGCAAAGTTACGAATATGTCGCGAGTGTCACGCACGTCATGCCGCGTGAATGCGTGACTTAAACGGGGACAAAATTGTTAAGAAATTGTTACAGTAGCAAAAAATCCTATGAAATTAGTCATTTAGACGTATTTTAAGAAATAAGAGGAAAATATCTCGCGCGAGCAAAATTTTTTAAAATAATTATATTCTTATTTTAATAAGCGTTTTGATTGAATTTTCAATTAGATTGCAAACAAATTGCGCACAAGTTGAATATGTTTGTCGTCACAATATCACATTTAAAGTGATAACAATATTATCTCATTAAATTAAATCAAAGATTATACTAATTATATCTAACATTTAATAAGCATATGTAAAACGTATATATTTTTTTTTATTTATATAAGAAATATTTACACACAAGAAAAATTTTGCACATTTATTATACATATATAATATATCTTTTTTATTTTTTATTTATAAATTTATTTGTTTATATCTTTTCATTCATATAACATAATTTATTCATACAATCTTACTTGAATCACGTTTCTGATTAAAAGGATATACTTAGAATGTTAAAAAACTCTCTCTGTAAAGAAACGCAATGTCTAATAAAGATCACTGTATGAGATAAAAATGCGGGCGAAAAAGTATTTTTCCGAGAATATCAGCAAGTCCAATCAGATTTCTCAGCGAGTCATGCGCATATTATTTTTAGTTCGCTTACAGTCGACATTTCGCCATCTGGTAAAAGATCGAGCGCGGAAATACATACGAAGGTCCCGCGTTGAAATGGCAAGGACGAAATTATCATGAGCAGAATACACGATCTACGTGAGATCTCTGAATATCCTCGCATATATGTACGCGGTAGCATTCGTTAGACTTTTGCTGCAGCTTGCCGCAAGGAGTATATTAATCGGAAGTTTCGCACACATGTCATTTGCTTTGGAATAAATGTTCGACTACGAGTAATTATCTATTTATATGAAACGTGCGTATCCTGTCAGTTATTCCACTATATACTCATAAAAAAATATAGTCATACCAATAAAGATACAAAACGAAAGCGTGTGAATAAAAAGATTATTTTCGTTGATAATTTCACTCATTTTCGTATCATACATGTATAAATTAATAAACAACAAGTTTGTAACAGCCGTGCGAGCTTAACGTTCTAAGCTTTAAATATAGATTTATATTAGATATTTGACATTATTGTGTGTGTGAAACAATTTGCACTTTGCAAAGCAATATGTGTGTGTGTGTCGCGATATTGTAACGTCGCATTATCAGGCTCATCAATATATTCGACGTGGCACTCTCGCCTCTCACTTTCCACCCTATATGTGGAAGGGTTGGCAAAGCCCTGGAATTAGTCGGTTAAACGCGATAATTACGAGAACCTATTATTCGCGCGTAGGCTCTCGAAATATATCTGGCTTCAATCTGTCCCAAAACGAACGTTCACCAAAACAATCTCGTTCAGCTGGCAAACAAGATGATTGTTATTTTCCCTGTATGTGCGTGTATGTATACGCGCAAATAAGCACATCACGCACTCTCGCGCTTATTTGCACGTTTGACAAAATTCTTTGGAAATAACATGCATTATCTTTTGATGAAATTAGATCATAGTGTCTGAGAAAATTGCATTAACTATTTCAAATTTGCAAAGCGAATTTTGCGTCACATTAATTATTTCAAAGGCAGATTTTCGGCAAAATGAAATTTCCTTTGTAAACAATCGTATTACACAATTTTATATTACACACGACACGTTTCAAATGCCAATAAACGTACAATTATATGAAAAACGTTAATAAAGTAAATGTAAAATTTAAAAAATCTTCATTATAAAAATAATGATGTGAACAAATAAAATTTGATATTGCCATGCACAATTTAGAAAATAAATAAACGGACAATATATGTAAATTTTCTGGATATCGAAACGAAATATTTTCCTAATTGACTCTAAATCTATCTTATATTTTTTTTTTGTTTAATCAAAATACGTCACTTATTATTAAAAAATATGTCGATATTTTATTTGCAAAAATATATTAACAAAAATAAATATGTATATTGTTATTTTTTTAAAGAAAAAACTGCACGTCTGTCAAATACGATTATTATGTAAAATTATTTTTGTCGGCACATTCGTCAACTGTTTAAGCAGAATATCTTACACAAGTAAGTGCCTTAGTTGAAGTCCCGCGCGAAAAATGGAAACAAAAACGCGACTAGACAGAACAAACAGGGATAGACTCTTTTAAAGTCCAAAGCGGAGTGCTGCCGGCACGTAGGCCAAGAAATTTGCGTAATACATAGAAGAAAAGAAAAGTGGCTGTGCAGTTAAGGTGGCGCGTTGACGGACGAATGGACGAATGGTCGGGCGGAGCCGGGATGCTGCGCCCAAGAGAAAAGCGAGAAAAGCCGCGGGAGCGAAGATTTGCAATGCTAACCAGGGACTGCATTAAACGGGAATTAATTTCTTGCTAACCGTCTGGAGTAGCTGTGCGCTTCGAGGAGAGAGAAGAGGAAGATAACTCCTTTCTTCTTCCTCTCCGTCAGGGGTAGAAGGGAAAGACACGGAGGCGAGCGGGATCTTCGCATACTCGTTGCCGAGCATTACTATGGATAATCCTGTCCCGTTTACTGCGTTCCCACGGGACAAGCGTTAGGAAATAGTGACCATCGAGTGCAGAATAGAAAATGATCCCCCAAACCTTTCTTCCTTGCTATCCTAGCGCGTTCTCGAAACCGGTTTAAGGCCCGGTGTACTCGGCGCGAGACGAAAACGAGCGATGCTTGGCTCGTGTTTGTCCGCGCCGCAACGGCAAACTCCATAAATCTCCATAATTCAAGCCAGTGAATCTCTGTGCACACCTCCATTCCGTTATGGAAGCTCCTTTTGCCTATAGTAAATTTTATTTTGATGATTTAGGGTAATTTTTCAATCTTTCTTAAACGTTAAATTAATCTTTCCCTTTTTTTATAATAATTAGGTTTTGCAGAATTGAAACGTCTATATACATATACACAAATACACACATATATATATATATATATATATATATATATATATATATATTTAGAAAAACTGTTTATAATCTGCGGCTATCTGTGTATGTATATATGTATCGAAATTATTTTTGTAAAAATGGATATAAATATGTAAATGCTCTTTACATTTTATATACATTTGCTAACAGCTAATTTTAGATGGTCATTACTTTACTTTAGATATTCTGTCATAAGACACAAAGCGTGTGCACGAGTAGCATACAAATTGAGATTTTAGTTATATACAAAAGAACTTATCTCGTGAAAATCTACGCGTAGTTATTTACATTTGTATTACGTTGTCCGGATATCAAGTGCAGATTTTTCGGTTATGCGATCATTTGTCATTTGTTGTATCTTATTATTTTTTTATTGTTTTAATATAATTGTCTCATTATTTTTGATATGCATAAAGCGATTTTAAAGTATCATTATTGAGTGAAGATCTGTGTCTATAATCTTCCCGATCTTTTAAAATCACTCGATTAAATTTTTTTGTTAGACAAATATAATGCAGAATAAATTATTAATGTTTTAGCCAATAATTGTTTGTAAAAAAAGTTTATTAAAGTAATTTTTGCATGTAGATATATATATATCTGTATTCTCCCTCTTTCTCTCTTTACACATGAAGAATTACTTTAATAAAATTATTTCAAAAACGATTATTGCGCTGAAACATCAATAAATAGATAAATATATTTGAAATAAATAGATTTGCTGATGAGTGTATTATCGTTATAATAATAATATTGTATATATCAACCTCTCATAAATATAGAGTTGCAAAATATAATAGGCAATCAATATTCAGATAATTTAATAACATTAATGTAACATGTCAATTTTATGTGTAACAAATCTACATTAACTAATCTACTAGTAAGTAAATTAGATTATGCGAAAACTTCTGATGTATGTTATAATATTGGAAATGTTATAACTTTATTTTTATGAATGATAAACACGCACACACACACATATTTGTCACACATTGAATCTTACGATATGGTAAATATGTGAGTAAATAATTTTGATATACAATAGCTTAATGAACGCTAAGTTAATTAATATAGATAATAATAACTAATGTATCTTTACGATCAGTTAATAGTTTATTTATGTATTTATATGAATTTAATATCATGAGTTGGGTAACAATATGCAGTAGATAACAATTTTTAATGTTTGTTCTTCCTACATGGAAAATGATTGTTTTTCTTCACTACGAGCAGCAAATAATAAAATCATCTCGTAATATTTGCTCTCAATATATAGATATATTATTTGTTTAACCAGCCAATTTTTATCGATGAAATATATTTGTTTTTAGTCACCACATAATCATACATAACTCGCCACAAAATCCTGTTCTGTTTTTAATTGCAACAACGTATAATTTTAAATATTACAAGAAAAAAGCAATAAATATGACACATGCGACTCGAAATATATAAATATAAATATATAGAATACACAATTGTAAATTTTAATTCGTTATTAAAAAAATTCGAGAAATTGAAATTAATTTTTTTTTTGTTACATATACTTTGGAAAAATGCTTGTATTATAATGTAAGAAAGCGTTTATTATATGTACGATACTTGTACATGTTGTATGTATATAGCACAGTATCAAATTATTGCTAAAAGGAAAAAACAAGAAATCTCACGATTTCTCACAATCTCGATACTTAAGTATAATATTTCATCTGCATCAAAAAAGCTACGAGAGATGAAGAAATATTACGCGCTCAACGAAGTAAAAAGCACGGTCCAGCAAATGGACTAAAATAATTTCTTTTTTCCATCCGCTCAATGTTTCTTTCGCTCTTTCGTATATTCACACTTTCATCTCTTGAATTCTTTTCTCTTATCATCGATATAGCAATTCTTTTCCGTGGCATCTCTTTCAGTCATACGATATCCTAATCGCCGGCAATTACTCCTTTTAACCTCGTCCTCAATTTCTCGATATCTTTCACACTTTGCACACACGTCATTATTGTCACAAAGAAATCTTATATAAAGGCGAGCGGCCTAACGTTGCTTAACGCATCAAAAATACATATATAAATAAGCAACAATAATATTTTTCATAATTACAAAACGGAAAATTTGCATCGTAACATTGAGTGTTGAAGAGGAATTTTATTTATTTTATGTGTTGTATAATATATATTTAAAATATCTAAATGATCAGTACGTAAAGAGAATTTTATTTTTTTAATTTTTTTCACAAATTATAAAGTTTAAAATGTGAGCTTTATCTCATATTCTTGTTTCTCTTGTGTGACGCACTTATTATAAATTCTTCTACTGTCAAAATATAGTGGCATTAACGCTTAGGACAAAATTAACATTTAGTTCTAAAATATATATGTACCTACTTATTGTATAGCAAAATCTTATTATATCAAATGTATATTAGATGCTCAAAAAAAAAAAAAAAAAAAGTTAAAAAGATTACGAAGATATTCAGAAATATATTTCATTAAATGGCTGAAATTTCAGTTTGACGCATCGTGTATATTGTATACTTGAGGAATTTTCAATTAAAAACCGCAGCAATCTCCTTCCTGCATCAAAACTACATCAAGACGTGTTCAATCAGATCACTTGAAACATTCATGCTTGTGTTACATATACGCGAGTAACTTTTACAAGGCAGTCGCTGCGCAGCGCAGTCGCGTGTATCTTAACGATGTAATCATTTAATGGAGTGTCTGCCGTATCCCGGCACGGCTACGAACGGAGCAGGAAAATACGCAGCAAAATTCTCTCCATGTTATTCTGCCGTGATTCTGCCCTGTAGATGGTAGCCAGATAAACTGAGGGCTAGAAGGACTAAACGACTTAGTGACTCGGGACGCTCTGGCGAGTCGGCAACGCGCGTACACCCGGAAAAATTGCGCTCCCGGCGAGAAAAGCTATTCCATCGCGGAATAACTTCTTTTCGTTTCGTACCGGATACACGGATTTTCACGAAATCTAGGACACGTCCAGAAATTTTGTCAAGAATTGCGAAATCAGTGAGATCGGTGAAATTGCATGAATCTAATTATTTTTCGAAATTTAATCATATCGGAGCTTTTCATCTTGAAGCATATTGTGCAGAAATAATGAGTTTTTAACTAATTAAAGTTTTAAATTTAAATAAAATTTATAGAAATGCGATTTTTTAAATCTTATCGATTCAGCCTATAGAGCATAGAGAAATGTTAATTAATTATGTTTTATACATTAGTAATAAATGTATATAGTAAGCAAATTACTGTGCACTTTAAACTAGTTTTCAATTATGGAGTCCAACAAATTCATATTCGTCTTCTACAACTTATTATATTATATTAATATATTTGAAACAAATCAAGATGAGCAGTATAGTGTGTGAATGAAGCTTTTTAAGACCATTTTCTTACTATTATATAGAAATTTAGCATATAATATATATTATTATAATATTGCAGATTTAAGTATAAATTTAATATAAGTTTTCGCAAGTATCATATAGTATTTTTCGACAAATTTTAAATTAACTTTTTCTATACGCAAACTTAAAGCAAAATGCAATTATAAAGCTATTTAACATCTAAGATTAAAGGCTTTTGATGGTAAGAATGCAAATTGATAAAAAAAAAAACTTGAACTAATTTTTTTTTTAAATTTTAATTTAAAACAAATTTTTCAAAACAGATTTAATATTTTATCAGGATAATTAATATGAAAAGTTTAAATACAGCGAAAGAAGATATTTAATAGAAAATTTCCGTTAAAGAAAAATTATTTCCTCAGAGTTTTAGAGTTCGCGAATAATTTACGCGAAATATCTAAATGTAGAATTGATATTTCGATTTAGTATTAATATTTGAAGTATTACAGTTAAAATTAACTGTAATATATAAGAATTATTTATTTATTTGATCATCCGCACATTTTTCAAAAATAAAATGTCGATACTTGAACGACACATTGTAATAAAGTTAGGACAGAGAGAGCATCAAGCGAATTTACAATCCGTTTGCGACCACTCGTGGCTCGATATATCTCGGAGAGATAAGGAAGTATAGCAAAGACAGTTTGCGAGAGACGAAGGAACGGACGGAGCGAGCAAGCGGCTAAGACAAATGGAGTCGTAGTTTACGTCGGTGCGGACAGACACGTGGTAGCTTTCGTCGGAAGAAGAACGACGTAAACAGACGTAGGGGGACGTAGCGAGGACGATGGAATGTAGATAGGTGTCGATGTCGAGATGTGCCCCTTCTGTCCGAAGGGTGCGCACGGGGGGTCGTATCTCGTGCAGTGTCCTATTCCCCTTTTCCACGGAGGGATACATGGCCGAACCTAATGGTCGATACGCGGGTCAGCAGCATGCTTCACCGACTGCGCTGATGGGGTGGTTTGCGAAATCCTCCTCGAGACCCAGTACAATCCGACTACGAAGTATTCCCCGCATCCGACACCGCAAGTCCTTGCAATTACGGTGACTAAGTGCACGGTAATGATCGTTACTACTGTTAAGGATGAGAGGGGGAAGAGGACTCTTCCGAATTGCACGGCCGATATGATCAATTGAGAGCCTCGGGAAATTTGCCGAGATATCAAGATATTAAGATATTTGTTTAATTCCTTTCCCCAACGTGATTGTTCTTATTTCGTATTTATTTCGTAGGGCAGATATGTAATGAAAGCATCCCTTAATCAATATTGCCGGTTATATAACGAATGCAGCCAAATATTGAGATCCTTTTCGGATATTTCTTCAATCGTGTATGATTCATCATTTGTGTAATGCTGCTTCTCTTTTCATATATTGCACGCTTAGAAACTTATTATTTTATATTAAAATAAATATCGGCACGTAATAATTTGATGAAAATTTTAGATCTCGCGATAATTAATTTCAAAAATTTATTAATTATTGAATATAAAAATTTGGAATACATATATTATAATTATAATTATTAACATGTGAAAAATAATGATTCAGATCATCAATATTACAGTTGATTTATAAACATAATCAGAGTTAAATTACTACGTATTCATAACAAAGTTATATAAATTCTGTTTTACTATTACTTATTAGAATATATTTTTGTTGAATAAAATTATAAAAAATTTTTATGTTTGACTTATAGAAAGACGAATTTAGAATGTCTTAACATAATCGATGATTTGTATTAGCTGATTGATCCATTGGCTTCCCGATTATAGCGTATCCATCGCGTCGCGGTTTTCTCAACATCGAAGCTACTTCATCCATTTTCTATCTCGCGATTCGACAAAGTTACTCTTCCTTCGTTCAATGCAGAATAGTTGTTCTTGCTAAAATCCCATTTCTCTATTCCTCTTTTTCCCTCCCTTTCTTGCCATCTTCGTCTTATCTTGGTCATTGTTGAATCGCAAGGTTGCTTGTGTCGCGAAACAGAAGTGGATCCCAACTGCGAAACAGAGTGGACTAAAACCACGAGATTGAAAATCGATTTTCGACATGGCGATGGAACGGCGTCAATTTGCCACGCTTATTCGATTAACGGTGGGGCTTAACAAGAGTTGTCAGCGCGCTTCGCGGTCAAATAAGGAGACCGCGGACAAAGGAATGTACACGATTTTATCGGGAGTCTGCGAAACACGATCGTCTATGCAAATGTCGTAGACATTAAAGAAATGGACGAACTGGAACGACTTCGCCTCGTCTGTTTTTCACTTCTTGACTTCGCGCACACTTCTTCTCTTTCCTCCCATCCTTTTTCATCGCTTTATCCGTTCAGCGCGTTGTATCTACATCCTAATGGACTCTGAAGGAGAAGTAAATCGAATCAGCATGATTGGAAATCGATTTTCGATACGGCACTCAAAATCAATCTCTGAGACAGCGGCAAATAATCCCTTTGTACTCTTGATTGACATCGCCGTTCAATGTCAACCACGTAAGATGCGCGATCACTATTAGCGATAATTCGGTTTATCCCTCGGATTAGCTATTTTGTCGCGAGTTTTCAAAGTCATTAAAAAATTTAATGTAAATTGCATTGTGTAGAGTGTATCATGTATAATATAAAAGCTGTTTCTGCAAAATCCCAAGTGAAATATCGGGAAGCGTAAATGCCACGTCAAGTCGGATATGGAGTTTTTCGAGTATGTTGGAAAATCGACATTATTTTCTTGATCTGTCAAGTAGGCGGAAGAAGATAGCAGCCCTTTCACGTAGTATCGGAAATCCATTTCCAATGTTGCATCTTGGATTTGTTTCCTCTATTCGAACATTGCCTCGACAGCACACGAATGTGGCAATTTCCTGATAAGATAATAATGTTGTGATTGAAGAAAAGTCTGTGATACCGCGAAGAATAAATAAAATAGATAGTATATCAATATATTAAAATAAATATTATATATATATTTGCTTATATATATTATAATAATATAATCTTATATACTTCTGGAGAGAGAAATAACAGAACAATTAATGCCAATAAAAGCATATCTTTTTATATCCATTTATATATATACCATTTTATATATTTTATAATTAAATTTATGATACGCACATAATAACACATAATGGGTATTTTGTTACTTTTGTCATTTTTTAATAAAAATTTTTCTAATTTTTGGATATATGCATTATCCATTTTTATTACAATTTAACGATAACGCGGTGACTCTTTTTTATTTTTAATGCATTCGTAAATACAATTTAGTGATGAGTGAATTAGGCGACTCTATTTATTTAACTGCCTGTCCAAGCTGATACGTCTTAATAGGACATATAGACGAAATAAAGAGTCGTGGCTGCGTGAAATGGACTATACCTGTACGTCTCTTTAATCTATTAGAAGCATTGAACATAGATTCCGTCCGCGGACGGTCGGAAGATTTACTCTCGTCGGTTTCTTTAACCCCACACTCGCTTCGTCCATTTTCCACATTTACGAATCGGACCAAGGCGCTCCCTCTATCTCTTTCACTTCCTGCGTTTCTTTTTATCGGCGAGCGAGCACCGTCGTCTTATCTCCGTCCGCGTTGAGTCCATAGACTGTCCAAGGACTGGAGTGGATGGCGAAGTAAGCGAAGTAAGCGGGATCCCAAAGCCGCGCAATTGGAAATCGATCTTCGACACCGCTGGTTCGAGTAATTCGTAAGAATGTCCTCGTTTCAATGACCGACCAATGACCAGCCATTTGTCTCGATTATCCTGCGCAAGAACGGACGGCCGCTGATCCTGGATATATCCTTTGGAAATTGGTATACGTGGTTGCGCGTCAGCGAACAAATGTATACACGTCCTCAGATATACATGTACATACGCCTCCAAATCGATCTCTCGTTCTCTTGTATAACGGCGACAAAATTGCGAATGCGATATTTGCGACAACTTTGGAATAAATGGCCGGCGACTAGTTTTCTTGCGTAGCGAGCGTAGCAAAAGCGGGAGAATTTTCCTTCTCCATTCTACATTATTTCGATCGCGAGTCCGGTTATTTGCGAACCTGTTTGTTTGTACGTATTTCCGCATGTGTATACAAGTATATCCGCTCCTATTATAAATTGATGTATGTACCATCTTTTTCATTGAAATTTACTGTGCGGATAGTTATTGATTAGATTGTACGCTCACGGATGAAATCTCGTTATACGAACAAAGTAGTTGGTATTTTATAGCACAACGTCGAAATATAGTGAGAAACAAACATTCATAATTTCTTTCAGTTCAAATTATGTTTCATTTTTATTAAAAATAAGAATATGTGTAAATTTTTTTATCTTTACACAAATAAATAATTTAGAAAAAAAGAGTATTAATAAATGATCAAAGTATACAACACATTTTTTTCTACATAAATATATTTAATTCTTTAAATTATAAAAGTATTTTGCGACATACTATTATTTATATTAATAGGTATTCTATGGTGTTGGCAAGTACTATATTTTATCGTTGTCGGTTATTGGTTATTGTAGATATTTCTCTATTACATATTTTTTTTTCTCTGTCGTCCAACTCCCTCAGGTCCGAATGTCAAGATTAGGAGAAATCGAAATATTATTGATCATGGCGAGATATGAAAGATTTAGAAGCGAAATGTCATGACATTGTTTAATAATCTCGGAAATCGAAGACAGAAAGATGAATTTGCAAAAAAGTCAAAGAAAAAAAATCAAGAAAAAAATTGTAAATTTTATTAAAATATTGATAAAACTATATTTAATAAAATATTATATATACAGTTGTTATAGATTATTTTTTAGGATATTTAATTAAATTAATCTCGCTTTTTTAAGAATAAAAAAAGATATTTTGGAAAAAATTTATCTTTGTCTTATATGGAATTGTAAAAGAAAGAGTACTAATAAAGTAAAACATATATAATAAATATCGCGATAAAATCAATATATGTTTAATAAAGCTAAAAAGGTAAATTGTCTGTAAATGATCTATTGCAATCAATTTAAAATAAAAAAAGAGATAGCTTTTTGTTCCTCTATTTGCTTGAATTGTTTTTTGTCGTTTCTTTATCCTTTGTTTTTATTGCCAAAAACATTCCGCGCTAACAATACAAAAGACACGTTATCGCGTTTCAAAAGCAACGTTTGAAAATAAAATTAATCCAGCACTGTGTAAATTCAGCCAATAGTCGAACGACCATATCTAAAGTTTAAAGGCGATTTACAAGCTATTGTTGAATTGGAAACTGGCAAGATAACGTAAAAGATGTTATTGTTCCCAACGGACGTGGGATAAATTCGATGCATACCAATGTAAAGCTATATAGTCGCTACGACGATCGCGGACACGTGATATCGTTGGTGACGATTTATTTTAACGGAATACAATGCAAGAATCGCGAATCTCTTTTCGTTGTTCCTCGTCTTTATCTCGTCCGCTTTCGCTTCCGAGAAAGAGCTCTCTCTCTAATCTACTCCTTCGTATAATTTCATAAAGCAAATCGTAATCTGACTGCAAACTTAATGCTAGACTGCGCAAATTACCATCGTAAACTTCCCTTTACGAGTTCGGTTATCGTGAGAAATTATTTTCTTGATTTGGTCGTCGAAGAGCGAGGCACAACGCACAGCGGAGGCGCAAATAGTGGAATAGTCGCAGTAGATTGCCTTGTTAGACTTTGGAACGAGCCTGCGAAGATTAACAATCGTCAGAGGAAATGAATGGAATGAGATAAAGACAAGAATACGAAGACAGCATAATAGAAAATGCATGGGCCGGCAAGAAAAGTATAAAACTCGATTGTTCTTATTTGGGAAACGTGGATGAATAATATCAATGTGCCTCTCTCTGCTATTCCGACGCAGATAAGAATTTCAATATGTAATCAGTAGTAAATACATTTCTCTCAAATGTAGACTATTGAGATAATTAAATATAATATTTAATTAATTTTGTTTATAAAATATTTAAATTAAAAAAATATATGTGTGTATTTTTACGCATAAAAAATTATATAAATACATATATCAATATTTCTTTAAAATATAATAATTAAAATTATTTATTTTGAAATAATAATTGTAAAAAATTATCAGAGAGATAATATTATTTAAAGCATTTAAAGAATTATATATATATATTTTAAAAATTCCCAGATGTGAGTTTATGTTATTTATTATTTCAAATATTATTTCTCGTATTATTTTACACACAGGAATAGAGCAAATAATTTAAATAAAAAATGACATTCAAAACAAAAACATATTTGTATATTTTTCTTGCCAATTTGAAATATACAATTAATATAATTTAATATACAATATATTATATGTAATATAAGCAAAAGTAACAATAAGTAAATTTTTTTTTAAGCATCCTTTTAATGAAACTATTAGAATTGAAATTGAAACTGTCTCTAACGATTTTCGTTGCTGCAAGAAAAGATAAGAATTATATCGTTGCAGCGAAGACATAGATGATATAGATTTTATTCGGTGAATGATTTTATTAGACGCATAATTTTCGTGGCAAGAAAGAAACTGCAGCTTTACGCAATTTCCGTCCGCTCTCATGATTGGTCGACTGACAAGTAATCTGCAGTTTTCACTGACTCGCTAATGCTAGAATCTACGGTTGAGTTTTCTTTTCTCAGGTCTGACCTGCACATTTTCGCGTATGTTAACGTGAATGTATATATGTGTGCGTATGTGTACGCGCAACCCCGAACTCACGATGGAACTATAGCAATTTCAACACACCGTCTGTAACCTTCCACTCGCTCTGGATATACAGAGTGGCTTTAGACAATAAGTAACAAAGGCAGTTTCAAATTTTAGCATAAAAAGCTTCTTAACAAATCAAATTTTTATACAAGGATACACATTATAATCATTGTCAACTTTAAAGTAAACAATCAAAAAATTTTGGGGGATATAAAAAAGTGTGATTTTTCATTTTACAAGAAAACGATCGAGAATAATGATAATAAAAGAAATTTATTTTAATATTATTTATCTAAAAAAAAAAGAGATAATATTATTAATATAAATGTAATTCTGTAATTGCAAAATTTAGTGTTTCCATTTTCTTCTAATTGTGTCCGCATTTGTTTTCGATTAAGCAATAATAATATCTCTATCATTTTTTTATCGAGCTACATGTAGAGATATTTATTGCCCACCGCGTATATCTGCCTGTATACAGAATCGCAACGTGTTACGTTGATTTCTTTGCAAAAACCATGCAGCTTTAAAGTACAAGAGAACAACACCCCATCAGCAAATCGTGGCGAATACAAAGGACCGGCATTTCTTATAGTAGATATACCGCTGCAACCGCGCTATATACGCAGTAAATTACATGAGATCTAGCGTGAAGACATATGAACAAATATTTATTATAAGCGATATTTCTTCGTAAACAGCTTTTATCTCAAATTTGTTGCAATAAATCGTTTAAAAATCTATATTATTTAAAGTTTTATCTACGAAATTTTAAGATTTTATTATTAAATCTTTTACGCACTCTTTATGTTGCGTGTAAAAAAATTTTTTCCAAACAAGAAAATAAAATGTACTAAGATTTGAAACAAAATTATTCCAGATGCATCTGATAAAGAGTTTTGATTAAATCTGTTTTAAACAATTTATAATTTATGATAAAATATGGGAATTTTATTTATATAGCTTTATGTGTATCCTATAATATAGAAGATTGAATAAAATTTATTTAAAAAATAAAATACATAAATATATAAATTATATTACATATATTACGACATGCATATTTACCACACATTCTCTAAGAAGTAAATTTTCACAAATAATATATATTTTGTTTTTATATAAACAATATTAAGTATAATAATAATTAAATAATAATTTTTGAAAAAATTTATACATTTATGAAAATTGTTTCTACTATATCCTACAGAATATATATTGGATTAAATATTTCATCAATCAAGATGTTTATGTTATACTTGTATATGCTTTCATATTTAGATAACTTTGTGTTTAGTCGCCTTTAAAGTGTATTAATTCAGAGCAACGCCAGCGATCATAATCTCTAATTAAAAAGGAAGTCGTTACACAATTTGCAACGTCATTCATGAATCATCTTGTCGTTGTGTTTGATGAACGTTAGCGACTCTTCGAATTCCGTTCAAAGTTGTCATAAAATCGTACCGCCATGATATTTTACAGCGAATAATGTATAAAGCTGTATTTTCGTAGCTTTATTCCAACAAAAAGAAGAAAAATCTCTGACACGCGGGCGCGCGATCGCGGATGTCAAGTAAATTACACAGTTCGTTTCCACCGCGGATATATTTCCCAGTTTAACGGGCAATCCACTACAACCACTCCTTTTCAACGTAACCCCTCTCGAACCTTTTAGCCCCTATTTGCCAAACCTTCCCTCGCTGTGGCAAGTTCCAAAAATGGCTCCCGGGTATGTAGCTTTCCTCGCGCGCGCACCTAGAATCCGCAAATAAATACATAAGCGCGGCTTTACATTTGCTGAGCTTGTAATAGCACCGTTCATACATAAACGCATCCACAACGTAACAGCAGTTTGCCAGAACACTATAGCTTGTATCATGTTTATCTTGTTACGATTTTTCTTTTTTGTTAACTGAACTAACAAATAGCGGGAAAGCGTGAATTTATAGTTATGGTCTTCAAGCTAAAGTACTTTCTTCCCTTCAAACCATGAAATCGTGGAATTTTTATTTGGGGCAGACTACGATCCCGTTTCAAAGTCATTTGTTTTAAATCACTTCAAATACGTAAATGTCATAAATTACTGTGCTTGCATGTATTTAATTTACAACAATTTAACATATAATATTATTAATAATTTTCAAATCGCATTTCAATCTATCAATCGAACAAATACCGTAAACGATAACGGACTGTCCTACCGCTGCTAAAACGGCATCGTATTCGGGGATGACATACGGACTACAAAGTCACACGAGACATAATCGCAAGAAAGCCAATTTACAGGTCACGATCGTCCGAGGGTTGTAATTTGAGTAAATGGCCCTTGGAGGCGTAATAATGGATTCGCCGGACTCACTTGAGGGGCAAAACGAAAACAGCTCTACGTCGAAAGACATCGTCGAAAGACAGCGGTACAACGTTAAGGCTTGGGCCTTCATTAATAATGGCCGCGGTCGCCGTCACGGTGTCTGGAAGCGAGTATAAATTACCATGCCTGACGAACGTTAACGAGAACGTACGACAGGATAACTGCGGCGACGACATTGAAACGGCTGTTACGAGCCGTACGATTACAATAACACGAGTTCTATCGAAGGTTCTCTCATAGACGACGAATAGCCCTTCAGTATTATCTATTAAAATACATGCGAGGACGGCTCCGGGATTATACGAAGTTTTTCATCACGCACTCAATCAAGACGTAATTATCCACTCTGCATTATTTTAGCCACCTAGATGATAATTTTTATAATCTTGATTAATAACAGATCCTTTTTTACAAAATTGAAATTTTTTCGTAGCAAAAATATCGGGACATTGTGAAAAAGAAAAATTATTCGCAAAATAAATAATAAAATCATAGTTTTTACAATAATAATCTTCAAATAAATTTTTTACGTAAAATTTTAATTTAAATTTAAAAATACATACAAAGATATGTAAATCAAAAACTAGAAAATGTGGCAATAAATAACGTTTTTACTAAGAAAAAAATAATTTTATATTAGAAAAAATTTATTATTAAAATTAAGATTATAAAACCTGAAAAATATGATAATAATAAGTCACAAAGTTTAATTTATTTTGACACAATATAAAATTTTGTATTTACTTTTACATTATTCTTTAAATAATTAGAGATAATATTGTAAGAATATAATATTCTCCTTATTCCCTTTGAGATGTGTTGAAATATAAAAGAAGCATAAAAGTCTATATCTCTCGTTATCTCGATATTACAGATTTCATTCTCTATATAGATATAGTTATAATTTTAATGAGAAATAAAAGTCAAAGCTAATTGCAGGCGATATGATATATATTTTCAAATAATAATATAGAAGAAAGAATAACATAGTGATCTAACCAGATGTACGTATCTAAATGTATCCAGGTTTTCTAAGAGAAATATCGAAAAATTATTACCGTTCTTGTATTATACAACAACAGTAATAATTGCTTGTTATCCTATATAATACACAAAAATATAAGATATAAAAGATAATTCCGACTATGCCGACGCGGATACGTCCGTAATCGGGCATTAATGGAATATCTCTGCGTGACCTGCCAATAAATTGCATTTCCCGCAGGAATATACAATACATCGGCATTTCTATAATACGCGATATTCCGTACAATCGGCGAATGGACGCTTCCTCGCGAACATACGGTGGAAAAAGGGATTAAATAACGATAAAAATTTTACGGCCGTTCGATCAACGCAAAACTCGTACATTGCAGTTTTCTCAATGGAAAAACACTCGATATTACATAACTTTGAAGAATGAATTCATCAGCGCGGATAACAAATTTAGAAGACGTAAAAATAATTTAGAGTAATAATCTTTTAATTACATGAGGTTGATGATAATTACAATAATTCTCTAAATACTCACTGAAAAATAGATACAATGATTCTGTAAATTCATCAGTAAATTTGAAAGTTACCGGAATATACTATTACTATATTTGCTGATCACTGACGTTTCCAACCTACTTTTTAGATGACCGACATACGGATACAGAAGTACGATTTCAAAAATTTCATAAGTTTATCCTCCTTTTTTTTATCGTCCATTTACCAAAAATGTCACGTAATCCTACCAAAAGACAGGACATTTACTGCGGAATGATGAGGGACGTGTCCTTCGAGTTCTTCTCCCATTTTTTCACAAACCACCATGCTATTTCGCTGAGAATAAGGACAACTCTAAATATATCGAGAGTCACGAAAAACAATCGAACTTTGTAAGCGTTTCTCTTATCATTGAATATTGGAATATATTTTATCTTTTCTAAGAGAATGTCATTTATATAATACAGGGGAAAAATAATCTCGCTGACGTTTGTATCTTAAATAATTTTTTTTTAAGATACACGAAAATTTATAGAAGGCAAAATTGTAGGATATAAATGAATTTATAACAATTATAAAAAAATATTTTTTTTATAAATAGAGGCATTTAAGAGCTTTAAATATCGCTTTTATTCATTTAACTGACACCACATAATAACTTTTTTTTTTTTTTTTACGAAAATTTTTCTCATTGATCTGTATCTCATTAAGATAAAGTCATATAAAAAAATGAACATTTTACGAAAGATTTATTTTATCTTATTTAATAAATTATTCAACCATATAATATTTTACTTTTCTCTTTCTCTTTCTCTCTTCTTCTTATCATAGAAATTATTCATTTCCATATCATTTCAGTTTTAAACTGTCAGCAATTTGCGATTACGTGATTTCGTGAATTCTGATTATTCGATCGTGAAATAGTGTAAAGTTTAATCGATGCATAAAATAATTTCGATAATTTCAAGAAATCATCGTCTAGTTTCATCTACTTCATTTCTCTTTTCAACAGTGACGCACAGATTTGCCACTTGGTTTCTCGCGCACTCGACAAACATTAAAGAGAGAAGAGAAATGAATATCGCTGGCCTATCGGAGAAAAGAAATGTCAAGCAGTTTATCGGTGATACAATTACGCGTCTAGGAACAATAAACGTGACAATTTGAGAGACCGCATGGATGTGTCGAGTTGCGACGAGAGCTTACCGGTATTTTACAAGAGCGATGTTTATGGTCGCGCATGGAGCCGAGCGAACCTTTAACTTGGAGCAATAAAATCGTTTATGCGAATTTATATAGAGTTTCGTATTCCGCGAAACGATGCCGTTTTTAACCGAGGAAGAGCCATGAGAGGAGGGAAAGGGTGAGAAATATGAATACATATTTTATACAGCAGCGTTAAACGATCTCCACGTGTAGATAATGTACGACTACAATCGAGCGACTCTATCGCAGCAGCAGGCAGACAGGCATTTATCTCTCTTCTTCGCCCTCTTCTTTGTTCTTTATAAGAAAATTTACCGTGACGTAAGAGAATCTATCCTGCGGCGCGCGATCCCGTGATTCCTGCGATTGAAAGCTCGTCGATGAAAGCTGATTTCTCACAAACTCAACAAACACTGTTGCTGACGCGATATTATTGGATATGTCAAAGATGTAAGAAATTTTCCCTATCGTATGTACAACGAATGGAAGATGCAACTCGATGTGGCATAAATAGGGATTATTTTGCAGAACGTCTCTTTTTTCCTGAATTAAACAAACACGTAGACAACAAGAGAATTTCTGTCGTCGTCTTGTCGCACGCGTAAACAACAATCTCTAGCGGAAGAAAGCTCGTCAATCGCGAAAATGTTTCCAACGCCATGAAATTGGATTCGCGAAAGAATTCCTTTAATCTCTTATTTGCGTCTCTTGGCGCGCGCCGAGTGATTTCGTCTTTCCTGTACTACATCCTGTACTTTACGAGCATCGATATATAGATACTGGAATTCTTTTCCGCGTGCATACCTCCTCTCCAGCACTCGTATTAAGCACACTTCCGGAGAACGATGATCGAGTCGCGTACCGAGCGGAAATGACGGGAACCAATGACAGAATAGATCCAACGACGATCTAATCAAAACGTTTTCAATATTCCAAGCTGACATTATACGAATATACGAATAGATACCGTTCTCTTTTAACTTTTAGTTTCTTTCTCTATCTTTATCTTTCCATCGTTCCTTGATGAAGGAGTTGTCAAAGTAATATTGCAAGCACACACATTGCAATATTAATAAAATTTAAAATCTGCATGAAGAAAAGTTACGCTAGTTTATAATTATAACGTAATTCAATTGATAAGAAATCGATAAGTTTTTGAATATATTTGACAATGAGCGCAAAATAAAAAGAATTAGAAAAATCTATATACATGATATATCCCATTTTTCTCACGTATTATTTCTTAATGATAGATTTTTTAGGCTAATTTAAAATTAATTTTTCTTTAAAAAGATGTTTTTTGAGACATTAATAATTTTAAAACTGTGAGCGATTAAATATAAATGTCGCATTCTTATTGTATTTGAAAATATATTCCTACATATTCTCTGCCTTTGCTGTAACTATTATATTATTATCTTATTTAAAAAAAAAATATTGATAAAATTTAAAATCTGCGTGGAGAAAATTACGCTAGTCTATAAATATATCAATAAATTCACGCGAAAATAAGGAAAAGAGGAAGATATTCATCTTATAACGGTGGCACACTTGTTTACGAGTGTACTCGGACACTCGTACGACGCGAAACGTTTGTAACTACGTTGTAGGATGTCTGTAAGCGGGATAAAGAAACACGCAGAAAGGCGGCTTGCGATTGGGACGAGCAGGGAAGGAGTTAAAAGACGCGCAGAGGGTAGGATGTGATGGAAGCGGCGTTAACTTCTAACTGCAGCTAACCTGCTGGTCGCTCGGTCAACGAGATTTATATGTTTACGCGCTCCCGTAGCACAACTTTCTATTTTCTCCGAATCTCGCAATTCCCTCATTTTATTTCAGCCCCAAATCCGTTTGCCGTTAGGGGTGCGCGTGGCCCGAGCTCACTCTCCTCGGTGAGGAACAAGCGGCTTCACTTGGCACATCGCCAGGACGACTTGCCTTCGTCGAAACTGTTTTCGACAAAGAGACCTAAACGATGCCTTTCTGCTCTTACTCATGCCGTCGGCGTAACGTGGCTGGCGTCAGTCGAAATATTCGTGAACGCTCCCCTAAGCCTGGCGCAGATTCACACATACACATGTGCGCACACACATTTGCACACACTGTCAACAAACAATATTGGCATGCACACCATTCTGATTTTAGCTACGGGTTGATATACATGTACCGCATACGGATTTCTTATTAATGTGTACTCAATAACCAATCTGCGCTTTTAGATGTTTAAAGATAATATTTTTTCGAGGCTCTTCTTCAAAGAGAAATATATTTTATAAATATATGTGTAACAATTTGTTTAAATTAATATAATTAATAAATATGTTTAAATTAATATATAAAGACTCTTGAACAATATATAATTATTTATATTATATTTTAATATATATAATATAGCTTAATTTATAGAAGAGAAAACTGAGAACATTATAATTCAAGAAGCGACGTATACGCCAGTCCATCCGTTATGAAACTATTACAAAGCAAGTTAATAAAGCAAACTAATTATAATAATTTATTTTGAATATAGTTGGCTTTGTATACAGAATGCTCTCCGATATTACACAAGCCGTTTTATTGAAATCTTTTTATTTAAATATGTATAATATGTGATATATTTATTGATGTTGATATATGAAATTTTAGAATCCATTTTCTGACAGGATATTTTATTATAAGTGTGATATGGGAATAAGTAAATTCAAACGCACACTTTTCTCTGTCACAAGTCGTAGAAACAAAGTCAGGTCCTTGGAATATGACCGATCCTTACTACCGTCGTATCTAAAGAAGACGTGTATATGTATATTCCGTTCGTGTATCTCCCGCGAGAAATTTACTAAGCGTAATCGCCTTGAGAGCGCGCAGCATCCAGGATTTCAAGATAGAGCTAGGTCGATCGTCTCGGTAAATCGGACAACTGTCCGCCGCAACGGCCGCCCATCATTTAACTAGTCTGCACTCGCGGCCAATTTCGCCGAGTATTCGCAAGCTCCAACTCGAAGCTTGCCAATACGGCGAATTAAACCTTAGTCACACGAATTCAATGCAAACCGCGCCGGATACTCGCTCCGTTCGCGTAACCCTTCTGGCATCGCAACCAAACGATGTTCGCCGTGAGCGATCGTGATCTTGGTTGAAATATTCTCGCGAGAATATCTCGTTACGATTGCTTCATCTCCATCAAGAGCAGATAAATGATCGCGAATGTAATGATAAAATAATTTAGTAATTTTTCAATTTCAGAAAATTATTTTTTTACGGGAACTAATTTTTTAGAAACTTTTTCCCTGTCTTTAATTTCATTAGGCAAATTTATAGATTTATAAATTTCTCATAGATATTAATGTGTACGTCCTTAAATGCATTTATCGATATTCGATATTTGAAGCTTATAAAGGATAAAAAAAAAGATGAGATGCGCTATATGTGATAGCGCGATCATCTTTTTTCCTCTAAAGTTCTAAAACTCAATTCGTCATCCACATAAAAGATGCATTGAAATTTTTATACGCTAATCAAACGTTTTTCACGGCAAGGATTGACTCGAGTAATTCGATGAATGTGCCGGAAGAGCATTCGCTTATGAATCTCCCGTCGTTTCCTGTCTCAATAATACGCGGGTAAAGCTGCGGGGATAAAAACACGACATAGGAAATACTGCCGGTATTTGTGCCGTATAATTACAGAGCGCGCGAGTTACGACAAAGGCTTTCTGTGTTCTACTTACGTTTCGCCTGTAATACACAGGATGCGCCGTTTTGCATTCGTATGCATGTGTGTAAATGCATTTGCCTTGATATACGAGTCATAATTAATTCATACACATTTAATGGTAGCTTTAATTGCCATTAAAAAAATGATTTTTAAATTATAGTTTTATTTTTTTTATTTGCTTGAAAAATTTAAATATGTCTTACAATGTTTGAAAATATTTACGTTAAAAATGACACAAATAAGTGAAGAATGTTAAATTTCATCTTTTTCGTGTTATCTTATTTAATATGTAATATTATTTTATTCAGTATAACATAAATACATATGTGAAAAAAGTGCTCTTTTTACAATAACGTGTACCTTGTCATTTAAATTTTTTTGTTTAATTACATAAAAAAGAAATGTATAAATTTTGTTTTTTAATATTATGTTAAAAATAAACATTTTAAAAAATCTTTCAATTCCAAAGAAAAGATAAGTTATGATTTTATTGTCAAGATTCGGAAACACGCGTAAGCAACAAATAATAAGCACCAATAAATAAAGCATTTCTTTCTCCCTATTGCCTGGTCGTGCTGGTTGTGCACTCGACTTATCGAAGAAATAATGGTAAGAATAATGAGCGGATGCATGCTATGCGATACACGGAGGACGCAAAGTGGGACTGTATAACATGATGAGTAGCGAGTTCGTGCACGGAGAACAGAAAGAAAAGAGACGGCGACAATAGGTGGAGGTAGGTGAAGTGGATGCTATTGGAGGATATACCGGGCGACACGATCGTAATACTCCGCGAAGGACGACAACGAGGAAAAGACGCTCTTTAAAATGGGAACAATAAGAAACATGGGTATATACGTGCGGGACAAGTTTTAAAAAGGTTTGTGTCGTGCATATTATGAAAATTCTTTTATGCGCGCTTCTATGGTTAGCGTCGCGTCTAATATTGCAGATAAAAACGAACTTGGGCAATGTCGACTTTAAAAATAGCAGAATTTGACTAATAAAGATATACAGGGTGTTCGACATGTAAGTAGCCAAACGAAAAGTGGAGATAAATCGGGTCAATCTGAAGCGGAAAGTCCTATACCATTTTGCTAAATTCGCAATAATTATTATGTTATTAATTAAAATGTCTGAGCTAATGAGCGCGTGGGAAGCGATAGGCCGGAATCGATAGAAATGTAAAATGGCTTACTTGTTTATGTCTCTTAGCGTCGGAAGCATCAGCTGAGCGAGAGAGGCGGAGTCACGCGGCGAGCGACACCGCGCCGAAAAATAATTATCACGCATCGAGTGACGAGCGATGTCACCGCGCCGGAAAATAATTATCCTCTCGAATTGTTTTTTCGATGGCAAGACGATGATGCCCTATCATTTCCACACCATCTTGCGGTAGATAGCTTGATGCGCTTTTTTATAGTAGTTTCCCCTGTAGGCCTAATCCACTCTCAATATTTAATGTAAAAATTCGAAATGTCGTCCTCCTTCTCCTATGCATAGTTATCATTGGCTCAGACATTTTAATTAATAACATAATAATTATTGCGAATTTAGCAAAATGGCATAGGACTTTTCGCTTCAGGTTGACCCGATCTATCTCCACTTTTCGTTTGGCTACTTACATGTCAGACAGGGTAACAAACGAGAATTTCTTATTCTTGATTTATTATTTAATTTTTATCAGTATAGAATTGATAATTATTAACGATAATGATCATAATGTATGCAGATAATGGTTTTAATAATATTACATGTAAAATAACATTTTTTTATTATTTTTGAGATACTAATATTAAAATGATTGAAAAAATGGATCAAACATATGTAACATTACACATGATATGCTTGAAGCATTTATATATTTATTCTGTCTGATAATGTTGTAAAAGATTAACGCCGATGAAAAAATATGCAAATGTTATGAAATATTGTCTGACTTTTGGTAAATTTAGAATCGTATTTAGAAATATGACATAAGGCAAAATAGTTTAGACTCGATAAAAAATAAAACTTCTGTAATATAAAAACTACAGATGTATAAGTCAAAGCAATACTAATAACTAATAACTATGTCAATTATTCTCTTAATTCTTTATGTAGAATTAATGTCTCTGTAAAAACAAGTAAGAGAATCGTACACGTTTCATCAGATGACAGATACATTTGCAACGTTTACACTTTTAAACTTTAAACTTTTCCGGGTAAAATAAAAAAAAAATTGCTGCAACGTAGTCTTTTAGCTATTACTAGTTAAAAGGCCAATTATTGTTTTCCATTCAACAGTCACATGCATGCGAGACATCGTATCACGATGTCATATTTTGTAATCGTTATTATACGTACGTCACCACGTCAAAGTTATCTCACGATCTCACTGGCGTGTAATTAACACCATAGCAATTCAATGCATTTGACCTGTGTAACGTGTTCGTTTGAAGTATATCTAGCGGATCACGCCTCCGGTTAATTGGCGTAACCCGCGTGAGTATTAACGTGGACGAATGATATAATGGCACGGTAACTTACTTGAGTAATTGCTCTCTGTTGTAATTTGACTCAGTGTCTATTTTGGCACAATCCTGATATCTCCTAATGTAAAATTTGTTCTATCTAGGAGGACAAAAGAAGTATTTTATATAGCTGCGTATAAAAAGATTTATGCAAGCGGTCACAGTTCAAAAATTTATTTATTTATTTATATTTATTTTCGTACACAAGAGCAGCAAAATTGAGCTAAACAAAATTTTTCTTCATAATTTTATTGAATTTTTATGATTAATAAAAAAGAAGTATCGGAAAGAGTCAGTTATATACACGCAAAGCAGTAAAATTACAAAGCTCATTAATAAGTACGCGAAAAGAGTGTACGCAAAATGCAAATATGCAAGGGTAGACATAAATCTTCCAATTTGCATAAATCTGAACGAACAAAAAGTTCGCGGTCTTTTCTTTGGCCGTAATGAAAATCTATCTAATCCTGTTCTCTTCTTCTATTCTTACGCTTTCTTTTATTGCGCTTCCATTTTTAACATTAAGAATGTTAAAAAGTTCCACTTTCGAGATTACCACTTGCAACGACGGTATAATCGCGTTTGCTGTTCTGTATATTTAGTCGGATATAGGTACGTGCAACTGAGCAAAATGAATAAACAATTGCTCATCTTGGCGGTTAACTATTTATTGTATAATGTATCCTACAGTAAGTTGACTTGAAGAATTTGTGCTAATCTAAGTACGCGGATATTAATTACCCGCATGTTGCAAATCACGCCGAATGCGAACAATTATCTTGACATTGCGAAAAAGATATCCGCGATAGAGTACTCACTTATCATCGATACGTTCGCAAAAGCTTGCAAGTAATTTCACCCCCATCGCTCCACCCCATCTCGCTTTTTATGCTGTTGCAAATCTCTCTCTCTTTCTCTCTCTCTCTCTCTCTCTACATCTCGTAATACTAGTATTAAGTAATGGCGTTGAGTGCCATCTCCGAACCAGACGGTGTATTAATTCAATTTTGCTTACGTAAGGTAGATAGCCGAGCCCGAGCGAAGACACTAATTGCGATTTTTAATTAAGGCACTGATTCAATTACATCCCTTTATCCGCTCTAATTATTAATGTTGGCGGAAGGTGGCGGCAGGGTAAGGGACAAAGGGGAAGAAACGGATTGTAGTTGCTCGAAAATGGCACCTGACGAATGGTCCGCAATTTTGAAGCTGGCCTTGCCGAACGCGACGCTGTAACACATCATGGCTGCTTGCCAGGAAAGCTGCGATAGCCCGCGCAACGAGCGACATTCTGCTCTGATGTAGATTTAATTGATTACGTCTTGCAATTTTGCTCATTTAAATTCGAGACCGTCGCGAGCGATACGCGCTGCGATATCTTCATGGCTACTGACGATTTGACGTTTATGCTTAAAAATATAAAATGCATCGATATCTATAACGCAAAGGCAGTATCAAACAAGCAACTATGGCAAAATGTATGCTTGATCGATGATCTGCTTGAGTAAATAATCATATTAAATTTCTTTGCTTAAGATTGTGATATCTTCAAAGAGTCGCATTATTTTCCATCTAGGACACTTTTACCATATGATCAGATAAACAATTATTGCCAAAAGTATAAGTTAATAATAATCAATTTTGTGTAAAAAAGCAAGAGATAAACATAAAATTTTTGAAAAAAATTAGCAAACACATACGGATATAATTAAATATAACTTTTGCTCAAATTAATGGCAGAAATTAAAATTAAATAAGATTACGTTATGATTATTCTTCTATATTTATTATTTCTCTTTACTTCTATTTCTATTTATTGTTATTCACTTTTTTTTTTAATTCCGATTTGTTTTCGTAGATTGAACTATTTTGATGAAATATGCGGATAGGATATTTCGATAGCTGCGATAAGCAAGCAAATATTGTAACATGTTGTCGACTATCGCTACTGTTGCCGCTACTATCGTCATCGCCGATTGCATCTCGAAACAGGGCCATGCAGAAAATATTTTTCTCATGATCGTATTTTGTGCCATCGCGGAATTGCCACATCGTGAACTAGAAACACAAGCAACTGCATCCCCCCTTCACGCATCGTTCTCCAGAATTCTAATGAATCTTTCCACGTGATCGAAGACGTTGTTTTCCTAAACTCGAGCGTACACGGATGCACTTTGCTCGTTTCTCAAATATGCAACGTCCCAGAGAAAAGTTTATCGAGAGAAACAGAAGAAAAACACCGAGATGCAAACTAATGGAATTGAAGCTTTTGATTCTTATTCTAAACAAGAATTATTTAGAAATTCTGCAACGTATAATATAACACGCATCTTCTTTTTCTATTTTACAGTATGTCTTAGATTTTTCCCATTTAATGAAAATTTATTTAAAGATTTTTAAAAATCTCATTATATATACACTTTTATTTGTTTATATTTTATATTCTCCTAGTGTCTCGATATTTTTATTAAGGAAGATTCAACTGCAAATTGATAAAAAAATCATATATAAGAAATGATTACCCAGGTCTGTGACATCCTTTACTGTATCTTTTTCGTCGATAACCTTTCTATTCGAAAGGATTTAAAAAAAAATTATTGATCTTAAACAAAATCACATTTATTTTGTTGCAAAATAGAAGACTGAATTGTAGAAATACAACGAGTAGACGAGACAGGGGAAAGAATTTGTAAGTAAAGATAGAACAAAAAGAACAAATTTACGTTACGTTCGGTGTGAACGTACGTTCGACAAATGTCGAATTGGAAAACAATTGAGACGTGTGCGCGACTCGCTGCTGAATGTGACGGGGACATCGAGGGATGGAAGAAGGGTAAAGGAGAGAAAGAGATCCGGAGAGAAACCGGAAAAGACCTCGGGGAACATCGAAGCGGAAGACGAACAACCGGATAAACTGTTTCTTTAAGGAGAGATACAAGGGGGAGTGAGGGGCTATCGCAGTGTGGAATCGCAATAAATAGCTCCTCTAGAAACGCAACCGGACAAGTGGTTGAAAGAGTAGTCAGGGAACGAGAGGGAAGAGGAGGTACCGATTTGAAGAAAGGGAGAGAAAGCGAGACGTGTGTCGATACGGATAAATTTGTTGCGAAATATCGAAATATCGGCACGCTTCTAGTATCGATTAATGTCGTCAGAATTTATTTTCGTGTCGTCAATAGTATTTATATTGTAATCGTGTCTGGTACGACACATTCCTCTAAAAGCATTGAATTTGTATAGCTTTTATATGTATCTACTTGAAATGTTTATCGTATCCCCTAAGCTCTCTCTTTTTCTAATCTTATCATCGCTAAAAACATTTTGACAATATTTCATGATAAATTATTATTATAAAATAATTTATTTATTATCTTATATTAAGATATATTATCAGAGAAAATATTTTTAAAGAAATATATGGGAGAGAAGGAGAGAGAGAAAAGATATATAAAACACGAAATATATTATTATAGTGTATATCATAGTATGTATATTATTATAGAGAACATGTGTTTTCGTCATGAAGGCACATGATATAAATGTTGAAGCAATTTGAGTTCTAAAATTTAAGAAACGGCAGAAGAGATAATAAATTTATAGTGAGAGATCAAGTAAGCATGACATTGGCGATAGACAAGAAAGTTCGCGAGAAAACCAGGACACGGAGAACCGGAAGATATATCATAAATAAATGAATCGTTCTCTACCGCAAAGCTCGCAGAAAATTGACTAAATAATATAGCATGCTGTTACTAGCATGACTTATTTTCTGCAGCGAAAAATTCTGCGGTATCCCCTATGACGCATTAAGGCAAATATAAAGTACTTTAATCGCAAACTATACACTAATTATAAATAAACGAAATTAAAAACGTGAGTACATTAATTCTAATTAAACATTGTTACATAGATAATTGTATATAACAAGATTAAAATATATATAACAACATAATAAATTATATTAAAGAAAGAATAGCTAAAGATAAAATACTTTAATGCTTCAAATTTTCTTATTCACAGAATGTTATATTTCCCAACGTTTAAATTTACTGATAAAAAAAATTTCAAGTATAGTAAATCTCTCTCGCAAATTCACACGAGAATCTTTGATTTCTTGGCTTCTTTAGATCTTTGGATATTATATTTTGCATCGTAGACGATCTCTGTTCATCCCATAAGATGCTGCAAGTGTTTTTGTGTCTGATATAATATTGTAACAAGAAGAGAGAGAGAGAGAGAGAGAGAGAGAGAGAGAGAAAGAGATTGTATCCGAGATTACATTCAACGTTAGTCGTCAGATGAAAATAGCGGGCAAATAAACAAAGATGTTAATACGCTGGGCTGAGGAATCCTTGACGAAACAAAGGCATTCATTCGCAAAGAAATTCTAACCAGTTCATCTACGAAGCAAGAAAAAAGAACCAAAGAAATGCATCTTTCTCTCTCTCTCTCTCTCTTTCTTTCTTTCTTTTTCTCTCTCTTTCTTTAGGAAATATCTCCCAAGGGAAATACTATACTCACAAAGATATTAATCGTAAAGCAGAGATCAAAAAGAAATAGAAATATATATTGAGATATTAATACATCAGCTAAATACATTCTATTTCTCAATACCTATTTCTCGATAAATGAAGAAACCTATATAAGTAATATATTACAGCCATCTGCGGGAAATTGGATAGAAATAAAATTTAGCTAAAAATATGATACATATTTACGTATATACACGTGTATATTATCGTTGTTAGTATATTTGTATATAAAAAAAAAACTAGATTTATATTTTGCATTTATATAGCGTAATATTTTAATAAAATTTTGAGCTTAAACAAACTTATTTATTTCCTTCTTTTCTTTCTTTTTCTGTCTTATACCTTGTATCTGACCAACATATCTATATATATATTTCAATATTAAAATATAATTAATGGAACCAATATAAAGCACCAATTTACAGATTTTTATTATAAAACAAGCTAATAATGTTCTCTAAATATTTAAAATAAAGAATAAATATTATAGGACATATCTAGAACGCTCTAATATTGATCGCAAAGACAGAAATAAAAAGTACTGAGAACAACGGAATTGTTAATACTGCTTGAAGAATCTATCGCGGGGAGAAAACGGCCATTCGCGACAAGCTCGATATTTCGCGATAGCTGACGTAGCGTAAAATGCGTCTATAGTACTCCAATATTAATAACAAGGGGGAAATGGGAATAACGCGAGAAAGAGAAAAGAACAGAGGAATAAAAAATATACTTGTTAATGCAGACGGGAGAGACTCGAGAAATTTCTCTCGCGAAACAAAGCCGGTGGTCGTCCTTCCACGACGTCGCTCGACGGAGCTACTTGGACTTCAATAAACGAAAGGGAGAAGATGAAGGAGAAGAGAGACGAATGAAAAGAATTAAGACGAGGGGAGAAAATGAAACAAAGTGGGGCGCGTCCGCCGCTCTTCAGGCATTAGCGCGTCGTTAACGTGTGCACGGACATTTCCAATTTTCATTTATGATCCTCACGAGCGCGCACCTCCACGAAAAGTTAAACGGGAAAAGTTTCTCCGAGATCTTTCCGAAAGCCGAATACAAAATGCGAGCGAGTGTGTGCGTCTTCGCGGGGCTCGTGCGCGATAAGCAACGAGATCGAAGCTTCGAAGATAAACTGGCAAGTTGTGTGTGAGCGCGGTCAGAAATCACCGAAGATCGAACTCTTAGGGAAGATTTTGGTAATTGCAGTCCCACTATAAAGAGATACGATATTCGGGGACACAAGATATGTTCGTTGTAAGCAAAAAATAAATGAAGACAAAAAGACCGATAAAAAACTGATAGTTAATTGTTATATCCGACATGAAAATAATATTATATCATTCATGAGCGCACACAATTTTTCTATATTACATAATTTTTTTAAATTATATTTAACAATAAAATATAACATGATACTTTTAGTCTACTAAATGATTGTATAGTAGAATTTATTTAAATGTTAATTGTCAATTAAACAATTTAAGAGAATGTTTTCTATAATAAATAAATTAAATTAAGATTTATAGATCTATTTTTTTTCTAAATAACATCTTTTTTATTAAAATTATATCACATAGTTAAGATAAAAATATATATGAGTCTATATGCAGATCTAAATGCAAAATTATTTATAGTGACTGTAAGAATTATTATAATGATTAAAAAATATATTTTAATTTACATTTAGAACGCTTGTCAATGAAAAAATTAATAAAATAACAGTAATAAAGAAATATACATGGGTAAAATGTAAACCAAAGAGAAATCATACATAAGAAATTATACAATTATTTTCAACTGAGTTATATACTGCATGGTTATTTTAACTTTTAAGACAGTGTAGAAATTTATAATATATTATCTTTCAGAATTGAGGTAGAATTTACAATATCGTTGCTAAACAAATTTTATTTTTCTCGAATCAAAGACATCATTGAATCAAAACAATTTTTAAAATAAAAAATATGCTAATAAATACAATAATAATATCATAACTTTCTCTCTTCCTTTTTATTTTTCTCTGTCTCTAAAAATAATTTATATATCTTATCGTGTTATTTCGCGACTTGTAATTTTATTACAGGTTTGACCTATCTGACAAATATTTCTACCGTATTATGACTTGTTCAATGTAACGTGAAATAATAATCCCACGTGCATAGTTAAATTTTTCTGTATTTACGAATTGATTATATCCATTATGCGATAGTATTGACCACAATTCTGCGTTACATATATAGCCATTGGAAAAGAATTTTATTTATGTAACGCGCAGGTAAATGTTTACAGAGAGATAATAAATATGAGAAGCAGCATATATTTTGTCAGTACGAGGGGAGGTATTGTAAGAATTTCTGGAAGCGGAAAGGTATCATAGGAACAGCGGCCGAACGAGTACTTATATACGCAAGTTCGCAAAGTTGGCCATCATCCCGGCGCAAGAATGTTTGCCCTGCTGTACCTTGAGCCAGCCCCATTAAGTACTCGCCTCATCGCCGCAAGCCGCAAGCCGCAGGCTAACTGAAAATTACCGTGCCACTGAAACCCTTAAAACCGTCCAGGATTTACGCTGCCGCACGATGCTGAAATGTATACGTCGTACGAGTAATTACGTAGCAAAATTAAAATAGGAACGTACGCAGACGAGAATTTGACTATCATCGCGTAACAATTTTCTCCTCGTTTTATTTACGCGGCGCTTTTCTCGCTTGCGTTTCTTTCTTTTACTACTAATTAAGTATTTTGCTGTACTCTAACGCGCGAAACAAAACGCACGAGATGAAAAGACAAACCAAATGTGTAAGTACGTTACAAATATTTGTATATATTGCAAAAGCATTTTCGTTAAAAAGCACATTTAGCATATTTATTATTTTTATCTTTTAATGCTTTGAAATATAAACGCCCAAGTTATTTTGATTAATATCTTTTACAATTAAAGTAAAAATCTGATTTCTGTTCGCTTTTAATTTTTTCCGTATTGCAAAACTGCAACGTTGCTGCTTTGTTTCAATAGGCTTAGAAAACAGAATGATCTAACAAGTTATTAATAAGTTTCCCATTTCATTGAATTTTCAAAGCAACCGAGTATTATTAAAAGAAAAAGAGGGAAGTTATTACATATATTTTTATAAAAAGACGTAACGTATCTGCGCGAATAAGTTTAATAAAGAATAAAAAAAAAAATAGTTTCCAACTCTCTTTCTTCACAATGTCAATACAATGCAATCGCACAATGAACAAGGAAACCACAGGCGTACAAAGGTACAAGAGATCGATGTCCAGCTAAAGAGCCGAATCCACGCAGAAAGCGGGGCAAACTACTCAGCGAGTTCTCCTGATTGGTTAACAAGCTGAATACCGCCGTAACATTTTGGATCGTGATCCGGTCAAGTGAGAGCCCGGTCAAACCATGAGTCGTAACCGTAGAATTCGCCACGGGAAGCAACTTCTCTTAAATAAGCAGCCCTTTGACGGAATCATACCCTCGGAGTTACATTTTCCCGCGAACTTGCGAATCGACATACGCGAAATAAATCTATCGTGTCGTAACTTCGGTAACAAGCGGGTCATTGTAAGCACGAGAAATTCCGTCCGCTAGCTCTGTTCGCTCAACTAAGCAAAAGGGAATATCAACCAAAGGCTATTGTCCCAAGCACGAGAAACATCGACGACCAACTGATTTTGCCGTTATACCTTAAATATTCTCCGCGTTCAAATAATCAAAATTTCGTACGCCCAAATTATACAACGCAATGGTTCCCGACGATTTTTTCCAATGGGGTTTGATATTAAGAATGCATTTATCTCTGCAGAAACGAGCAAGATAGCGTATTAGAGATAGAAAATAGGAATGTTTATAAGAATTATTTCTTCCACAAATTCAAGATTGAAATTTAGAGAAATTTTAAAAATTGGTATAACATACAAGCATATCGCGAATCTCGATTATTTGATTACCTTATCTAAATGTAAACAATAATTAAAACAATACTTGTAAGAACATTGCCAGCTGTTTCATATCTAAAAAATTTATTCCTGGTCAAGCACTGAGTCATCTATATTCAGCTTATTTTTTATATCAATCTGATATATAAATTACATTAATATTAATTAATATTATTATCAACTTTTAAGTACTTCTAAACTTTTTCATAGAAAATAACAAAAATAAAATAACATTTATCCAGGAATAAAAAATTATTAGAAAATATTTCCAAAACATTATAAATAAAAGATCTAAAATTTTGGAAAAGAAATTTGCTATTAAATATATGCCTCTTAAATTTAAACAATTTTACTTTCTAAATTATTATTATATATTACGCGGTACCTTCACGTTCTTTATGTATTAAATAATAAATTTAAATGTATTAAGAAAGAGCGCAATTTATAATATCAAAATGTATTTCTTATTTGTATAAATATGAGAATTTGCAACTTACATTCAATTTCCGGGGCAATGATGAACTATGTTTAACATTAATCGCAAATTCAAGCACTGTACATAATTATCTCGTTTTAGCAGGGGTGTCAAAATTTTCGATTCAACCAAGATCTTTACTTAAGTCCGCACTCACGGCTAACCTACGAGGGGGATCGCATGTTTCGACCATAATCTTACGAACTCTTGGCTGTTTAGTTTACAGACTTAGTTCAAAGTACGCAGAAACTTAGTCAGATTATCCTACAAGCATGACGCAATGAAACATTTCAATTTCGCGTTTGCTACAATGTGAACATTAGATAATAAAATCTATATATTGCCATACACGAACAATATATATATATATATATATATATATATAATAATATTACGTGAATAAATTATCTTGATTGTAAAATCTAATTAACTTATGGTATTATTAAAATATCAAACTCAATTAAAAATATCTTCATTAATTTTAATTTATTATGATCTTTATTAGTTTGAATTTACTGTCAGTTATTTTTTATCATCTGTGTCTAAACTATATTTATTTTTTCCAAATGGGAATTTTTAATTTGGATTCATCTATCAATACGATTTAGTTAGCAATGCTAACTTAGCATACCTTCTATGTGTGGTATATAAAAGCGATATACTACTTCTCATCAACTGCTCTCTTTATGCATTATTGACATTTTTCCCGATTGAAAAGAAATGTCACACAGCTGAGAAAAGGATATTTCATCCAGCAAAAGTATATCCAGCTCATTGAAATAATTATTTAAGCAAATATTTGATCTTTATCAATACATGAAACCTCCCTTTATATCAATACGCGATCCTCACAGCATCCAGTTTAAAAGCATCGATATTCTAAAACGTTGTGAATACGGTTAATGCGTAAATGCTTCGCTTAAAATTCATCTCGGGATATCGGTCTCGCGCTATACCGAGAAAAAGCATGGCGAAATACGCGAGTATAAACATCCCCCGAGTACGGAATCGTTTATCGCAGCGCGTGACGTATTTTTCCGCCTCCATTGGTGTTTTCAATTTTGCGCAAAAGCCATTGGCGCAACCGCTCGCCGATAAGACAACACGTGAATAAGCAAACGAGAACAGTTCCTGCCCGCCACGTCCATCGAGCGTTACGTTATCAGCATCAATTTCGAAATATCGGAAATCTTAGCGTGTTACAGTCGTGTTTCGCGAAAAAAGGAGGTCGCCGGCTTACCTGAGCTAGAGACAAGCTTTATACATCACCCTTTGGGGGTACGTACGCCGTTACCCGATGTCGTGAGCATACCAAGTCTACCCTTTAACTTGGTTCCAACGTACATATACACGCATACATGCCGACGTAAACAACTATCGCTTGAATTTATCTGCGAGGTGTGGAAATTCCGCGCGGCAGAATTTTATATCTTTTTTCCCCGATTTCTTTTAATCTCGTTCTTAAAGGGTATAAACGTCGTAGCCAAGTTGTGGTACGATGCGAAATTAGTGGGTACTCCCGTAGCGAATGAATCAGCCGAACGATTACGAAGGCTGAATGGCGTTTCGGGAAAGTAACGACTTCGTTACTGCGTCCGATTACTCACGCTTGGTGGAATAATTTTCGAGAGCGTTAAAGAACTAGGGGGAGAACATGCTGCTATAAAAGGCGTTTTCGTATAAACATTTTAAGAAATAAATCTATATGTTATCACTAAAAAAAATTTTAATATGAATTTTTAACTAGTAATTTTTAATAAAACTTTTTATAAATATAGATTTTTTTTTAAATTTAACAAAACGTTTGTGCATTTCATAAATTGAACAATCTTGGAATTGCTTTTTCTTTGGCAAAAATATTAAAAAGAATTATGATTTTTCGTATACTTTTTACATTAAATATCTTTGCGACAAACAAATTTTCAAATATTTTACAAATATTTTAACAAAAATTTATAAACTCTGAGTTTTATTAAAGCATAAAATGATTCTAAATTTACATTTAAAAAAATTAATTTTTGAAAAAATTAAACCATTAATTTTTTTAACTTTTTGCTTTCGATACGTTTGGTATTTGATTTATACTACCTAAAATTTTTTTTAATAAAAATATTTGCCAAGAATATGATTATTAAATGTAGGTTTTAAGTTGATTAATGAATTTCTAGATAAAAAGCGCACGCGCGCGTATATATATATATGCATATATGGGGTGTTTAAAAAAACATTCAATTTTTATATGAACGTGAGAAGAAGATAATCTGTCTAAATCTTTATCTCGATATTTATAGAAGGTGTTCCATATGTCTTTTCATTTCCAAAGATGTTTGGCATTTTCTTCTCACAGAATCGCGAACTCTCTCGAATCTCCGGTTGATGACAACTGACTGATTGCCGGTGAAATCCTCTGTTATAAAGTATGTATAAAAATTGAATGAGGATATTCAGAACGCGGTTTATAGGTAAACATCGCATGCGATACGTAGAAGCCAATAAATCAATCATGATGTTAATATACAAAAATGTTTATATCTGAAAAACGGTTGAGCTTTCGATTTATGTTTACTAAAGTTTTTCTTAATATGATGTGCCCTTTCTGCCATATAAATATTGAATGGTTTTTTTTAATCTACATGCACATATAGGTATATATATATATATATATATATAACTGATATTTATTACAATCTCCAATTTTTATATTAACGAATAAATTAAATATTCCAAGTATTTTTGCTAAGAAAATGTTTCCTATTTTTTCTTATTTTTTTTTTTACTTTTTAACCTTTTCTTTATCTTAATTTAAATGTCGAATTAGCATCTTATATATTCGAGAAAAATCGTTTAATTAACTTTTTATATAATTTGACAGATTTAATCGGATCTGTAATTGAAAGCACATGTAGAGGATGTGATCCTTAATTATCTGAGATTAGCTAAAGTAAATTGGTTATTATGTTTCTGTACGTATATATATCGTATTGTATGCGACCCGATCACAGTCGTCGACTACAAAATCTAAGAACCCTGATTAGCTTCAGACGTAAAATCAAGTTACGTGCGTTACTACATTTTGACAGTAATACTACCAGGAACAGCGTCTTCCATAATAATTAAAAATATCTAACATCTTGTCTTTGACAAAAGAAACTATGAATAAATCTCTCATATAAAAGACTATATATTGATTGCTTATCACGATAATTATAAGTTATTATCAAATTTCTGCAACAATCTGTTTTTAATGTGTTGCTTTATGTATAATATTTTATATTCTTCCTTAACATGACAGTATTTGTGTAAGTCAGATACAATCTAATTTTTTCATACAAATATAATACGCTATAGATCGATATTTTTTGATGAGAGATTTAATTAAAACACTTTTCAGGATACATACAACGTATGTAATAAATCTCTTGTTTTTCAAATAAAAATTGTAATATGAAAGATAAATTTGTGAAATTTCAGGTATTCTATCGTACATTCCAATATGCTGAATGAAAAATGATTATCGAGTAAAAAAAAAAAAAACTGAAATCATATATTACCAACCCGAATTAATCGTAATTTTTTGATCGAGAGATTACAGGAAGAAGAAAGAAAGAAAGATTGAACCAAAGTAACTTAGAGAGAGCACGACTTTTTAGAGAGAGAGAGAGAGAGAGAGAGAGAGAGAGAGAGAGAGAGTTATGATCGAAAAGAAGGATCACGATAATGTAACGACGGAGAAATGTAGTCAAGAGTAAAATCTTCAGGAGTGATCCTCGTCATCATTCATCCCCCGGGGATGTAACGGAAACGCGCATTCGTATCGCTATCTTAACGGTGGCGGACCTGGTTTACCTAGTCTCGCGCTATCGGCAGAATCCCGCACCAAATGACCCGGGCGTTGAAAGATCGCGCCCGGAATCGCGTCGCGTGGCGACGGCAGACGGATGTTCGTCGATCGGCGCGTCTTTCAGGTAAAACGATCGCGCCACGCCGAGTCGAGTCGTTATCAGAGCGTTCACGTGCGAGGCGCGGCTGATGAATGGTCCCGCTAGCCAAGGTACGGGCCCGTCACGCGAGACGTTATTTATAACCCTGCCGAGGCGGAGGCGGGGGATAGGAAGGTCTGTACGTCATCGGGCGAGGCGCGGGACTTTCTTTTTTTTTCTTTTTTCTTTTTCAAATTCATTTTTTGAACGCACGTTTGCCTCTCGCCGCGGTTTTACGCCTTCGCACGATCCGCATCGATGAAACGAGCTCGTATCCGATATACGTCGCGATGCGTATCGCGTCAATATCGGCATCTTCGCGGATTGAATTCGCGACAAGCACACAATCTGATGGGAGAAAAAGAAATGAGAGAGAGAGATTAATGGGTCGCGTACTCTGTCCTTCCTTCGTGATTAACGCCAACGATCAGCCAACAAACGAAAATATGCCTGCCAGCCGCGCGGTCGCGCTATGTGTTTACCCTCGCAGTGTGCAAACGTTTAATTATTTACCGATAATGACGGCAAATTGAGGGCGTCTATTCGCTCGCCAAATGGCCCCCGTTATAAATCTCGCTTTGATTACGTACGCTTTCTTCATTAGCGCATGTTGAGCTAAATAAAATATATCACTTTGTAAATGGCATTTGAGAAAAAATTTGGAATAATCGTTAACATTATTTTTTATTAAAATATTAACATTATTTTTTAACCTGTAATATATTATATATATATGCATAGTAAAATAAGACTAAATTGAATTAAAATTATTGAGCATAAACATATAATTAATACAACAGATCAAGAATATATTAAAAATCTATTAAAGATTATTTGATTTATGAACTGATAAAAACGAGCAAAATAACAATAGAACATATATCGTATAGATCATTCATCTTACGAGATTAATAATGCCAATGTAGTCGTATTTTATTTAGCCAAGCATGTTACATATTTTGCGTCAATATACGCCGTACTCATGTGCGGATTCATCTCAACATTTCAATCACTGACATACGCCAATGTTGCATGATTCTTTAGAGTTATTCAGAACACCAAGTATGTATGTAAAATAAAGACGTGGATTAATATTCAATGTCTCCGTGCTGACCGTATCATGAACGTCCGAATATTTACTAAGGTTCTAGAAATGTTGCCGGTCTATACGCGTTCATTATGCATTATGCACCATTCCGAACACGACTTACTGCGATGAGTCGGAAAACCAAGCTATAAACAAGACACACTAAAGCGAAGGACGAGTGATCCGCTACAGAGTTCTCTCTCTTTCTCTCTCTCTTTTTATTTATTAATTAAGCAAAAAAATTTTAAATATATATATATTATATTTTTATTCTCTTAGTCAGAAAACTTACATGTAAAATATTAAGTTTTTTAAATTATAATTTAAAACATAAAAATAAATTGACATATCAATATTAAAGACATATGTTTATGTGTCTTACACAAAAATTTGTCCACGATTGGGAAGACTAACGGTTGTTATACATATAGATTCGGAATGACAGAATTTCCATCCGCGCCAAACGGAAGTAAAAGTTTTACCACGTTTTCACCGTGAAAAAGCGCTATCGAGGGAAATGGTGGCCGGCTGCGTTCGGCTGATTACTGCTGGCAGCTTAAAAGCGATGATACATACAAACGTAAATCAAACGATGAAGTATTTTCAATGTGTGGTATCTCCTCCCATTCCCCTCTCTCCCTCGCCCCCTCCCCCCCGTTCGGCCGTGTTAAGTCGCGTCGAATAACGGGGGTAGGAAAATCTCCCGCAATATTTACTTCCATTTTGTCGCGACGCAGTAAACCGGTTAAAAGTTCTGAATCGCGGCAACGCGTAAATCGGGTGCACGTTCCATATAAACAAATGTTGGATTTGTACTTTATCGTTTAGACAGTAAATCTGTATTTTTACTCAATGTGGATAAAATGAGAAATTTTTTCATTGTGTTTTTATTTAAATAAAAATAAAAATTATGGTAAAAATATAGTATCCGTTTAGTATGTTTAATTATAATTGTATCTTTTTTCGCGAATTATGTATTTTTTAAAATAATGGAATTAAAACTTTTAATTATTCAACAACTCTTTAATTTTTATGAAATTTTATATAATAAAATATAAACCCCTGATTATCTCCATTAATATTATATAAATTGTCACATTCCTTCATGTATTATATAAGTATTTTATTAAAAAATATATTCAATTAATGTTATTATTAAATATAATAAATGTAAAAGTATCTATACATATTTTTTTTATATTAATGATATTATTTGATCAAATCGTTTCTTAAAAGTTAATTGACTATTAAAACTCGAATACATGCACGAATTAATTAATGTCGGAATAAAATGTTCCAGAGAATAAAACTTGTCTTAAATTAAATCACATATCACATTATATGATATCATCTTGAAATAAAAATTTATGTGCCGATTTTTTTTCAACATGACTTCACTACGCAAAAATAACGCCCGTCACGACTGCGGGTCGATATAGTCAGCGAAATAAAAATACGAGCAATTTTCAAAATTACCAATAACACTTTCGTGCAAAAAGTTCATACACCATTGACATACATACTTTGTGGCTGACGTATCTGCCTGTATCAATCTAATCCCTGATAGTATGATTAGTTCCATCAGTACTCTTGCGCGTAGCATTATGCTTTTTGCAGAACAGACATTCCATCAGTGACACTTTATTGGCTACATAAATCTTTGTTTAGAGCATGCAATAAAGCTTTTATTTAATTGTGTAATAATATATAATTATCCAGTAGTTATAATTATCATATGCGCATTCCCCTTCTTTAAAATCATATTAATTTCATGTCTATTCTATCTTTAATTCATATTAATTTTATGTACTATATTACATGCATAAAATATGAGATACTAAATTATGAAACAACAATATTTGCTTAATAATAATAATATGGAATATGTATCATAGTCAATTATATACAACGCGTCAATTATATACAAGTTATATACAACAATATAAATAATAAAAGAAAAATACCAGAAAAAGTATATTTTTTGTATGTCGACCAATGCATGTTTGTGTTCTTATGATCTGCGATGAGATCTGCACGTATCGCACATGGCTTTTTAAGTACGCTTCGAAAGTTTTATAGTATTTGTATTCCTAGAACGTTTTCTTCACATCACCTGTTCCTTTATAATTCGTACAGCTTTTACCTTCGGTCGAACTAGTCGCTTTGTGAGAGTTCGCGATATTTCCTGGAATACCGTATTCCCGAATTAAGATAGTTTCGGATCTTGTTGTTCATGAGTATTTCATAGGAGTATAAATAAATTGTGGAAAAAAAATTACAGAAGACTAAAGATATAAAAAAAAATTGATTCTTCAAATAATAAAATGAATATTTACTATTATTGAAGTGATTACTATTGCTAAAAATCATTTTTACATTATAATTTGGAGCTTACTTTTTGCTTTAGATAATTAAATTTTCGTTTTCTCTGAAAAAGAGAAATCTAGAAATCTGACGGTGTCAAAGATCCTCTATCCTGGTGATATTGGATTGACAAGTGTGTGAAGACGCGAATAAATCTTTAAGCCCATCACAATGTCTCTAAGAGTACCGTGGATTTCGTACCTCGATTCTGCACTCCTTGCACGCCTTGCCACAGTTTCTGTCCGTGACATACAGTCCTGAGAATAAGAAGAAAGAGTGAGAAGAGAGAAAGACAGAGATAGAGAGATAGAGAAAGAGAGAAATAATGAGGAAGAAGGGGGAGAGAGAAAGAGAGAGGTTTCCTTTACACGTACACTCATACCTATATAAATGTATGAGTGTGCGTACACCCTCCTGGACGAATGTTTGTGTGTCGATGTGCTTTCTCGCGAAAAGAGAGGGAGAGTATATGTGCATCGGTGTAAATCCTTATGTGTGTGCGTGTGCATCCGCGGACCTTCCGCGCGCCTCCATCGTCACAGGGGGTGGATCGGAAACGCGCATGCTCCCACGGCCGAGAATCTCCCCAGTCAGGGTAAATCTGTCACCGAAACAAGACGTGCGTGCGTGCCGTTATGCTATATACAATGTTGCGTACGCGAACGATCGCCGTGACGATTTCTTAAAATAGCTCCGCGTGTAACAGCTCGCGAGGCCAAACTATCGACATGGGAAGCCGCGACAGTCGGAGTTCCGAGTTGTTTATCGAAACGTAAAGTCGAAACGCAAAGAGAGAGAGAGAGAGAAAGAGGTGGAATTGTGAGAGACTGAGAATCAGAAGTAATTTAAGAGGCCGCAAAATCCAAGAAACATTTTTCAATCGATGAATTATTAAAAAATGATATAATATAAAAAAAAGAAGAGTTGATCAATGGATGCGGTTGTGCGGTGAACGAAGAATCGCTGGTTTGCGCGATTTCGAACAATTTCGAACGGAACGACGGAGCGAGGGCGAAGAAGAGACTGCGTTCGGGAGTAATTTTCGTGCCGACTGACAAGTCTCCGTCCGATCGATCGATTGCTCCGATTGAACGAGATCCGACGCGGCACGCAGCGTCGATCGTCGGGATTTCGTCGCTCCGATCGGGAAATAGCTCTGATTATGTGGACTTTTACGAGTCCACGGCGATTTTTGATTCTCAGGATTCTCCGCGCGACGATGAGAAGCTCGCCCGTTGTTCGCGCGACGGAAACTGGGACCGTCCTGTGAAGAGCCTGTTCGATGATCGCGAAGAGGAAATTTTGTCCAAATCCTCGTAAGTGTAACGCGTAGTTTCTCGAGGCAACGAAAGTTTACGGGTTTATTCGCGAATCCAAGAAGATTCAAACTCTATCGAGTCGCGCGAAGGAACGCGACTGGACGAGGACTTCATCCGACGATATATATGAAAAGTTTCGCAGGATACGTGGCACGCCGTCGAAAGTTTTGCCATAATCATTTTTGCGCGCGTTATCGTCTACATAGTCACTATTATAGGAGATATCACTTTGTGCGGAAGATCGACGTATGCACGCGCGAAGGACCGGGCTGTATCTTATGGCGGATTCGACAAAACCGTCAGCTCTCGCGATAATTTATCCCCCTTTTTAATCGAGCGATTTGCGGAGAAAGGATTGATATCTTGAACTAATCGCGAGTAAATCGTGTCGGCTTTTTATTTCGTTTTCGAAACGTTTGGATGCGATTGTGAACTGTGTGTGTTATATTAGCGTGCAAGAGTCGGAAAGAGACGAGTGATAAGAGGCCGTCTGGTGTACCATGTCAGTGAGTGGATGGTGATAGTAGCGATCACGGGAAGAGAATGTGAATCATTTTAGTATTCAAGTGTAAGCGTCTCCCGAATAGTCGCGGAAATGGCTCTGAGATGGCAAGCGAGGCTCTCAATTGCTGCCATACTCTTCATGTGCACAGAAGGTAATTACTCTGCTACATTCTAATCATCTTGCATGATCTCGCCTACTTGCTTGCGACGAGAAAAGAAGATGACTCGTGGCGTGTGTTCGCGACATTAGATGACCGTAGGAAAATCGTGAAGAAGTACCTCGGATCATGAAGAAGAAACATGACTAATATCTTGGAATTATTATTATTCCATCGTGTTTGTGCGCAACTACAATTTCAGATCGTAAATGTTTATTAATGATTAAAAACGTTATCACACTAAAACTCGATTAAAATTGTTTTCTTTAACAGCTGCAACAACAAAAATTATAAACACGCTAAAGGAATATATATATAAAACAATAGTTATTGTAAATGATTGAAATTAATATCGGACATATTATCTCTTCCTTCGTATTTGAATATAAATAAGTGGAAAAAAATTACTATTGACCTTCTACGGTATAAAAACGATAAATTTATAATTCTATTTTGTAAAATATCGTTTTCAAAAAGATATATTAATATTAACAAGACAAAAAATACGATTGAAAAATGATAATGATAAAAGAAGAATAAAAAATATTGATTTTTTTTTAGTATAAAAAATACATATATACATATGTATATACATATATGGAACAGCGAAGTGGTATTTCACAACGTAGATAAAATCTCATTTACTATCGTCCATGAAAATTAAGATTCAGTTTAATTACTTTAATTGCAACGCGACATTTGCTATTCGCAAAGGAAGAGAGATTTACGACTGCCGTTCTAGTCAAAAAGCAAGAGAGAGTGAGAGAAAGGGAGAAAGAGGGATAGAGGGGAAAGAAATGTAGAGATTTATAGCTTATGTTTGCGCTTCGTAAACGCAGAGGAAGTCGATTGTTTGCTGTTTGACTGTGATATCCGTACAATTCCTTTACTATGTACGGTCAATGTAAATTGAAAATGGAAGATGATTTATAATTTAAATTTTGTTGATAGTAGATGAGCATCTAAAAATGAGAATAATTACGACATAAGAGAGAAAATATAATATGCAAATTCTTGTAAAATAACAAATACTTTTCGTGGAACAATTATTTATGCATATGTTTAAATAAAACTTATAATTATTGATCAATTTGACATATGTAAAAATGTGAATTTTCGGTTTGTGTAAAAGCTATTAAAATTTCTCCTGAAATAATAAAAAGAATACCTTTCATAAAATAATTAAATTAATAATATAAATATACTTAATCGGAATGTATGCAGAAAAAAAAAATTATCCTTGCATAAAGTTTTTAATGTACGCTGTATAAGAAGAAAGATTTCACGTAAGAGTTACATTGTTTCGTATATCTTTTCATTGCCAATAAATAATCGAGATTAAACTTTCAATTATTTTGATAAATGAAAACAAATATAATAATGAAAATATCAAATATTTAATAGCAGAAAGAAATTATCAGATGCAAAATTAAAAAGCATCTCTAACAAGCTTATTAAAATAACATAATCATGAATAAATTCTCGTGAAATGAGATGAGAAATGGAAAGAATATAATAAGCTACTCGAAATTGATAAAAATTGACGAAAAAAATTAATATTTAAAAATATAAAAATATATATATTCACATTTATATTAAATAATTACTTAATTAAGAAATGTAATGCATAAAATGTATTGTAGACTTTGAAATTGGAGTCAAAGCATTAGTGGTGAAGCATATCGAATAGAACTTTGAATTAAATAGCGCAATAGATTAAATTTATATACACATATATGCTGATAAAGAAAATTCAATTATTTATCTATTAAATTACATATAATCAATTATAATGAATAATTAATTCAAACATTTCATATCGGGTATTGCAAAATTTATAATGTAACTTAACACATGTGATAAATATGTATATTATCATAGTTGCAGCATAAATAAAAAGAAATTAATAGCATATTTTGCAATTATAATTTTGATAATTTTGACATATCAAATATATAATAGAAATCGTTATAATTATTTTAAATTATATAGTTTTAAAACATTATTTAATTGTTATTAATATTTGATATATTGCATAATACTAGAAAGATGAATAGTGTAAAATATTATATAAAACAGTGAGAGTAATATAAATATGTATACATATAGTTCGCGTCGTTTCGCCGATTAATTAGAATGATTAATGAATCGTCTCATAAAGAAAGGAAGAGATGGTTAAATTATGGCACAAATAAGGATAATGAGATAACACCACATATTATGTAAAGTATATAAATTATTATCCATTATAAAAACCTCTGAAAATTATATAGACACGAGAAAATTTACTATTGAACTAATTTAATATATATTTATAGCAAATTATTTTCTTTACTTTATTTGAAACAATAGAATAGATTGCTCATTAAACACACACGTACAGTATTGTTTAAACAAATATGATAAGTTTATATTTTGATTTTATTATTTTTAATTTTATATTATATATGAATTAAAAAACTGAATCTTTCAAAATTTATTTATATAATTCCACTTGTGTATGTGTAATTGTTATATATCTGTTTTTAATCACTCAAAATCTAATTTAATTAAAAATATATCTTTTCTTTAATAATAACAAAGAGTTTGGAATATCTATTACTTTTTTGATGTGTGTATGCGTATTATATAATTAAATGGAATGAACAACACACACATACACACGCACAAGTCGTTTTTTTCGAATACATCTTTTATTATTTATAAGTAATTATAACTTTCCATTAAGTAATTAAAAATAATATTAATATTTGTTATAAACAATATTAAAAAAGTTGAAATGCAAAATAATATTGAGAAACATTAATTAAAGTTATGAAAAAATAAGCCTTTGTTATGTATATAATTTAATTTCATAGATTCTACCAAGATAAAGCTTTCTTCATTGAGAGAGAATACAATTATTTACTAATTCTGACAAAAAAGTACACAGTGACGTCAATAATTTTTAATCCATAGAAAATTTTCCTGTAAAACTGAAATATTCCTAGAATTGTCTATTTTTATTTTTATTATTTTAGTTAATTGCCAAAACTAATTTAAAAATTCATAAAAAACGCTTTTATTTGAGAAATCTCTATTGTTTATATATAATTTTATAAAAATAGAATGTTAACTTTACAAAATGAAATATATTTTCTATATTTCAAATTTTTATTTTTATATGTAAATGTATGTATGTGTGTGTATAATATATTACTATATCTTTTATTTTTAGATAAAAGATTACAACAGAGAGATCATTGTACTTTTCTAAAGAACTTTAATAATAAATAAATTGTCTATTTTTTCTCATTATATCACTTATTAACAAGACAACCATATTTGTTAGAAAAATAAACTGTAGACGTTAATGAACTAGTTAACATGCCACACGACATTTATCGTGCGCGAGAAATATCGGGATCACGTACCGCACACCCTGCGACTTGTCGTAGCGCAGGGCGGTCGAAAGAAATAATGGAATGGTACTTGGCGGCGTGAAAGGAGTTACTCAATTGAATCCACGGTATCGGGCGATAAAACGGTACAGCTAATGGAATTACACCGGCGCGCTTGCATGCGTGCGACGCAAATTTATCGCATGCATTATTCATAACTCGGCCCAAGTCAGCCGACGCCGTCAGCGATGGTGTTCGCGCGTCCTACAAGTAAAACACTACTCTTCCTTTCGAATATATATATATATATATATATATATATATATATATATATATATATATTGATGTATACATATATCAATCTCGCACATAAGAAGAATATCGCGCAATATATATTGATCATTGGAATATTACATGGACATATGTTGTAAAAAGTCGCCGAGGGGTCTCCCCGAGCGGGTTGGAATGTCGTCATCATTGTCGTCGTCGTCGTCATCATCGTCGTCGTTGTCGTCGTCGTGCCGTTATATTTCATAGCCTCGCTTCACACCTCGTTTGCGCCATTGTCGTTCTAGACGAACAACTTTCGCAATTTCATTCGGCGCCATGGACTGCGACAAGGACTTGGCGCGCGAACTTGGCCCAGGTAAATTAAACGCTTGTCTCCGCTCGCGATGCCTAGCTCGGCGATCTTCAGCCGTGCTAGAGGATCTCGGAAATTCAAGCAATTACCATCGCTTCGGGTGCAAGATGATAAAAGGCTAGTGTCACTGAGGGAAAAGTAGCGTGAGTCAAAATAGGCCGAAATGGACAGACAAAAGTGCCAGAATATCAAAAATTTGGCAGGGACGATATTGGAACCAGTATAATTTCGATAGATTCGATTTCCGATGTTGTATAGAGATTGACAGAAGTATACCTTACATCACTATCGTATTTCTACTCCGTCACGAAAAAAAAAAAAACACAGAAACTATTTTTCGATTTACAATCTACATTTAAACTCAACAATAGCACAAGTTTTAGAAATATAATACCTGATTTGGGACGAATTGGAAAAATATCTGCGTGTGTATGTGTGACGTATTTTTATTCCTGATTTCCAAATATTTGTTTATTATCGATATATGCGTCAGTTACGTCAGCAACGCTCTATATATAAATATATATGCCATATTATTTATTTTTTATTTAAATTGTCAAAATTGGGATTTTTACAGAAAATATTATAGCATTAATAGTTCACGAATTATAATAATTTTATACAACGGAAAATGTTAAAGATTCTTATAAATATCAATTTTATATGTTCAATATATCAAATTTAACTAGACTATATTTTTGTAACAGAATTTTATAGGTTGAATTTTAATTAGAAAAATATCTAAGGCCAAATGTTAAAAAGTTGCGGTCAGATTTTTATTGCGAAAAATTTATAGATCGAATTTAAGATTTATAAAAATATGGATATAAACTGTGCGTATTTTACATATCACATAAGCTTTCTATTTTTATATAATTTATAGCTTCTTCTATATATAAGATATAAAATCTGTCGGCACTCTCGCGGTACAATCTTTGAAACTTCCGCTTCGTTCTTCTAACCAGACTAAAACATGCTAATTGGGTAAGACGTTGCGAGATAGTCATCGTAGGCGAGGGTGTTTCGTGTTGGATCTCACGATATTATGGGATCAAGTAAAGTTAATCTTCTGGAAACGCACCCGTGGTTTAACAGATTTGCGCTCGACAAACATTTCAAGAGATTTCCAGATTCTCGCGAAAGGATTGCTAAAAGGGACTAAGAAGGTTTTACGCAAGATTGCCGTAAAAAGTACACAATGGCTTTATAAACAGTTTACACGTGTCTTAATTTAAGATGATAAAATCTTTAATTTAGAATAATATTATGAGAGAAAGAGAAGAAAGAGAAAAAAAGTTTGCAAATTTGCAAAAATTTAACAGGTACTTTGGCTGTTTGAAATATACATGCGTCAAAGAGACTTTGAGAGATCTCGTTATTAGTTCGCGCAAATAATTGTTTCTATGTAGATTTTTAGTAAATTTTGAAACGTATATGCTTTTCTGTTTATTTCTTTTATCTACATATTCCAGTTAAAGAGGCTGTATAGAAACCATATCTTTCTACACTCGAAAGTTTGTATAATGATATAGTTTCCTACTTTATTCTTTGCAAAACTCTTGCAAATTCCGAACTTTTGACGGTTGTTAGCCAAATGCATACCAAAAGTCTCCAAAAAAATGTTTGCATTATCATTTTCACGGAGCTTTGAAAAGCTTACAAAAACTTTCAGACATTTGAGTCAGCAGATAGCTTAAATAAACTTTTGAATATCTTGCAGTTTTCTTTTTATTTTTTTTTTCCCCTATCTCAATGCACTACTATTCCAAAATAGAACGTGCTTTTTATTATGAGCATTCTTAGAATATTTGCTTACTCTGCTCTCACTATTTATGCTGATTATACTATATTAAAAACAAGTAGCATACTATTTTAATTAGTAGTATACTAATTAAAAACAAGTCAGCACATATGCTTTTGCAGAAACATTTGTCGTTTGTATTATTATTAGGCTAATGATAAACTTGCACATTAAATGCCATGAAATAACGTGTTGATATAGGCGGCTCGCCAATGTTAAGATTAAATTTATGGGATAAACATCCGTGTACATTAAGCATTAATAATACAGAGATATTTATTTTCCCCCTGCATATATCGTGTAATATCGTGCATGTTTCGCGAGAGAAAGATAGAAAAAAGGGTGATTGATGTCGCACACCCAGTGCTAATATATACGCTAATTAGCGCATAGCAATATTTTACAAAGCGACTTTACCCTAGTTAGCATTTCAATATGTCGCGAATATAACGACGGGAAAGTATGGCTTATAGAGCTCTATAGACGATTCGCATTTGCCTCCAGTGGTTGACCGTGTATGCCATCAGTCGTGAGAACGCGAGTCGTTGACCCGCAGTACTTGAACCTGCAATAAAAGCGACGTGCGTGTGGCTTATCGATAGATATATATGTATATGTATATATATATATATGTACGAGGAAAAAAATTTCACCGTGAACACGGAGAATGTAGATGCATTGGAACAGTTTTAGGTGTCTCAATGTGTCTTAGTTCTAAAAAAAAGGACACCATAATTTACTTTGAGTTGCACTTACAATCAGAGATGAAAAAGCCTAGATTGAATTTACCGAGCATTCTTTTGCAAAGATTTCAAAACTAATACGTTTCGAACGTTCAGAAATTTGTATAAATAAATTTCTTTAAATCTATTTTAATTAATTTATGTTTTATAATATATAATTATTATCCTAGTATCTTTAATAAATTAATTATTTGTGTTACATCCTGCGCTTAACTATTTTTATTTATTTTAATTTTATAATATTTTAGTATGTTATTACAACTTGATCATTGTTATATAGGAAAAGAATGTTATTTGCATTGGAAATGTACAATAAATAAGAACATTTTTGCAATAAAGAAATTGGCTGGTATTTTTCCCAAAAAAATCTATTCAAAGTTGCTAATTGTGGAGTAACTATATATATTTGTAGGAAGATTGTATACTAAATGAGAATATATATATATATATATATATATATATATATATATATATATATATATATATTGGATTTCTCATGTAAATCGAGCCTTCGGAAAAATTCATATCATAAATTATTCCTTTGCCACTCTCCAGACATCTGATCTCACCATGACTGTAATCAAAGCCCCGCAACCGACATTAGTTATCGATGAAAGAGCATGCTTTGACATATAACCCAAGATCAATACAACTACAAATGGAAATATCCAGCTACAATTTATTCGGGTTATAATCAGAAGCCCATTTTAAACCATTTTTAAACTTACGTAAAAGCGCGTTTAAGCTTTTATAATTATTAACAATATTCTTTATAATTTAACGGTAGAAACTGTAAAATCAAATGTCAAACTAACATTTATCACATATGCATTTAAACATTATAGAGAGATGTAATTTTCCAAATCCATATAGATTAAGAAAATCATAATTTATGTAAAATACTAATTTTAATTTTAGAAAAACGTTACGTCTCTTTTTCTCTCTCTCAGAAATTACGGTCGCTCTCTAAAGCCGTATCTCAAACTGATTATTCGCGATGCAATCTAGATACGGTCGCGAGATAGTGAAATACCGTAGAAATTTAACAAAATATCTCCTCTAGGCACTGCAAATGGAACATTAATGACGTTTCTATCTTACGACTCTCGAACTTACGATTCTTCGTCATGTTATATCAATCTCTCTCTCTCTCTCTCTCTCTCTCTCTCTCTCTCTCTCTCTCTCTCTCTCTCTCTCTCTCTCTCTTCTCTCTCTCTCTCTCTCTCTCTCTCTCTCTCTCTCTTTCTCTCTTTTCTTCTTTCTATTCCGGTGGAAAATGATTGTTATAGTCTCTCAGTGGTGCACTTTTGCAAGCGTGGTATGTTTCGAACTGTCTGTGGAAGCACAAAACTTTCAGGCCACGTATCTCATCTTATTATACCGGCTTGTCGCCGCGGAGCTTGCGGCGCACTCGTTCCGGAAAATATGACCCGACGTCGTTCGAAAGAGAGATCGGGTCCCCGCTCCTTCTCTATCTTAGCGATAAATCGAAATTTCCTGCTTCCCCGTTGTTCCAAGCAACCAAGCAACTCGGATCTCGCTACCAGTTTTCTCGCTGTATAGTGCGATGCTCTCGCTATGTAGCTTCGCAATATTAAATTTTAACGAGAGACACTTTTATCGACTCAAAAGTCGATATTTTCTTTGCAAAAATTCGATGGCAGTACATTATTCTCAATATTTAATATGCTCGCGATTCAGTTCTCGATATAAACAAAATCAAATAAAACTAACTTGAAAAACGAGATTTTATGATCTATTTACACATTATTAAAAATTAATTAATGAGATATTTTTAACTTTAATTTACTTTTAGTTTTCAATATGTAAATTATGAACGTTACATATTTTTTCACAATAAATAATTTTTCCATAAAATTTTATTACAAGAACTTTCCTACAATTATTATAATTATTAAATTTATAAAAAAAATTTATATCGATAAGAACTATTAATAAGGCTCGTAGAAATAAGACTTCCAATTTTTATTAGCGCATTGTCATTAGTAAATTCCTTTCAAAGATATATATAGCTTCTTACAAACGTAATGGTTTTTGTAGTTAAACACATTTTGCATTAATTTTTGTTTTCAATTTGTTGCAATTTTAATGTTAAATAAATCTCTTTTTGATGCGCGGATCAATTCTTTTTGTTACGATGTCATCATTAAAGCATCACATACATCTGTACTTAAGTATAGGATACATACCTAAAATAGGAAACGTTAAGATAATTAGCGTTGTTAATTGCAATACGCAATATATTGCGTAAATAAACGGAAATTCATTTCAGAAAACATCGATTTAAAAAATAATTTTATTGCAACCTTAATAACACCTATTTATTGCCAATCGAGATATTTTTGTATACATTTTATAATACATTAGTAAAACGTTATCAGAAAATTATAATGCATTTATTTTTGTTTATCCACACAAGCGATACGTTGAATAATCTTGCCAGTTAAAGATAGAAGAGCTATGGATCATTATAGCAAAAGGCTACGTCAAACTCCATTAAACAAATAATATAAATTTAATCACGAGAATCAATATAATAAAAATAATTAAGCAGCTATAGTTTAGATAAAGATATTTCTGTATTACCCCAACAAAAAACGATACCAGTACTTTAAATAAATCTACTGTCTAGAAGTTTGCGCAAACGGGAAAGGTTGTTCCTTTTCTGCGATTGAAGGAAAAATTATTAATTAAGTACTACTAGTATAAAACTGTCGAAAAGGTTATTCCTCAAGTTTAGGATGTATGTGTATGTGTGTAAGTGTGTGTGGTTTTCATTTATATAAATTCATTGTAACAGAGCATGAATACAGATAAAGGATAACAATTTATTCATAGAGTTTCGTGTTGCATTATTAAAATTTTAGAATAAACATCAAATAAATGTCAAAAATTTTCCATTTTCTTATTTTAATAGAATTATTGTAAAAAAATGCAAATAAGTTAAAAGAAATATTGTATTATCACATAATATTATACAACCTTGTATAAAATACAATATCTTAAAAATATAATAAATATATTATATAAATATTATTTCTTATATTTTTCTGTTACATTGTCGATATAGAATAATATAAAAATTAAATAACGTTAAATTTTTAAGTTCAAAAATATTTTAAAAGATAATTTCGAATAAGAATTTTAAAACTTAATACAATTTTAACAATATTTGCAGAAGAAATAGATATTCGCAGTGAACAATAAAGAATGTTGCTAATTCTTAAAAAATTTATTCATGCAGTCATTATATAACAGCAAGATTTCTACATAAATTTCGCAGCATATCGTCATATTCTTGGGATGTAATCAATGATTGATTTCTGTATTTATTTTCAATGAAGATTCAAAATATCTTTGACCGTGTTATTCAACAAATTTAAATCTCATGATGCCACTATCGTGAGATATAAATCTCGATCCGCGATGAGTTTGCAGCGGATTAAGTGGAGCGGAAATGATTTCGCGACGCGGAATGCCGCTGAATCCGGCGTAATCTCTAGAAGAATCGTCTTTTTTCGCGCAGCATTGCCAGGCGGATCCTTAATGGAAACTCGAGAGTTTCGCGTACGGCGTGAAAAATAATTACCGGCCACTTTATTCTTATTCGAGTTTTTTCCCTCGCCGATCTATATATGCGAGGCTCCTCTAAAAAGAGATCCCCGACCGGAGTAACCAAGTGCGCCCGAGGGCACTGCCGAGGCAAGGAACTCCGTGCTTGCAAACTTGTTAGTCGAGCTCACTCTTTCTCTCTTTCTCTCTTCTTCTTCTCCTCTCTCCCTCTCGTTTTATTATTGCGAGAAGTTATTTCAAGGTTCATCATACTTTTCGAGCGCGTGCGAAAGAGGAATAAAATGATTCTAGGATGGAGTCTAGCAGGTAAATTCTCGAGATTGACGGCGCATCTGCCAGCTACTGCAAAGTTCATTCCAAAAGTAACACTGTTAGTCGCTTGGGCGGTTGGAATTACGCTCAATTGGCTCGATATTATAGAAGAGATGATAGGGCGATATTATACAGGGAGAATATACGGAAATGCCAAGTAGTCACGAAATAAACCTACCTAAGTGAAAAAAAAGAGGGAGAGAATTATTCCGGAACTCTTAATTTTTTTTAATCTTGAAAAACCAACCGACGTAGTTTAGGATCATCATTAAACATTGTTTTCTTATTTTCTTTTCTTAACTGCTATTCGCGTAAGCTTTGCAATTTTTCATGAGCAAGTTTTGCCGATCATACAACACAGAGGTTTTATCAACGAGCTGCGTTCCGTCCATTACATGATAATTAATTATGTTTTTATTCCAAACAAATGCTGAGAAGATAAAAGAGTATTTTGTGATGTTGCGATAGAAACTCGTGTCCATATGTAAAATTCATTGTATTACAGAATTACAAAGAAAATATTATATATATATTTTGCGACGATTTAATACACTTGCAATTAATTATACATGGGACTATCGAATTACACCTACATAAATCATCCCTTATTTCATTATCGTACATATCTCGGTGAAAATATTTTTATCGAGTTTGTTCTCGTGAGTACATATAATAAAGCTCTGGTTAATATCTACATTAATGTAGCGAAAATTCAATGCAATCCAAATATCAGTACAATCAACTTAAATTTAGATTCAGAAATTGTTGTAACAAAATTCGTTATTATATTACTGCGTTATGCAAATAAAGCATTTCATTTCAATCCCCCCCCCCCTCCTCTATCAGTTCGTTTACTTCTCGCATGCAATTCGCAAATGACATCACGCACACGATGCAAAACGTAATTTGAACTAAATTGCGCAAGATTCGGGGGCACCTTATTGTTATTCGCGAATCTTCGAAAGGAAGGAAACGTTAAGTTTCCCCAGCTCCGCTCCCTGTTTTAATTACGAGACCAAGTGCGAGTGCTTTCGCCTACTTTAAATGCAGTTCCTGAAGTTTTGTTGCATTTCCGCGTCACGTGACAGTAGACGATAAACACGCGGAATCATGACTGTCATTATTTCGCGATGCGACTTGCTCGTTCTACATTTGATACGTTCAAGCTCCGTGTAGAGGATCTACACGTTTTTAATTAATTGGTTCTATCACTTTGTTGTCCCGCGAGGGCGCAACATCCTTTTTTTTTCTTTTTGTACGTAATAAGCGAGGAAAGTTAGGGAAGATATTCTGAAGAGTGAAAAAGAAAAGCGAAATCGTCGAGATCTGGTTTGAGATCATTAGCGGTTATAATGAGGGGCGTTACCGCGAGATTTATATGTCAATAAATTTAACTTTTGCGCACTTAATATTCCTTTTTTGCATTGTAGTTGGCGGCGATAGAATGACTCGTTATCAGTATTATTAAGCATGTAGATACAAATGATTTAATTTAAAAGTACAGTATTTCTTTACTAATAGAAAAAAGTCGTTTTTTGCCTTTGCTATCTGAACAAGTCTTTACCTAAATATTCCACATCTAGTAGTGCTCAAGCTTTGATATCGAAAATTATTTGTTCTTATTTTCTCTCATTTGCTTTTATTCTTATATAAAAATAAAAACACCTATTTTTATTGCATATATATATATATATATATATATATATATATATTAATTTTATCTTTTATTATGCTTTATACAAGATATAATAAAAATCTTATGTATTATATTACCCTTAATATTGGCATTTACCAGTATTTTAATACTATTAGCTATATACAGTAATACTAACACTCATCTCTTTTTATAAATATTTAAATCAAAAATTTTATTAATTTGTAATATTCTAAACTTTAAACATTAAAAGATATGACCATATATATATATATATATATATATATATATATATATTGTATATATATGTTTGTGTTTTTGGATACATATTTTATTTTAATGCGTGATACTGGATTATTTTACGCGACAAGCGGAAAATCAAGCGATAGGCAGAAAATATTATAATTTACTGCAAAACGGATTTATTTTAATTTACGCCGATTAATTTACTTTCCATATATAAAATATATTCGTTAGATTGCTGTAGCATCATTTTATACAATCTCTCGATTACACGAAATACTGTCCTCTTCTATTTAGATTTTCATGTTATAAAAATTATAATCGTTTAAATTTATGAGTGAATGTGAACATGTCCCGAGACTCTTGCGGTTCAAAATACTTTTCTAGAACTCGCATTTAAATATCGTAATGCTCTGCCGTAAATTCGTGCAGTTTTTAGCGAGGATGCATTGGATGCGAGCAACGAGGGCGAGTAATCTCGAAAAAACCGACAGAAACTACAAATTCGGCAAATGCAAAACACACTTGCGATGTCATGGCTAGAGATATTTGAGGAGAAATGTCGGGAGCACAGCGGCATTAGCGAGACAGCTGGACAAATTAGAAACACGTATAATATACATATATTGTATAATAAGCATAATAATATCTACTTTGCATTTTTGAAGCAACCTTTCTGTATGATTACTGCATTTTTCATAATATTATAATTACGAGCTCCTAAATCTTTCTTTCTGAATGGAAAACAAAGCTATCCTCCTCCCCAATAAGATCTAACTTTAAATTAGATATATTACATCTATATGGATCATACTATATTATATGTATATCTGAAATAACTAGAAGAGGTATGAAAATTGTATTTATTATCAAAGCAAAAACTGGCAAATTTAATTTAATATTATGTGTCACGCACAAATATGTAGTATATACAAATATGTATATGTTGAAATCAATGACAATTTAAAACAAAATTTACAATAAACATTTAAGATTTCATTAATCTAAAACTGAATTTTATTATATATTCTACGTGATTTAAATATATGTAAGCTGTATTTACATATACATATAATAAAAATTAGAATAAAAAAATAATATAGAGAAATATAAATTTATATTCTTTTATTTCTATGGAAAGCATAAAAATAAAATCTAATTGAGTAAAATCAAAAATTAAAAAACATTGATAATGGTACATATTATTGACTAAAATTCAACTTTTTATAGAATGCAAAAATATACAATTTGCTTTTAGATAAAAAAATGCTTTGTTTTATTAAATTAACTTTTACAAAATAAAACTTTTTATACAATATCTATATTTATATATATAAATATATATATATATATATATATATATATATATATATATATATATATTTGTGCTTTATAAAAATATTTTGCTTTATTGAGATAACTTCTCATATGCTATGTGTTAGCGTTATTTCCAATTACAAACAATTTTCACAGTATTTAACAGAATACAATTTTTTATAAAATCTGTAAAGATATAGAGATTTGCGTATTTTTCTAGGGATAAAAATTCCTTGCTTTATCGGATAAATTTTCATACGGTACGTTGCATATTCACATTTCGAATTTCCGCTCTTCTCGGATTCAGAAGTATCATCTAGTTTCATCTAATTTCGTTATTTAAAAAAAAAAAAAAAAGTATACGCTTGCGCATTTCGCATGCCATAATATCAGCGTCGGGCGCCCCGTTTTATTCCGCTTTCGTACCTACTCACAAATCATTTACGTCGCTCGTTACTACACGCAAAAGTTATGCTCGCGGCGCGCGTACGAGCGGGCGCGATTTATTTCCGTGCAATCTCGGGCAACGTGAAAAAATAACGCGTCTCTCGCGCGGGCACATAACATCGGGCACACCGACGCAACATGAAAGACAAATCCATGATCCGCGGGAGTCACGCGACTGCGCGCCGGTGTGATTAAATTACACGGCCAGTTTAAAAATAAGGAAACCATGGGATTTTATCTGACTTACTTATTAAAGGTATAAACCGTTCGAGAGTGACCGTTAAAGAACGTAAGAGCTTCGAGCTTCTCGGGTTGTCGAATTTGCATATTTTGCCCCCATCCTTTCTTCTTAAGCACTCGCGCATCACTGATGCATAATTTAGAAAATAATAGCACACACACACACACACATACCGCTGGAATGGAATTACGTTTTGACGTTTCCGTTATTTCCGCGAAACGGCACGCACAGTGCGCGTTCCGGTGGTCGTAAATCTTGGCAGTGTATCGCGGATTTTCGCGCGTGGGATTTTATTAAATTCTGCAAACAATTTCGATGCCTCTAAGCAAGATTTCGCGTACGTTCAGGAAGAATGAAACAATCGCGCGTTGTCGCGAAATAATGCATGAAATGTTGGCCAAATAACTCGCTCGCGTTCTGCAGTTTGAATGTAGAATATTTCTATGAAAATTATGCCGTATATTTTTTTTTTCAACTTATGAATAAATTTTACGAAAACGTGAACCTTTCAACAAATGCGTAATTCATTGTAAAACGCGTGCTTTTACAAATTCGTTCATGCGACACGGACAAGTTTCGCGCACCAATAATTCTTCGCGTGTAGAGAGTGAAAAATGTCCAATCTCGTTTACTACACAGTGATACATATCCGACCGGAGGGCACTTTTACGAACTAGGTAAATAATGCGCGATATCCTAAAGTGAGCTTCTGATTGAGTCGTGATCTTAGACAGACTCAAAATGTAACGTAAAAATAATAATGGAATTCAAGATAATGTTTCAATACATAATCCTGTGAAAAAAATATTGAAAGTAAATTAATCTACTCTCGTTATATATAAAGACCAGCGCAAAAGCGCAATTAGATTTCAATATTCTATTACCATGTGACCGTAGAAAAATTCCCAGCTCTTTCGTTCGGTTCGTCGGATCGCAGTTACGGGGTTGAATCGTAAAGGCGAGGAGCCCTGAGTACAAATTGCGATGAGCTCGAAATAAGATCGTAACTTTTACCGTCCACTTCCACGGAGGCGGAAAACGATCTTCTCTCACTATTGCGAGGGTCATTCGCCCGATGCCCTAGAGCGATCTAAATATTCAGATCGCTGGATGCAGCGCCAGTCTGGAATCCCCTTCCCCCCTATTTTCCATTCTCTTTCTCTCTTTCTTTCTCTATCAGGAAATTGCAACGCAAAGACGGCTGCGATCTTATATTCATTTAAATACCTTAATCCAGAGCACCGATTCGCGCGCAAATCCTTCGGGTCACGTGCGGGCAACGCGCAGTTAGCATCAAATAAGTTGGCAAAAAAATAATTTTCCGTCCAATATGCTCCGGAAAAAGACGCAGGAAGCGCTATGGGGAAGATTATTTTGTGACGATCCATATATCGTAACGCTAGAAATATGTGCCCGCCGGAGGTATCGTTATTCCTCCTCCATCATCGGCGTTTTATGATACGGCTGCGGCTGCCGCAGCTGTTACAATATCTATTGGTACTTTCGCGTCGATAACTCATTGTATATGCCATTCTTTTTTGCGGCTGCCGTTTCGCGAACTATTTTCCGGTGTAATGAATTCCGCCGTTCGCCACTGACCGCGTGAATGACGAACGAGGCTTGAAGCAATAACACGCTAAATTACACCCAATATCAAAAATTGACAGAAAATTTATTGAGAACTCTTATAAACGAGATTGTGATTTCTTTTTAAAGTTTTTAAGTTTATTCTCCGGTACGGCAGACTATCTCTTAAAAAATTGTAAAAATTTTTGCATTGAGAGCAAAACCAGCGTATTTGTTAAATCTTTAAGTTCAAGTTTCGTAGGAAAAGCTACCCTTGAAACGTTCTTACTTTGTTTGAGATTTTTCTAGAAAACCATGTATATTTATTGTGAGATCTTGTCCGGTATTTCTCTTCACGATTAATATATTACTTTTATATCACGATTTTCTTAAGATATTAAATTTCTTTCACGTTACATAAAATACAACAATATATATTGTATGTAATCGATAAACGTCAATTGTTCTTGAAATTCTTTAAAGCTCAAAAAATTAATTGATATACGAAAGTTAATAATCAGTCATTTTAATTTACAAATCATTAAAACATTTTTTTTTTTTTTTTTTGAGACATAGATTAGCACAAATATAGCAACAGTAAAATATAATTAATAAAAATGTTAAACTTGAAAAATGTGTCGATCTGATAAAAATTTTGTTTTCTAAAATTTTCTAAAAATATAATACAATTAACGCGGCACAATTAATGAAAAAGAGAGTTAAAATACGAATCTAATTTTTTTACAAATATCGTAGAATTCATGTGGCTTTTTTTCCACATAACTGTAACTAAAGCACTTATTCTATAGCACTTATTCTACCATAAATGAAATCTATAATTTTGAATGCGACCATAATAACGCGAGTAACCATCCATATCAAATGACGTTGAAGTGACAGAGAACGCAATTACTGCGAGTCGCTCTGAAAAAAAGGAAGTGACATGAACCCGTCGACACATCCAGTTTTCCCTTAACTCACTGAAAACGAAAGGTTCGTCATTTGCTGAACGGCTAGTCGTCTATAAATCGATGAAAATTGCCCGAGTTATATTAGAAATCTATTCGCGAATAATTTTACTTTGTGGAATGTCTTTTCTTTCTATATTGAATATAATCTGCTGTCTTTTATTCTGAAACATCTATATATTTTCGCAGGATGTTTCACGTTCGTTAAACAGATTAACAGTTGCACAATAACAAGAATATATAATTTTTATCAAAAATATTTTATCTAAAATTTAAAATTCTAATATTCCGTATTCCCCATATTCAGTTCCATATTTTGGTATTGATAATTTAGAGAATTAATATTTTAGAATTAAAATTTTAAAATATTAATCATCTAGAACTGAATATTAATAATCTCTTGTACTATCTAATAATGACATATCCGTTTTAGTATTCTCATTAGAAATATGAATAATATATGTTACGGAGATTTAAACGAATTATTTATAAAAATAATTGTCGCGCATACTGTATATAGAACAGATAAATTAACAAAGCCAAACAAGAGTTTCGCAATGTCTGTAACACGGTGTACTTCTCGAGATGCACGCAAGCCGCAACTGTACTATATTAACATGCCACGCGATGCCACAATGGTGACGAACGAGATATAAACATCCAACAACATTTTAGCTTTACGTGTGTGTGACGCGTATAATTAAATCTTTATCTTAATAATCTTTTCGCTTAATCTTAAGTGACATATCTAAGGAAATACCCGCCGTTTATTATCTTCTACAAAATGATACGGATTAACCACTGTACGACCAACAAAAAGACATTTCTTGATATCTCGCGTCCTCGCCTGAGCGAGCACTTGCTTTAATTAATTTTGTAGCGGCAACTAAGAGAGCTTATAGCGAGCTTTTCCATGCACTCCGGGGAGTCCCTCTCTTTAGCTTTTCCCAGAACTCGTCTCTTCTATATCATCATTGCTGTCTTCGTATATCGAGATTCGAGCAAGCATCTACTAATACTAATACACACGTACACATACATACATTTCTCTACGGATATCACATTGTTAAACCTTTAAAAGCATAGACTGTACTGCACCTGAGTCGTATCACAGTGGGAAGCTAATGAAGTGCAAAGTTTTCCACGCAGACTATCAGCTTTTGCTCGCTTGTTAGGATACGTCTGCGTTAATTAAGGAGGTTACAATCTATCGTTTCCATTTGAGTGCGTTGACATCAAACTATCAACTCGACTTACTCTCCTTTGTTGTCTCACGAGAAACAAAGCTTCAACAATTTTATCGTTGAAGTCGAAATAAACAAGGATCGCAATTATCTGGCTCGTTTATAAAATGCATGCACATGTTCTATCATAATAATAAAAACTAAAGATTGAACACAGAGAAATGTTTATTATTTTTATAATTTTCTCTTTGAGTTAGACTTGTAAGCAACTAAAAATGTAAAGTTCTTTTCTTACATATAAAGTTTTAAAAATTCAAACAGATAATAAAGTCTTATTCTTTATACTTTTTATTCTTAGAACTAGTCTTATACTTTTATTTTATAGCTTGTTACAAAAATATTAAAAATAATATTTCTTTGGGTATAAAAGAAAGATATGAAAAATGATGATCGAATTTACGGAAGAAGAGATTTATGCCAAAATCGAAGAAGCCATAAATACGAAGAAACGTGCTACTTTTGCTATCGTCTATATTATGTATCAGATCTTGCGAGGATGCCAAAGCTGAAGAGCTATGTTGGCGTCTTAAAGTTCAATACTCAGTGTTCCGAGAGACAAGATACTACTACATTGCGGCTCGTAGCCATTGTCTTCAAGATGGCAGTGTCATTATCATCCACGTGATGTATTATAGGAAAAACAATGAGGAAGAAGAATTTATCTTGATCGGAAATAGAGTCCTTTACCGATTCTCTACCTAATTCACTCTTAAGCTAAAGCGTAATGAGCTCTGATCTAATCTAATTCCATCCAATCTTCCTCCGGCTATAGCTACATCCCGCAGCTATTACAGTTCTCTGATTACTAAACTATAGATACTTTGAATGTATTTGGCTATTAAAGCTACTCATCTCTACTATCTATACAGCGAATGAAAAGACTGTTAATAATATAAGTTTAATTATTTTATATTTTAAATTCTGAGGACTTATTTTGTTTAAGAAATTTTTTTTTGAATTTATTACTTCTTTATTATAATAGGATAAAATAAAATACCAAGAATATACAAAGAGATATATAAAGAGAAAATATTCACCCGATTTAATGGCCATTATTTATTTAGTTGATTATTTTGTCATAATTAAAGGATATGGATATTTCACATACAAATTAAAACATATTATAGTTAGAATAAAACTGAAATGTGAGAAAGAAACAATTTGTTACAATGCTTTAATTATAGAGTTTGTACGACAGTACAAGATATATCTTTTGCCATTAAATCCGGAATATGCAGCAGAGTTAGTTTCAAACACTAAGCAAACACTTCTGCTACTTCGAAACATATATCGACCGTTCCTGAGTGCATTTCTAACTCAACAACTCGCGGTGCACAAAGTGCACGAGTGCTACAGACCATTTTGCAGCATCTCAACACACAACTACACGGGTCTTGAATAATGCCATTAAATTTTCTCAATAGTTGATCGCGTTTCATTAATTAAATTATGGTTAAAAATAAAAATTATTGTTTTTATACATTTCTCAAATATTTAAAGTGTACTTTGATACATTGCTCTTTCTACTGTAATTACATTATCTCAAATATCACAGCACGTGTGCTTTTCGTAACTTTTACAACTCTAGTTAAAAGTTAACATGTACATATTACTTAGAATCAACGTTAACTTTTGAGAACTTTTCAGGTGAATAGCTCAAGGACTACTCAGGATTTCAAACCACTTGTTATACGTAGTTACGTTCTATTATGTTTTATAATTTCAGGAGAAAGTGTCAAACAGAAGTGTATATTATTTTAATATTTTATATTATAATATATTTCTTTGCAATGAATTTCGTTTATGATATATTTGAGCGTCTCTCCTCAAAGTAATTAACAAAAAATTATATCGTTAAAATGACGCGTGATGTATTTATTATTAAATTTTTACTTAATAAAATTACATTAAGTTAATGCAAATTATCAATCTCTTTACTTTATAAGAAACGCCATTTCCATTTTTCGATACAATTAGATTATTTCATTTCGTTGCACTTTAACGATATTTACGTTGTTGTCATGCGGTTACTTTCCATAAATTGATATTTATATGCGATTCGAAAATCGATGGTCCGCAGTTGGCTGATATGAAAGTTGTTCATCCATGTACCTCACCTTCACATGTGTCCTTATTAAAATACTTATTATCTTTCTTAACGCAAATACATGCGAATAATGACAATCCACTTTGCTCTCGCAATTTTGTGGATGAAGTAATTTTTTTAATTATATTGAAGAGAGAGAGAGAGAGAGAGAGAGAGAGAGAAAGGGAGGGAAAAATACATCCGGAATAGAGAAAGAAAGAACAGAGAAGAGATTGAACAAACCGAAAGAGAAAAATAGAGGGAAAAGTGTCTTGTATATAACAATTTCATTTTATCAACATCACAGGCTGAAACGGCCCTATTCAACACAGATGATGACTTTTGACAAAATTAAAAATCTTTGAAAGTTTTAACACAAACATATAAATATATGAACAAAAAATTGTTAAAATAAAAATATTTTATTCTATTTGATATAATGCGTAATAAAACTCAAATAGTTATTTGAATAGTCATTTGCGCATATTGTTAAAATTATTTGTTGTAAATTGATCAGAAAATAACCTAATAAATAATTATATTTTATTATTAGTCTTTATCTCACAATACTCTATCTATCAACAATTTAAGACATTTAAAGTTCAAATGTCATTAGCTTTCCTATAGATTTGCCCCTAAGTCGACTATGATCCAAATGCTCACAGAAATCTAAAGCTTTCACTGTAATGAAACCTCCGTGCGAGAGTCACGGTAAAAGATAACAAAAATTATTGTGCGCGCGTGAGAGTATCATGCAAGAAGAGATACAAATGCATGCGATAGTGGCGAATGCGGCACGAGTGAATAGACGAAATCAATAGCCTCGATTTGTCGAGTGAAACGCCAATCGTTCTCTATTTCGGAGAATACTAGGATCGTCGCTTGCGTATCAAATTGTCGCTATCTGCGTTTAGTTTCTGCGAATATTGAAATAGAGGGAGAATTGATAAAAAATTTCGATTTTCAAGTTACAAAAAAATCTGATCGTTTTTATTGAAATTTGGAGCGAATAATTCTAGGAAAAACGCTGTCGAGAATATTGCGTATTTTTCAAAGAGTTGTAAACGTTTGCGGATATTGGCGTTTCAGAATTTCCTCGCTCGTTATTCCTCGCTCGTGCATTTAATAGCTGCTATTGGAGATTTCAATTAACCCGAAATTTCACACTAATCGCTTGTCTAGTTTTAAAAGCTGATCTATCAATCATGAATCAAAAGATACAGATAAAATATTCTATTCATGTATTCTAGTATAAATTGAAATTTTATAAAGTTGAAAATGTCAATTGCAAATGTCGTCACAATTTCGTGTCTTTTATTTAAAACGATAATAAGAAGTTTAAATAAAATTTATTCGAAATTTCGATGCAATAGTAGCTTTAAACTCCCTTTATCAAATATATAATTATTATACATAAGAATTAATTAATAAGAGAATAATATGTAAAATTTATATGTAATGCGTTGAATTAATATTGATCACTCGACGTGTGCTGCAACTTTTGAATACTCAATCGACAAATTTCTCTTCGTTTCAGATACGCTGAGTCTAGGAGATCGAACGATAGATAACATGGACAGACACGCGATTCATACCAGACCACGACAACAATTGCTGGATCATTCTTCCGGACTGAAAGCGAAACCGGAACCAACCTTCGATTTCTCGCAGAATACTAACGTGACGGCTCTGGTTGGAAAAGCAGCATACCTCACATGCCGAGTTCGCAACTTGGGCGACAAATCCGTAAGAGTGTTTTTTTTTTTTTCCTTAACGTATCCTCTATAATCATTATAAATTACGAAAAAAAAAAAAAACATAAAATAGAGGAATCATCTATAAGAGTAATATTCGCACAGTTTTAAATGTTATAAATTATAAATTATGATAATAATTATAAATTAATATGATTTGATAATATCTCTATGGTATGTTTATTTTTTTAAATAAAAAATATACGAATATATATACCATATATAGTTACATATTCTAAAATCCGTGCATCGATAAATTTAGAATTATTATTACATAATAGTAATAATATATTTAAAATCGACAATATTTGGATCGCTATAATTAGTTTCATATAATAATATAATTTGAAATATTCACATTTCTACATTGTACAATATAAACGAACAAGAATCTTTATTTTGATTATGAAAACGCCACTGTGCATCGTTATATTAATAATACTACATTTTATGGGGATATTAATAATACGGTTTTTAATATATGACGTATGATAATATTATATTGACAATATTACGTTTCTGATGCAAGATATTATTAATTTTTTATGTACATTTAATTTAAATCTGTAAGGACATTTAAAATGAAGATAAATTGTCTTTCTCTCTTGCCCTCTTTCTCTTTTTTATTCCTTTTATGAAAGAATCCAGTCTTAAAAGAAAGTTTTATCGCAGACGCAATACTACCGTTTCTATTGAAAGAAATTATCAGAGTTGTTAAATAATCGAATTGATCGATCTTATGTATAGATTCATCATTGAATATAATCTTTTATGAGATTACACGAACCTTCTTGATTTTGATTATTTTAAACAGATGCGTTTGTTGGATATTGTATGACGGTCCTTGTATTCGCTTTGGGAGTGTTACAAGACAGAGATTCAGTTACTCTACTCTAATGATGCCAATAAAAATTCTTGCAACAGTAGCTTAACTCCATGCCAGATTTATAAAGCAATTAAAAAGATTGAGAGAAGTATTATATGACAAAAATCGAAAATTGTTACACAGGTTAAGTTACTTTTTCTCGATAAATTTTTCTAGTTTCTAAGCTGGATTTAATTTTTTTCACACGAAAAATGTCGCTTTAATAGTTTTAGAAAATGTTTGAAAATTTAAAAATAAAAAGTTGTTTCTGATTACTTAAATAAAGAAATTACTAAAATATATCAAAATTAAAAATTTGAAAAAAGAAATAGAGATTGTTCCATTAAATTCTTGTATTAAAAAGAAAAAAATTGATATAATATTATTATAAATACAAGGTGCAAATACAATACCGCGTGCACTTGTTTTATCTAAAAATATATCTTTTACTGTTTTCAATCATAACGAATAATTAAAACTGTAAAGACTTAATTTAAGCGTTATTGTAACGTCTGTAAAAACGTCGGATGCAATATTTGAATATTATATAGAAGAAAGAAATTGACTTTGCACTCCTATATAATTGTTTTGCGGCGTTACGTGGTAATTGCGTTTAATAATAGAGCAGGGTTTTGCTCAAAAAATTTTCCGCGATTCTGCTTTCTCACAAAGCAATTTAATTATTCGTGCACTAATGGTTAAGCTACCTCACGCGAAACCCAATTTACGAGTTGGTAGTCGCCTTAGGCTGCTTGTTGCAAAGCTAATATATTATACAGGGTGGCCCCAAACGTTCCAGCCAGACTTTGAGATCTTATAGGAAATTTAATTCTGAACAAAAAATTTCCTATAAACATGGGTCGAGAAATGCTTCCTTAAGAAGTTATCGCTCAAAAACCTCTGATGCAAAGGAAGACAAAAGGCGAAAAGAAAATGAAATAAAAAGAAAATGAAACTTAATAAATTTCTTGAAAAAACAATAAAAATAAAAAATAAAAACCTTTTTTTTTTTTTTTATGAAAATAAAATAAATTTTTTTAAACTAAAATAGTACATAATAGTAGAAAATGAATAAAGACGTGAAAAAACTAACCGCCTAATTGCCAATTTTGCGGTGGCATTTTAGATAGCAGATGACAAGATTAAAAATTCAAAAATTTTAAGATGTGCTTAGTTCGAAAGGATACAAATTACAAATAAAGAAACGTATTTTTTTGAAGTAAAAAAAAAGAGAATATAAACGATATTTATGATTATAGTTACGATTGTAAATATTTATGTCATGAGATTGCATTATATGTATATGTTATTCTCACAATATTGTTTCGCGATAAATAAACTTTATAAATTCATATAAAATGTCGTATAATTTCGAATAAAATATATTATAAAGATAAAAGATCTTCTCGACGCTATCGAGACTGCAAATAATATATTCTAACGCATATCACGCTAGGTATCTGTTTACGCGTATGCATTTCCAATCACTATGTCAATGTCACAAGAAGTTGACGGTTAATATTTATATAAAAAAAAAAACATATTTTACGACTAAATGATAAACAAAAACGATCAAACGCCTTGCTCGAGACGAATACCAAAAAAATCATCAATTAACAGGATCAATATATCGTGTGCTCAATTGACGCGAGAACGAGATCACTCGTGATAAAAAAGTGATCGCGAAAATAAATTAATAAAATATGAAGTTTATTCGTGACGCATATATGTATACAAGATAATTTAAAGCGACATCAATTTAAAAGTAGTTGTCCTCCTCTCTTTATTATCGAAAACGCAAAAGATGTGCAACGCTTCAATTTTTGCGTAATATTTTTGCACAATAATTACTAGTATTGCTAGATTTCAACTATACAAGTATCGCTAAACCAAAGAAGTCTTGTATTTTAGCGTACAAAAGGAATCAATTTTAAGTATTTGATATTCATATATGAATTATTTTTTAATTATTATAATGTAAACGGATGACTCTTTTTAAATTCTAAGACTCTTATAACCGTCTTAATATCAAAGTTTTCGAAAAATTTATTTTAAAATTTTTACTAAATATTAATATTAAAAATGATGAATATTGTGATATATTTATCAAAATAATTGAATGTAAGGAAAATTTTGGAAAGAGACATTTTTCATCAGTGTTCGAAGAAATAAGATTAGAAGAGATCTATAAAAACATTAGTAAAATTAAAAAATTTTTAATATACTAAAGTACCTGTGCGCGTTATATCAGCATGGATTATTTTTTAATAAATCGCGATTTTCGAAGAACTTCGGGAATCTCTTTGCAGAAATGTACATATTAGATTTCACCTTGCAGACAATATGAGAAACCATTTGCCACGTTTCTGTTATGTTTGTGCGAGTTTCACTTAGCGTTCGACATACATCATTCCCGACATCTCGTAGTTTCAGCGCGGGTGCCGGCACTTTGCATCAGTCTGTGAGTCGCCCCATTCGTCCCAATGGTTAAGTTAGGAAGCGCTAAACTGCTTTTGTTCCCGTGCGATAGTTGCCCGGCTAGCCAGACGCTCGCGAGAGACGTAAACTTGGCTGAGTAAATACGCTAAGTGATGCGAACGGCGGGACATGCGTATACGTTGACGGTAGTAGTACGTACGTACGTGCGCACCGACACACAACCGTCCTCTTCTCCTGGTTTACGTACGAGGTCGGACACTGTGAAAATATCGACAAACAGCCAAGTTCCAACCTCACTCTGCTAAAGACCACCCACGGGGATGTATTTCTGAAATTTTCCCGCATTGGGGATGTACGAAGACCCGACGTTAATACGTTGCTCCGCGATTACTTTCGGGATGGATGGCTGATGGATGGCAGCGATAAATTATCTCGACATGAATATTATTTTGCACGTATGACTCTTTAGACACTATGATTTAATGGCATTATGACTTAACGTGATGGCTATATCGGCGAAAATAATAATTTTTTTAGTTGAGATTAAATTTAATATGAAAATAATTGAATAAAACATTATATAACTATTTCACGCAAACGCCTAATGTGTTGTGATTCGTTATATTAAATGTAATTTTTTTTACTATTACAAAATCTCTTTTTCTTTGGACGACTAATAAATTTTTCCCTCTTCCTCATCATATTACATATTTGAAAACTATAGAAGAATAAAAATATTTGCTTTGTCGGAACAGAGAGAAGTATACATTTTATTGAAAGCTCAAAGGGTAATTTTTTTGAAAATATTAAAATAGTCGGTGAGCATCAACCGGTGAGAGGCCAAGGTGCCTTTTCTTACGGTCTAACTTTTAAGTGACCCAACTTTCCTCATCAGAAAGATTTAATTTCTCGTCTTTGTCCACTTATCACCGCAATGTATTATTATTCCACACGAGAAAGGAGATTGCGATTAAATTAGTCCCCTTTATTGTCCCTTCCACGTAATTAGAATGATAATTAAAATTTCTTTAGATATAGACTATTGCTCCTTCTGAATAGTTTTCATTTGCAATTTACGATCGTGTAAGAAAACTATTTGAGATTTTCTTACAATTTCTTCTTTAATAATAAACAATAACTATAACTTGATTAATTTCTATGTTAAATATATTCATGACAAAAAGCAAAATTCTATTTCATATCGATTCTATTACAAATCAATTCTTCATGCAAATTTGTGTTATTTTGTAACTTTATACTTGTTAATCCGATCACTAATTGTATTGATTTTGCTTTTTGTGTACTGCAACTTTGTTAATCTTGCTTGCCTTCAAGATAAGATAATCGATAGAGAATTAAGATAAGGGACAGTAGATAGAAAATCAGTCGCTTAAAAGAAATGCAAGAAGATTCGAATGAAGGGCGCGGCTCTTAGGATAATATTATTTCTGAAGAATTCTGAGGGAAGGTTTCTCGAGTGTAAGAGAACGCCTGGATCGTTCCGTTCCACGGAAATCCTTTTATTTTCCATTCGAAGGCTTTCCCTGAAAACCTTCGAGGACCCGTAGTTTTGCACTGACACCATCACCACCATGCGTTCGTCGGAATCTGCTTTGCGTGCGCCAAAAGGGGATGGGAACGCTAAAACTTCCCCGGAAAAGTTTTCTTCGCAACTTTTCTTACCGTCTCTCGCGTACGGATCGCTGGTTTTCGCCGTTCCACGGAAATAGATGAATAGATTCTCTCGTTCAATCCTTCCATTGCGGGGTCGCAATAAAATCTGATACTATATACGAAGCACTTCACGACGCTAGATTGTAGTACAGTCGAGCGGGTTAGGTTCAAAGTTATCGAGAGAGGTAAGTTTCCAGTGCGAGAGTATATTCTTACGAGTCGCTCATATTGAAAAAAAACTCACTTAAGATGACGCACGAAATTTATGAGTCACAGGAACAACTTTCTCATTAGTACATGTATTTACTTTAAAAGACGACATTTAAAGAATGAATTAAATCTTTAAATAGTTGAGAAAGAATATTTTATAAAATTATTAATCTTTTATAAAAGTGATACAAATATTTGTAACGTTATCGTTTTAAATTCACGTTTCGCTATTTATTGGATGTCCTATGATATAACTGTAAAAGAAATGATTAAAAAAAGAAAAATAAGTTGAAAATGTGCAATACAATTTTTTGGTATAAAAGTTAATTTTTGAAAGAATTGACTTTGAAGATTTGAAGAAATAAATAATATCCTTTTTTCTTTTAACTCGATAGTATCTATAAATTAAATTACCAGATATTAATCAAAAAATAATTAAAACGGTAATTTATACTAATAATACAATGTATGAAATATTAAAAATATATATTTTTTTCATAATAATATGTAGTGCAATCGAAGACATACAAGATACTTTATTGGCGCTATGTATATTGATTATATCTTTATCGTTTATCACCTTTATTGCAATTTTCGTATGCAAAGGTATCCTGGGTCAGGCATAGAGACATCCACATCCTAACGGCGGGAGCGTACACATACACGAGCGATCAGCGATTTCAAGCGCTACATAGAGAAAAAACGGGTCACAATAACGAGTGGTCCGAGTGGACTCTCTGTATAAAATGGGCACAGAAGCGAGACGAGGGAATCTACGAATGTCAGATTTCCACCATACCTATCAAGTCGTATCAGTTTCATTTGAACGTCGTTGGTAAGTTTCACGTATATTCTCGCACGATTTAATTTTACATCGTTCTTTGTATCTTCTCATTAATGGCATTTTTTTTTAATGTTGTACATCGTAATAGAACGTATTTAACTTTTCAATTCGCGTAACATTTCTCTCTCTCTCTCTCTCTCTCTCTCTCGATCTAGAAGATCAGCGTCTTTTTTTTTATTATTATTTTTTTTTAAATTTTATTTGTTTATAGTAAAGTTAAATTAATAAATGCATGATCAACAAAAAGAATCTACGAATGCATGACCATAAAAAATGAGATATTCACTATGGGATTGCTATATACCAAGACGTATAAGATACGCGTTATAGATTGTGGATAAATGTAATTCCCAAACATGCTTGGAACAATATTTAAATTGTAAATAAATAAAGAAAATAATCAGTATAAAAAATAAAAATATATATACAATATATATCTATTTGACGAAGAAAGTTGCGCTTGACGAGATTAAAATGTTTAACGATGAAACTCCCGAGGCTCTCAACATCGATAGAGAATAACGTCAACGTCCCACTCATTATTTCAATTAGACTGACCTTGCGTTTGTTAAGAATCTCCACCTCGTTACTTCTCACAGATCACGAGAGGACTTTAAAGATCTTTCATTCCTCTCGTTCACTAAGTACCATTCCCGAAAAGCTTTCATGCGGAGAGCTTTCGCGATCTCCGGAGTTATCCGAGCGAGCGAGAGGGGAACGTATAAGAAATAGTGAAAGAAGTAAGGAGGTAGAGCAACGAGCGGGAAAAGGGGAAAAGAAGAGAGAGAGAGAGAGAGAGAGAGAGAGAAAGAGTGAAAGAGGAAAACGAAAGAAAATTCTTCTTTATCGCAGTACCTACGGCGACGATACTGGGCGGACCCGAGCTATACGTCGGTGCTGGCAGCACGATAAACCTGACGTGCGCCATACACTTTAGCTCGGAGCCACCAGCCTACATCTTCTGGTATTACAATGCGAACGTACTGAGCTACGACAGTCCCAGGGGCGGCGTCTCGGTGATAACCGAGAAGGGTGGCGACGTCACCACCTCCTGGCTCCTTATTCAGACGGCGCAACCCTCGGACTCCGGGGAGTACAGCTGCAAGCCCAGCAACGCCAATAACGCGTCCATCAGGGTTCATGTCCTAAATGGTGAGTCTTTACTCCTGCGAGTCCCCGCCAGCTCTGTCTTCTCGACAATATTTTACGAGCAACGCGAGTACGACAGTCGCGAGAGGTCACGTGCGCTGAGCGGATACTCGCGTAAAAATTTTCCACTCCATCGTTTAATCAAATGTACGGAAGTAGCCTGAGATTACAAAGTTTACATTTTATAAATTTGGATTTGTTGTCAAATTATATAGCATCCGTTAACATTTATTTAAATAAATCCCGAACGCTGCGAATAATTATTATTAATTATCGTCCATAAAATCTTGCATAAATTTACTAATAAATGTATTTATTAGTAAATGTATTTAAATGTAAAAAAATTTCGTCCTACTGACAAACTTTTCGAATTTTTGTGAAAATATTAAGACAATTAGCAAATAATAAAAATGTGCGGACTATCAGATACAAGCTCCGTGCATGCAGTTCCATAGAGTTACGGTAATTCTGTCTCGTCGCGCAATGACTGGCCATCATGTCGTTTCGCGCAAATGGAGATACCGAAACTCTGAACCGACTATTCATTCCGTAAGTTGTAATTTCTGCCCCACAAATTCCCAAAGTTGTCGTAAGTCCCCGTTTTGCAGCGTGCAGAATTATTCTATTGGCTGTCGCTGTGTTCGGGGATTTCGCACGGGGCCTCTTTATGCATTAACTATTTACAACCAGCTCGTAAACTCGGAATATTCCGCGACCACGATCGTTAAAATCTCTTTCTCCGCGCCCGATGCGGATCGAAAAAGTTTCCCGGAATCTACAAATGGCTCCGCCACCATTCACAAATCCGCTTAGAATGGAAATCCGACGATAATGATACCGAGATACGAAAAGAAAAATATTTCCCTTCATTTTTATTACTCTTATCGCGTGATCTCTCACGCGTACCGATATCCCGAAAATACTATCGATCGGAGGTGTACATTCGCAGCTGTCTCTTCCCAGCTTTCGGTTTAGAAACTTACCGCTCTAATCGACTCCCGGCAATTATGCAGTCGTGAAGTTCGCGCGTGTCTGCACGAATACACGAATGCATCGGTTCCGTATAATAAGGCCCTTCGTCATCCGCGACGAGTGAAGGAGTTGCGCGCCGCGGAGTTGGCGAACGCTTCATTGATACGGCTTGAATAATTTATTAATGAAATTCGTGCGGAAAACACAGAATTATGTTCGTTATTCCGGTCTACTTTTCATGATGCGACAACGTCGCGCGAGTACAAATTTCAATTCGTGAATATTCTAGTATATTACGGTCATCGGAATTTATAAATCGTGAAGTGAAACATTATGGAACACAAAAATAATTCGGGCATGGTGTACTATCGTATGTAACAAGCAATCATTTGCGAAACGTTGTAAAAAGGGAAGAATTCTTTTACATGCACAGATAATTTATACATATATTCTCAATATATTCCGATATATTCCGATATGAGAAGAAGCCATTTATCCAATAATATTCCATTAATGGAATCATAAACGTAGAAAGCTAACGTTGGATTTATAAAAATTTCTATTATATAATTTTTTTTATTTACTTCACAACAAAAACCATTTACTTTGAATCGATATTATCAAAACTATGATACAGTTTGATGGAGAGCGATTTCTACAATAAATATCTTTAACAAATTTTTATTTTATATTTTCTATTAAAATTTAGAAAAATAGAATTCCATATGTTTGGTGCTTTTCTTTTAACATTTGCATCGTGTGATTAATATATTTTTATATACATACATTGATATAATATTGATACACATAAATTATGAGAGACAAAGTACATCAAGTAGAATAAATCCGTGTTTAAATTTCCGTAATCTTTAATCTCCCTGACTTTTTGCAGAATGTTTGCTTCGGAATCTATCGCAAAGATTTAATGTTGCAATATCGATTAATGCGCGTATTGTCGCGGAAAATACAAATTGCAACGGCGAAAAATAAATCTTGAGTGCAAGCTCTTTAAATTTCACGAAAAATCCATCCGTAGAATACGACATCTTAAAAGCTCGCAGAAATTTACAACTACCCAGCTTGATACGGCTTGAACGGGGCGGAAATTACTCTTCGATTCGTACACGCATACAGCGGCGCACGGTTCTATCCGGCTGGTGCGACCGATATTCCACGTCGAAAGAAATATATAGGTCCCCGACTTGGTGTGAAAACTTTATCATTAGCCGTGTTCTGGAATAATTCCTCAGAGTTTCCGGTTACAATGCGTTAAAAACAATTTCGGAGAAAGTTCGTCTCTCTCCTATCTTCTTCTCCCTCAATCCTTCTCTCTCCCCTCCTTTCAGTTACGTCGTTGGAAGGAATGTCTTTCCGAAATCTCTCGCGTTGCGATAAGAAACGCGGATAGCGCGCAAACGTACCAAAGTTTTCGCGTGGGCGCAAAACTTGGAAAATTTACGAGGACCTAGTCGGAAAATTTCGCGTCCGGCATTTACGGATAAAAGCGAAGGGGCGAGACACGCGCGTTCCCGTCACCGGAAATTGTACTTCGATTCGCTTTTACGAAGTGAGCGATATCCGATGGAACGTCGGATAGGAAGGACGCTGAGCCTAATACACGCCGCTTGTTCCACGCCTTTCCGGCCGGAACTTTTACAATAGCGACGAAATCGCCCGCGATCAACATTCCAAACGGACAAACGTGGCGATCTCGCGCCGTGCGATCCGGCAAATTGCGCCCGCCAGAAAATGGGATCATTTATCCGAATGTATCGCGCCGTTCTCAGTTGAAATTCATTAAAAAGTTTCGCGACGCATCTCGCGACGCGAAACAAATCGCGCACGCGCGCGCGGTTCAATTAATTTCAGCCAGTCACATTGGATGGAGAAACTTTCCTCGCGCGATGTACACGTCACTAGTATTTCAATAACTTTCCATGCAAAAATCCAATCCGTGCCACGTGCTGCATAGTGAGCCCTCGTTATCCGGATCACGTCCGCAATTCCCGGCTATTTCAGCTCCCTTTTCTTGTCCCCACCCTTTTCCTCCTCCGCTTCCGGTTCGCGTGAAGTATATTATATTCACTGAATGAGACTTGATAGATTGATGGATGGTTTATTTATTCCTGACATAAACTCCCGAGAACCTCTCGTAATAATAGCTTTACCGCGTAACAGAAGCAAGAGTGACGTAATAAAAATGTATAGCCGGTTAGCCGAGTTCCAGTTGGAAGGATAATTCCACGCCAACGTGTCACGATAAAAGACGGAACCGCGCGAGAAAATAGAGAGAAATATTCTCTTTACAATCCATATGTATATAGGTACTGAGATAAAAATATTAAAATAAAATGTCAGCAATTATCTGTAAGAGATCAGTGATTTTAAGTAGGATTGCTCTTCGTGTTCCAGGCGAGCGACCGGAAGCTATGCAGACCGGGACCGCGGGACCGATACTGTCCTCGAGTTGTCTATTGGTGTCCCTCATCATTTTGTACATATCCTCGGTATAAATGGAAATGGAATGTCGCCACGACTCAGAATTCACATCCGTCGCGGTACGTTCCTATATGCGTTTACGCGCGAATGCGTTTCCACGTATTCCATCTAATAGATGTGATCGCGGGACGATACTGCATTTTTTTTTTTTTCTATACGGGATATAAAGAGATTCCGAAACAAAAAATGATTAAGACAGTGTGTGTTTAGTTGATATACGTTTCATGTAATTCACGATGTTTTCATAAGGAGAAAAAAAAACTGCCAATAAAAAAACAGCAATTATCTTCCCACAATTAACAGTGTTTACGATTAACTGATTATCGAAAGCATTGTGAATTACAATTAATTAGCGATACGTCAAATTACAAGACGCATACCGTAAAACAAGAATGCGCGAAGTGAAAGCGCTCACGCGAATCTATTCCTTCTCTTTTTTGATCTCAAACGATAATACGCATCGAGTTACTGCCGAACTGATTGGTTTCTTCCTATCGGGAAACGCCACTTTCTCCGTGCACTACTAATTAATAACACTCTCGTACCGACGTGCATCAGAAATCAAAATGGAGAATGCAGGAATGCATGTACTTTCGTCGCACGCATTTCGACTGTCCGCGATGGAATCGTGCGCGTTATCGATGTGAACGCGATCGCGATGGAAGGAGAGAGAGAGACAGAGTATGTGTATGTGGATGTGAGCGTGTATGGATGTGTGTATGTATCTTTCAATGGAAAGGCATTTAGTTAAGTAAACGTCGATGCTAATGCCGAAAGCGCGGACGCTTCGTGGCGAATCCGATGCATAAGAAGCCCCCTTTTCTCCGCGAACGGGAGAAAAAAGGGTCGCGACCACCGCGACTGGACTCCCCCTCCGATAATATAGGTAATCCGCATCGGGAGAAACCCGATTTACGAGAAACGTAAAGGCGAGAAGCAATTGCCTTTACGGTACGTTTTACGAGCGGTCGAATCTTGGGAATGCATGCTACGTGGATTCAATGGAAAATAAAACGTGACTGGAGTGCTCGATTTGACAATTTTCCGTATTTCATAAAAACGCCGTGCGATACAATCGAACCTCATATACTATCCGCGATATCACTCTTTGATCCCGGTGTGACGTACCCCGTAATTTTATTACGATTTGCCGAGTTATCTCTGCGCGCTTTCTCAAGGATTAGTCTTATCACAATTAAAAATATCTTTCAAATTTCAACACTTGAAAGAAGTCCCTGTTTTAAAGCGTTATAAATTTTATAATTGTTCTAAAATAAGACTCTTTGTATATTAACGGATAATTTTGTTATAAAATAAATTTTATAACGTTTGTAGAAAAAGTTTTTGCGATCAATCTTATCATCGTCACATGATATAGATCAATGCACCAATCAATTTGTCTCTATTTTCTTTATCAAGTAGAAATTACAAAATTATGAAAAATTTACATAAAAATATATATGTCATCATCAATAATCAAATAATTTGAAAGTACTGTTATATGAAAAAATATTGATTGTTGAAGATATAATTTATTTTTCTAGGTATAGAATGAAAAGTTAAAAAATTGATACTAATAACTGTATATAAATTTTTTAACGTACACACTAAGCTTAAAAAACTATCGATTCTGTATTATTATTTGCTGCAAACACTTGCACACATCTGTATGTAACCGTTTTACAAATCAATCATATTAATAATTATAATTATACAAATGCGTATCAGTTATACTAAGACATTAATTTAAACAATTAGCCATTGATGTGATACTAAAAATGTTTGAATTCAAATAAATTTTAGCAAATATTTTCAAGATAATCAGATACATATATTCGATAAGACACATTTTAATACGAGACGGTATGCGTTGATTCGCATATTGTGAAATTGTATCTAAATTGTGTGTGTGTTCATTTAAATCATGATTGAACTCGTGACATAGAGAATTAGTAATTAAATGCAATCAGCATAAACTCACAATCGGCTTAAGTATCCCATTGTGAACGCTTTAATTGTGACCTAATTTTCTATTGTTCACGATTAGCCGTTAATTAAAGGCTTCAACAATGTTGAATAGCATGGAGATAAATTATCGAGACACGTTTAATTTCAATGTTTCTTATTGGGATATATATAAAATTAATAATCATCAAGATTTAAAATAAATATGAGAATAAAATGCATAAAAAACAATATGTAATATTTTCCGATTTTTATAAGAAAGAATAATAAATATACATGCAAAATTAAATAAATAATATTAAATAAAATTAAAATATTTAAAAATAAATTATATGAAAAAGGATTTGATCTTTTAATTATTTCTCTTATAATTTAATGTTAAATTATATATTAGTCTATATAAAATCGTTAGAAACACATTTGAAAAATAAAAATTGATTAGATATTTAACATACAAACAAATATTTTATGAACAAAAAAATCAAGCCTATAAAAATATCAGAGCAAATGCATATGTCAAAATTAACGTAACTATAATACGATGGGTATAGCATTAATAATAATCACACTTATTTCAAGACAATAAACAAAAATACGATAAACAATTAGACGCGCTTGTTTTAATACAGCACTTGATCAAGAGTCAGTAAAAAGCAATTATCATGGATAACAATAAAAACGGCATACGCGCATGAAAGTTAATCTTATAATCGGAAATAAACGCGAATGAAACGATTGAATAATCGAATCAAAGTTCACCACGTGTGCACGATACGTGTGATACAATAATCGCCAGCGATTATTGGAGGTCACGCATAAATAAGCATTCTATCGATGGAAATAATGACAAAGCATGCTTTAAATTTCGCTCCTGTAGATCGAACATTGGTTAGCCATAAAAAATTTTATATATTGCACGCTTATTTCTCGATGTATTTTTGCCTTTAGTTAATTTTTGCAGTTAGTTGTGACCATTTATTTCATATACTCAATGATCGTCATATATTCCATTATAGATATAAGTAAAACAATACAGAATTGAATTACACGTTAAGAAACGCAACTTGATGATAGCAAAATATTATTGTTTCAATTTCTAAAAGATGCACTAAACTAAATGTAATATTGATTAATGATATTTCGTTAATTTATCTTTGTAATGATTATCCTATCAAGTAACGATTCAACTAAATTACTAAAGAGATATATTAAACGATATTGTTTCATATTGCATATGTAATAACACGCTATGTTTAAACCATACGTGTATATTGTTACCCTAATAATTAAATTCATACACAATACTAGTAGAGATAGGATTACGTAAAGATCTTGAGATCAAAGTATCAATGAAATCGGTATAGTTTTGTATAATTTTGAATGTATTAGTTTATCAGTAGAAAATGAGAGGTAGTAAATCAAATGCCGAGCACTCCCGTTATCGTCTGTCGTCACCCTAAAGATCCACATCGCCGACAGACAGAATGAACGAGATAATGATAGATGAACTAAATAGTTAGCGAGATGGAGATTAAAAGGCGAGCTTCTAGAGAAACACGCGTATTAGCTCGCTTCCTGGACGTATGTTAAATTCTCGACCCGTATTAATACGCACGCACAAACGCAACCAATGCCTCGCTGGCACGTATTTCGTATGCATCTACATACGGATTAAGCCTAATGGCGATGCCCTAATCAGCAATGCGACGAATGCGTCGAACCGACCTGTTTTGCCGTTCAATGAACGTCCCACCGGCATTAGCATCAGCATACCAAATCGCAAATTTGTACATAATGTCTGTATCATAACTTGTGCGACATCACATTCAAACGCCTTTGGAAATTTTAGACGCGAGCCGATCTCTCCCCTCGCTCTCGGACGCGTCAAGACAATCGCGAATTTTTGATGCGGAGGAATCGCTCTCCATTCGCGCGAACGAGAGAGATAGAGAGAGAGAGAGAGAGAGAGAGAGAGAAGGACTTCACTTTCTATTTATGTACCATATGTTTCGATGTAACATCTTGCCGGATAGCGCTGACAAGCGACGACCGATCTGTCTAATTAAAAGCAGCTTTACTTCCTACAGAAAAAAACGATTTAACCGTTTATTTTCTATTATCATTTCTTAAAAGTTTTGCTTAGATTTTGTTTTGTTACATGTAGAACATTTTATCATTGCAAGTACATACACAATTCATAATTGAATACAATATTTCTTTCTACACTCAAATTCTATATAATTATCCTTATTGATTTTAAAAGAATGTAACAAATCCGACTTTTTAATACCATAGTTAAGAAAGAAATTTATTTCACGTTTTTCTTTTTTTTTTTTCTAAAGTAAAAAAGATTTATCTGGTATACATTTGGGTATTTAAACGTTTCTAATCATGAATGCACAAATTAAAAAATTTTCAAAAAAAATATATAAATATTCTTTTTATCACATATAATTTATAAAATATCTTATATGTATTAAATATGCTAATATTAAATAGAGTTTTACTTTTATCCATTTAAAAGGTTGAAATTAATTTACATACACATTTGTTAATCAATAAAATGCGTAAAAAATCTTAAAATATTTAGAAAAATGTTTAATTTATTACATCTAAAAAATATCTGACTTATTCTTAGCAGTAATATTGAGAATTTTTATATCGAAAAGACGGATTTTAAATGCAACAATGCATGAACAAAATACGTCACTGTCGCTTGCGCATCCGCGCAAAATCGCGAGAAAATGGAAAGTCGATAAAAGAAATCATCATTTGTCCGCCAGTGCGATCAAACAGTATCAAAAGTATCGTTCGCGTCATTCATGCCCGACGAAGCCAAGTTGCTTGCATTTTTACATTCTTACGCGAATACAGGACCGCCTGGTACAAAAGAAACTCTCTAGGACGACAGAGATGGTCGTTTGTCAGAGGCGATTTATGTAACGCGATGAGTCGAGAGAGGGATGGAAAAATATAGAAATATGTGTTGTCACGGCTCCAGAAAAATGTAAAATCTTAAGAAGAATGTATATTTATTTTTATTTGTCATAATATTTTAAAAATATTTGTTTGCTGAGAAATTTTTTTTGAAATTTCACAAAAGCCTTTTTAAATTGGCAGCGATGAGAGATATATGTATATTCATTAAATCAAATCGAGAGACGCACGCAATCGTGTTTGTATATATGTCATCATTTAATAAAGTATAAACAAAATTTTCCTTCCAGTTTACTATTTGCATCAAGGAAGCTAAGCTCCCTGAATTATCCAAATAGAAAGGTTTACAAAATTTCACGAACTTTTGCATTATTTATAATATTTAAGAAAAATATATATTTATGATTATTACGATTAACAACTCACCAGGATAGTATCATTTACTCTGCCGCAGGACGGCTTTCAAAGAGTCATTCGTATACTTCCTTGACACATCTCTCCTCCTAAATGTATTACGCTTTGAAAAGAGGGAAAAAGAAGAAATAAAGAGCAGAGAAAAATGAAACTCATAAAGAAATCTCGAAGCAGGACTAGTCGGCACCTTGCCACGTGGCTATAGAAAAAGCACATAATTCCGAAAGAGTGCAAGAGTAAAAAAGATAATATTTCGGAAGTTTTCTCAAGAGGCCGAACTTGCTAGAGTCACGCTTACATGTGTGGTTCGGCGGTGGAATATACGGTCCCGAATACAATGAGAAGTTGGGAGAAAAATAATTGTGCGGGCGGGTACGAGCGTCAGAGGCCGAAACAAAAGTTTGCAGGCGTTTTTCTTTCTTTTCGACGGAAACTGGGTGTAAGAGATAGGAAGCGCGCCGTTGAGTCGCGGAACCGGGTCCGCAATGCGTGTCGCATCGATTTTCCCGTTACTGAGCGGATGTTTGGAAGGCGTATCAATGGCCCTGGTTATTCCGGTTAAACACAGAATGCTTATAAATGTAATGTTACTAACGGAAATTTACTAACGGGAATCCTTCAATCAATTTGTTGTTAATGTTTTTTTAATGCAAGTATTATATATTTATATAATATATAAAAATATAAGTAACGTCTAAATTATAAAAGCGATTAACGTATTAGAAAGGAAGTAAAGTAATTAATCTTGTTTCTCGAAATTTTATAGTATTCTACGATATTCTATTTTATGGCATTTCTACGATTAATCAATATCGAGTAATCCGAAAATGAAATAAACGTATTACTCTCCCCTAATTTGGATTTACATGAACCGGAATGTGGTACAGCATTTACCTGTTTCTCTGAAATTCAATGTTATGTTACGCTAATCCAATTATATAACTCATTGTACGTTGATAATGATATTTAAACTAATGTCCTTTCCTGCAAATGAATATTTATCTGAAATCGTGTTTGATTAAAAATAAATTGTTTTTCCATCTGATGGATGTTAGTTGAAGTAATTCATAATTTGTAGATAAAATAATATCCTTGTTATAAATATGTATATATATATATATATATATATATATTTAGTGTGTTATAACATAAATATTTCTAAAATGTATAAAATATCTATTATTTTTCGTTTTAATAATTACAATATATATAATACATTTTATATTAACTTAAGCTTGATTATAATTTATAAAATACGTCAATATAAATTAGAATTAAGAATATACACACAATTTGGCTGTGATTTTGTAGCTTATAATATTAATATCAAATTTTCTCTCCTCTCTCTTTTTTTCTTCTCATCTTTTATTATATAGAATTTACGATAAATTATATGTCAATTTTATTAGTTGTACAAAGAAATCATGGTAAATCTAGCAGTAACGCAGTTGGTACTCTTCTGACTTTAATTGCGAGAATATATTCGGTCCATTACTTTCCAATATTCTGCGATAAACTGATTTCTTTAGCGCAACGATTAGCCGGGCCGAGCGTTCAGAGCGAATCCAAAATCAGGTGCAATTTTGCGCGAGCCATTAAGCGGCATTCATCACCCTTCGAATACAACGCGCGGGCAAAATTATTGTCCGATCCCGAAACGAAAGCTATCGGCAATTGCAACCGCACACATATACACACATTCAAAAATTACTTCTCTCCTTCTCTCGCGTAATATTATTTCCTAATAATACGAATCATTGGATGAAACATCCGTTTTATTACGCGACTTGTATATCACGCGAGCGATATCTACCGACCGAAGAGTGATGTCGTGATCGAATATCGTACCAGGCATCGCGTGGCTTTGCGCTAGGATTCATCTATATACGGAAACGGAAGTAACTTAAGCGTCACGTCGCTTGCTGTCAAGAAGTGATAACTGCAGAACAATTCTGATTATAGTAATTTTTATCAATTTTTTACAATTATAGATATACAATCTGCCCCAGAATCATCAAAATGTCGTTTTAATCATTGCTTTTGGAATTAAGCGTGGAGATAATTTTTCCTTGTTCTGAAAATTTTTAAACAACTTATTTATTTGTCACATTTTCTCAAATTTAACATTACATATATATATATATATATATATATTTTTAACAAAACTTTAAATTAAAATTTTTTGAGTAACATTTATTTAAATTTTAACCAAAGAGTTACTAGACTTTATTTTTTATCCTTAAATTCAGTTTGTTAATAATTCTTCAGTTTTGATCATTAATTATTTGAAACTTGTAGATGCCTAAAGACAAATTATCTCAAAATAGATTAAAGGATTTCTCGTGAAGAGAACATTATGGCGGTTTTACTCTACGTAGCGCGTAGAATAGAAGCGGACACATTCCGAATTCCCGATTCCGCGAGCCGCGAAATGAGGTAAACACGGCACGTTGCCCGAGTTCGAAAAGATGAAACGAATTCGAATTTTGTTCATTCCACGTGGCCGGCCGTGTCGAGAATTGAATTCCAGGCGCGAACGGAATCCAATTCAAAGTCCGTGGTTGGTTTGTCCGCGAAACTTCCCTCACATCCTCATCCTGATCTCCGAACTTCAATACGATCGTTTTCCTTTCGGTGTCTTCACTTGCTAGACTATCCTTTCCCTTGGCGTTGATATGCATGATTCTTTTTCCATATAAATACCGCGTAAATTCTGGAGTTGTGACATATAAACGTGCGGCTATACTCGCTTACACTTGTATTTTTGTGTACAGTATTTGTACAGAAAGGACATTTACGGAAAAAAAAGATTCGTCGTGTGTGAGCAGATTTGCAGAGCTTCATAAAGTACGATCGCTCTTCGTAACAAAAAAAAAAAAGAAATCAGAGAGATTAAATAAAGTATCGCTCTCATTCTCTCTCGACTCGTCCGTATCGATGCTGTGTCCAATTTGCGCGTGCCGCGCATTTTATGGGGGATACGGAAGCGCGCGCGAAATTTCGCAACAGCGACAGGTGATAGGCGCCGCGAGTGAGAAACTAATCGTTAACTAGATTGTGAATTAATTGTTTGGAGTGTGCGCTCGAAACAACGCGACGGACCGAAATTCGACGAGCCGTAGATTCCAATTGACGATTTCGCTAAGTGCAAGCGTATGAGATAAGAAGAAAAAAAAAGTGGACACAAAAGAAATCCGTAATCGCAGTGATATCGTTAGAAATAGATAGGCATATTATTGTACATACTATGATATTACGATGTTTACTAAATAAAAATGTTGAAAGAGGAAGTGGAGTGGCCTGTGCTCTTTCGGATAGAGCATGTAGAGCCGCATGTACATAACGTATCCTAAAAAATAAATGCTCCCTGATAAGTCTTCATCGATCTTTTCACTGATATCGAATAATAATATAATTCTACTTTATATCGCTATATCTACATAAAATTTTTTTTTTTCTATTAACATAATATTTAATCTCTTTCTGTTATTGATTTTTATAATGTCCGCAAGAAAATTTCTTTGCAAGATCATCAAATTCTGGGATCAAAAATATTACGTATTCAAACAAAGTCTCTTTAGAAAAAAGAAATTTCTCTTATTAAATTTATTTTTATGTATATAATACGATTTATATATATGTGATAATATTTAATATACGTATTTAATAAACACAACAATATATTATACTAGTCATATTTTTTTATTATAGTTATTACATTATATAATTATATTATATTATTATATTATATAATTGATTCGAGATTAATTCTATACTTTTTCTCTGACATAAATATGCGATAAAAAAGTGAAAGAAGTTCGTTACAAAGGTGACATCGTAACACCTTTAAACGATCGGCTTGAGAGTATTTCCTTTGTTACAATCTCCATCTTTGAGAGACATCTCGCAGTCGTGGAAACGACCAGATTCTCGAAGAAATCCTTTTGCCTTCTTCAGAGACCTGCATTTTCTCTTGTTCCGACAGTCTTTTATCAAGAATGCTCCTTTTGCCAACTATAAGTAACTAACGAGCTTCAAAGGACATTGACGAGCGGTATTTCTGACACTCTATCGTCACGTGATTGTATTCGAAACACGGAACGACGAATTAAGAGAAGATTCAAAAAAAGTAAGCATAGACATCGAAACTTGGCAGATAAAAATACGTTTTTATATATATATCTGCTATTATATCACTCATACATATATATGTGTGTTGGTCGAATATATAGAAAGTCAATTCTTTGTATATTTGTTTTCTAATAAATCCATTGAGTCTGATAAGATTTTTATAAAATTCATTATTATTTAATATAAAATAAAATTAATATAAAAATATGTCGTGACACAAGAAAGCATATTCATAATATTGTGTAAGTAGAAAAAATAGGGCAGTTAATAATACTAAAGATTTTGAAATATTTATAGAATTGTATAAAAAAAAAGAAAAAGTAATTACATATTCATCATTTTTTGATATAATATTTCTCTATTAATTAGCAAGATTAAAAAAAAGAGCAATGTATAATGGTTCCTAGAAATATTGATGTAATTAAATCTAAGAAAATCTTTGATAGAATTAAAATGTATAAATGGTATCATAAGAGTATATAAATATTAAAATATTAAGTAAATAATAAGTAAAAAATATAAATATTCTCTTTTGCATTTTGTCAATTTATTTATTGATGCAAGAAAAAAATTTTTAAATGAATACGAAATATTTGCTTTCTCTTAATTAAATCATTTGAAGAGCGCACAAAGTTCAACAAATGCAAAATACATTTCGCAATTCCTTTGCAAATGATTATTTTTGCTTTTAAACGGCAGCATATTTTAATGTTTATTTTAAATTGGCGAATTGTTTTCGCACAGAAGATTCATTATCATTTTTCCAAACGTCGCGTTAAAAGCATAATTATGTATATCACCACTAATAAATATATAAAATAAAAAAAAAAATTTTTTTAAAAGAGAATAAATGTGTCACAGATATAACTTTTTTAACGTGTCTTTTTTTATTAATTTTAGCGTTTATCAAGAAATCTTATTCTAATTTTTTTTTTTTAATTTGTTTTTCGTAAAAAGCAATGACTAACAATAAGTTACAATTAAAATACACTTAACCATAAGACACTGACACCACATATCTTTTTCCGACCACTTGCGAATGGAATCGGCATGAGAATGTAAGATTATGGAAATTGAATCTTTAACTATCACAATACATGTGTGGGTCGCCAACTTTTAATAACCGCGCACTAGCGTTGTGCCAAATTAAAGCTAACTGGCTACTGGGGAAACATCTTTCTAAAAAGTTTCCGTTGCACTAAAAATTTTAGCGCTTGCTGTACTTCTCTTCATCAAAGAGAAAAAAAAAGATGTGAGCAGCAAAATTTTGCGGTTGTACCAACGTTATAAGCGCTATTAGAAAATGACTGTAGAAACAAAATTGCATCTGATATCTGATATCTGATAAATATGGAAAATTCAATTATTATTACCAAAAGCTACATAAAATAATTGAACTTTTTTTTCTGCCTAGTGCACCACTTATGGATCATTAAATTCTAAAGATTAATGCTATATTTACTGTTGTCAAACGCTCGTAAAATATTAAAAATAAAATTACATTTCTTATAATATTTCTTCTATAATATCTCTTCTTCTTCTCCATTACATAATATATCATATTTCATTTTTTATTCCATATGTTTTCTCAGTATTCATTAGCATCTCAGTTCTGTCAATGCCTGTCTTATTGTTTTATCTCTTGCGCAAGCACCCTCAATTTCTCTCCCAATTTGCGAGAGACATCTAAATAGACCGCGATCAATCACTCCGTATTTATCCACTTACAAATGCTCGACTCAACTCGACGAAACGTAACACGATATCCTTCTACAGTTAACGAGCATCCGGTCAAAGCTCTCTAATAGCGTGTCGAGTTTCAACGTTTGCAGCAGCTAAAGTGATGGACGCTTTCTCTTCGTGAAATACGTAAGAAGCGAGCTCGCGAGATGCCGCGCGGTTTTGCGGATTCTGCAGTGAAGTACCGTGTTTCGTACACGGTTAGAAAAACATAACAATCCTTGAATATGTGCTACAAAGGCAGCACAACGAACTCCGATGAGACATGGATGTAACACGAAGTACAACCGCGAGAATCGTTGCATAGCCAGCCGCGACTATGACAGCGAGACCAAGCAAACATAGGATGGTGCGGATGATCTCGAAAGAGAATCATTACAGTGAGTACAATAGACAAAACGAAGAAATAAAAGTCTTAAGCATGTTATTTCTAAAATAATTGCTCTCTCTAGTTAATTTTCATAATAAATTTTTACACATCGGAAAAGAACGATTTTTATAAACCTGACAAGGCGACTTTGCGCGAGATAAGTTGTTGTCCTTAAAAAAATTATTTAATCAGTTACAATTATACAATAAAATATATGATCTACTTTTTTTATAGCGACAATGTATGATAAATACATACATTGGGAAAATAATTATTTCGATTTGTTAATTTTTTAATACATAATTGCGTTTTCTTTCATTGATGAACAAATATACATATCATTATTATTATGACATGTTTCAGAACAATTATGTTTGGTAAGCAAACGAAACTTTAATGTCTTAGTATACATTGCTCTCATTATCCGCTTTAATATTGTGTATTATGATTTATTATTTCATCGTTATATTAGCCCTCTTAATTTTAACATGTTTTAAGCTTCCGAATCGCTCGACTTATCGGCTCGTTAACTCGTCGTATCAATAATCTTATCGTCAAAGCTCTCCGAGAGACAGCTTCTCGAAATTCGCATAATTTTATACAGCAGGGGAGAATTAATGAAATTAGCTTTGCAAAAATCGATACACAAAAGGGTAAATAAATATACTTGATCAACAAGAAAATGCAACTTGATTTTTAAAATACGATGTAATAAAGTAATAAAAATATTTTACAATATATAATAATATGTATAACATATAGTAATAATAATTATATATATATATGTTTATTCATCTCTAATATAATTCATGGATCTTCTAGCAATGCCGTTAAAATTAAGAAGGCTCCTGAAATAAAATTGCAATATTAATATTTCTCGATTTTTCCTGCAAAAGAATGTTCCGAATTTTTCATTTTTTTTCCAGTTTAAAAAAAAAAGAATTCCGACGCGCGCAGTGAATCAATTTTCGCGCAAGTGCGAATACATCGTCGACAATTTGCGTTTCGCTGCGTAGAACCAACTCTTTCTCGTCCTTCTCTCTGACGGGGATGATGCAAAAAACTTTAATTCTCGTCAGAATAACACGTGGAAAATGGCGCTCGATGTACACAACACGATTATACGAATACGTTTCTCGTATAACTCTTTTTATCCAGATGGCTTTATCGCTTCTGCGGCGCGGCCGTTAAGAACGAGAAACACCCATCTCTGTTTTGCGGTTAACTACAAATATCAGTTCAACTGCACCGCGCCGCGTACATGCCTCGAATATTTCGCTATTTGCGCTTCGGGGTTTACGGCTCCCGAGTGAAACGGTCGATTCTAAGGACAACGGGAAAGAGTCAAATATAGAGAGAACGTTACTAGCTTCCCTATAAAACGGCACGTTTATACTAGATAGTGGAGAGAGAGAGAGAGAGAAACGTGGATGTATAAAGATAGCGAGAGGAGGTTGATAGAGGAAAAGATGAGAAAGGATAGACGGGACGAGCAGCGTTTTATAGCCCGAGCTAGATGGTCCGGAACGTAGGGAGAGAAATAAATAAGATAGAGAAACTGTGTTCGGCACTACTCTCGCGGTTCAGACACCCGTTGTGCAGATACGCTTTTTCCATTAAAATCCGTTCCTAACATCCTAGTGAACGAACTACCCTCGGTCATACGAAAGGTAGCAGCGGGATAAGCTATCCGTTTTTTACTCGGCGGCGAGTGGTATGTAAGTAAGATCCGTCGCGATAAAACCATACACTTGACGAAGGAACATCGCGTGGCGATTAGGGACGAGGGGAAAATCCGCCGCGATATGATCGCGAGCTGATTAGGCCGTTCTCGAGGAAACTTTAGTTCCCAAGACTTCCACTTCATTAACCCGAATGCAGTGCTGCGCTTGCATAAGTTCTCTTGCGAGACCGTTGAAATCATTTCAATTCTCTTCCAGTATCTTGAACGTGTAACTTCTTCCTTTAATCTAGTGCCACTTAGCTTAATTGCTTTGATCGCAATACTACCCCTCCTACAGACATGATATATACGCGCATTTCTTTTTTATGTAATAGCAAATGTGCGCAAAAGTAATAAAGAGGAGAAACTAATATAGCCGGAGAGGGCGTATATTATTCTATTTAAATGTTAAATGTGGAAAAAATATTATTAAATAATCTACATAATTCGCGATAATATTTTATCTTCCTAGTGCTTGTAAAGAATCTCATTTTATACTTTCGTAGAATGTGAAGATTCGAGTATAAATATAAAGTTTTTATTTAATATCGTAGCAACTATTATAAATATTTTTCAGATTTTTTAGCGAATTAGTAATTTTATATTGTTTTGTTAAATTTTTAATAAATTTGTTTTAAATACTAATATATATTCTATCAAAATTTAATTCGAATTACATTATTTATGGAAATTTTGCTTTATACGATTTTAATATCCCTTTTACAGTTAAAATAATATTTTATTTAGAAAGCGCGATAAAATATTAGAATAATAAAGTGCGATACTGAATAAAAACGACGACATATATAACAGTAATCACATCTAAACAGAACGTAGAGCCAATATCACAATACCGTTTATATCTCGACCGCTAAATCAATATAGTTTTCTGATATATATACCGCCAGTATATTCCGTAGATTAACATATACGTATTTTTATATCGCACGCTTTTTACGCTCGTAGAATTACTGATATAACGGGTCATAAATAAAAAATCATGTGATAGGATCAAGATAAATGGGCAATAGTAAAGCCGATGGACTCGCGAAGGCTACGCTGTAGGTGTATCGATTGAAGGTCTTGAAACCGTGTATCTGATTCAGATCGAGATGCCAGATTGAGTCTTTAGGGTGAGTTTCGATAGCTAATTATTATCGCGAACGATTATATCAGCGGCAGTGTATTATTATTCAAATGTGACACTCTCTTCTATCCTTCGACTGTTATCCAGAAATCTTTTGATCAATGATAATAACGATACGCTTATCTTAATTTCTGTAATTCTATAATATATATATGATTCCAGCCAACGCCCGCACACCAAATACAGATTACAAGATTCAACGAGTTGCATAAGAAGTCGGTGAGTATGAATCCCCTTATCACTATCTTTAATTGCAAAGTATAAGAATCATTGTGTAGAGAAACAAAAGCACTTCACTCTTTCGCTTCTCTTATACAAATCAGACGATGAATTTAAATTATAGGTACTGCATATCTTGGCTCGAGATAGACCCGAGTCTGAGCGAATAATCATAATAGAGCGACCGTTTACGGTGTAACGACACGCTATGTAAAGCCGCTAGTTTCTCGGAACAAAAGATTATTAGATTCTGATGATTTGGCTAGCGATTACGGAGCAACCTCACCAGCCCTTAGGCAATCCGATGAAAACAAAGTTTTAGTATGAGCTTAGACGAAGGCATCAGATATCATCTTCTCATACATCACTTAGGGAGCATCAGGGATAATTAGAATTTCTAGGAAGAGGGACGAGGGGAAGGGAAAGAGATGAACAGCAATCACTCTGAGGGTTGATTTACCGAGAAATGGTGCGATGTTGTTTTGGCAATAACCGATTCGTCATTGTTAATAGCTACGAATACGCACTTTGTCATCGATTACGAGATGTTACGCTCAGTCTTGAATCGAAACGGCGCGGACGGGATATATTCATCGTAATGTATAACGCTCGGACATCTTGATCAGCTTTCAATTATATACGTATATGCAAATATGTGTGCTGTAATAATTCTCACATAGTTACAGATGTGCAGAAGCAATTTATGCAGATATTATATTCGATATTTCCGATAGAGAATCGTGCGATATCTCACACATAAATCTTCCGTACCTTACTTTTACGTATTAAAAAACGATATTAAGCATGCGTTTAGGATATCGTAATTGATAAAAGCGAAAATTATACTGAATCTCTACTTTTCCAATTTGAAATCGGATTATGAATGAATTACGACACGTTCGCAATAAATTAAAATCAATGGAATATCTTTCGCTCTGACTCTCAATTTTTCAAATATATATCAAGAAAACAATGTATCAACACTTTCTAAGAGGAATCGCAAGATGACAATGAGACAAGTGCACAGGTGCGATTGTCTTGCTTCCGCGTGATGCATTGTCTCAAAACTGTCAAGATTTCTTTGTTCTAACGCGAATGAGAAGACATATACACCGAGAGATAAACCGTACCCTATACATTCCATGTTTCTCGATAACTTCCGGCATGTCGCTGCACTGGTTGGTGACGACACGTTGCGGGATTCTTCCCGATGACGTGCGCCCCAACGACGGTTGCGTCTTCAAGTCTCCGAGTATACGACAGAAGTTTGTTTCGACGAGTCAACCGAGGAGCCATAACGTCGCGTGTAAGTGAGCCACGAGATAAAGAGAAAGAGAGAGAGAAAGAGAGAGAGAGAGAGGCGGGGGAGAAAGTGAGATCATCACGATCTAATAACCTTTTGTCGGGCAGCCGGATGGAAACTCGCCCGGTTACACGACGTCGACGTCATGCCGTGTTACCATGTAAATGGACGTCTGAATGTCCTTGGCAGGGATAAACGAGTCTGTAACCCAGTTCGCTATATATGTACGTAGCGACGACAAGTTCGGTGCCATCGATCCGGCTCGGCGAAAGCAAGTCGGAGATATTTTCTTTGGAGACATATCGGCTATCCGAGGTTATCCTTCAAATTCGAAAACAGTTTGACTGATACCACCCCGCCCATCTCGCGCACGACGCAAACTTTCATCTTTACCTGCTCTTATGTGCTCGCGACGGAGCAGACGCGTCGATGACAAATGTCACCGTCAATCGCGCTGAGAAATGGAATTTTTCTGTTTTTGTGAAGAAAATATTTCAAAATTTACGAATTATTTCTCTCGATAATGGATTATTATTTCCATGAATTTTTAATGAGAAACTGATAACTGAAATTATATATTGTCAGTAATATTAAACTAATCGAATAATATGGATGTTATTGTTGAATATTGATCATCGCGCATTAAAACAATTTGTTTGCAAAAACCGAATTAATGCCGACCATGAAAGGAAACTGTCAAGAGAGAATTTTATGAATGCATATCGCTAATAAAATTGATTAATTGGCAAATATGTTTGAATGTCTTCCATTTGAATAATACTTATTATACATATAACTGTTCTTGTTATACGTCCAGAATATCATAAAATGTAAATGAATTCAATGAAAGACAGGTAATTATTCTTTATCTTTTTGTCTTCGGTTTGTACAAGATTTTTTTTACATTGCCAATAAATATAAATATTTTTACATCTTTATTATTTTAATGAATAATAGTTTTTTTCAAAATTTTTTATGACACTAATATTTTTTAAATAAGTATTTATTATATTGTTAATATTAGTATTTATCTAGATAAATTAAACTTAATAAAAGAGAGATGTAAGAGTCTAATAGAATTATCTGGTACGCAAAGATGCGTGTGTTGACTGATTGCAGAGGCTGTTTCGACTCAGATGATAATTAGACCAGTAGTAATTAGCAGCAAATGTTACCAGACAGAAACTAGCTATATACATCTTTGTCGAGTTGAGCGAATATCTTCTTTAAATCATAAGATTATTTTCTAACCATTAACAAATTAAATTATATTACATATTTTAAAAATAAATACAAATTTATATGAATGTTATCCACACACATATACAATATATGCTAATTCATATTCATGCTTCTTCCAATTTTTAATTCTGACAATATTTGTTACATGAAAAAAATACATATGTTAATAATTAATATTAATGTATATTTCATTTGTTTATGATAGTAATTTAAATTATATATAAGTATATATATATATATATATATATATATATATATATATATCCATGCTTATATATTTATATTTAACATTACGTATTTTTATATAACTTAGAAAAATTCATTAAATTTATATAGATTCAGAATGATATTAGTAGAACAGCTACACATAGAATTATTTTAAGAAAATCAAAATTTTTATTAGAATATAATTATTTTTTCGACAAAAGAATTTACCACTATTTTATACTGTAATATTGTTAAAATAGAGTCCTTGCTAAAATTTCTTACTTGCTTATGGAAAATTGCTTTGTAAAAGATAAGAGAGAAGAGCAGAATAAATTTGCACGATTATAAATTATACAATTATAAATTATTTATATATACACGAGCATGAAAATGTTAGGAGAAGGGAAAAGAGAACAATGTGCACGTAATATGATAACCGTATCCACTTAACGATTCAAATCAATCACGAGCAATTGGCCTGGGACTGAAATTTAATTACTAACGGCGCGGTGCGAGATACGAAGAGATTAACGCAAGATCCATTAAGCTACTTGAAAATTGATGGGTCGGCCTGAATTCTCTTTCGGAAAAAAATTAAAAATAATATAACAATTTTGCTAACATTTATACATCGTAATAAATCGTCATTTACCATATACATAAATACAAAATTGCGCTAAACATATTTAATTAATTATTTTGGCGATAGATTTTATTAAATTGTTTTTATAACTACCCAAATTTTTACCAATTCTTCTATAATTTCTTCTTTACAGGCAAAACGTATTTTCAAGTTTCTTAAAGTTGTTTATACTATATTTCTGTTGTTTCGAAATGGAATTAAACTCCGAAAGATTCAGTTAAAATAATCTATTTATTTTATTTTGAGATATTTTCCACACACTCTAGATCTCTTTTATATAAGACACGAGTTATATAAGTTTCATTTTGTAATAGTCTCATTTCCTCTTTTAAGAGATAAGAAAATCATAGGAAATAAATGGGAAATTGCTTGCGAATCCATTGACGCCGATGTATCATTCAGACAGTTTCAAGGGTTTGTTTTCCAATCGCGCCACGTTCTGCAGATAATAATTTCGCCAAGTCGACATTTCGATCCGACAATCCTGAAATTGCGCTTAGATCTTCGTCATTGACATAAACGATGGTTATGCGAGACACGTCGTTTAATAGAAATAGATCGTGAGTATATGTGTATGCGTATGAATGGTAACTCCTGTCGAAATGTTAATGCAGTTGGCTATTTCGATATTGAGATAGAATGACATATCTACGATCTTTGTACATACCTACAATATTTTATACTATTTTGTTATACCTTTACAGTTATATTTTGTTGTTACTTTCTCAGATATAAATTATTTTTATAACGTAAATTAAACGCGTAGCTTCATTTAAAAGTTAGTTTCTTTTATCGTATCATAATTTTTTCTTATACAAGGATTCTTTGACATTTCATATGTATCTCTCTAAGAATATAAAAATATCCTTTCAGATAATTTCAGAATGCGTAAGCGAGAACCTATGTCGCTGATGTAGCTTTAGTTTTGCGCTCGAACGGAAAAGCTACAGAGACTGATAATGAATATAATAAATGTTTAGAATATATGAATATATATATGTAGAAGCACGGTCCCCTACGTTGTAGCTATCGAAATCGCTGTCAGATAATCCGACGTACTTAATTGGATGCCCGCCTTCGTAGATTGATCGTTATAATACAAGTAGTGTTATTGAAAGCATGATGAAAATTTAATAGGATACATATAGATTAACGGGGAAATGTTGGTCTTGCGCCAATGTTGGAGTGCGCCATTTTGTGTTTTCGTAAATTTGCCCTTGTTTCAAAACTTGTGTTTGAAATTACAAAGTCGATTACGAGAAGAACTCATTAAGAATGCTAAACGCGTGTGTGAAATCTGTTTTTAATATAATTAATAAAAAATAATTAACCGCAGGTCTTTACCTTATATTTGTTAAACAAGATTTAATTCTAATAAATTAACATTTATTCGATTTTCTTTCTTCATACTTTGCTCCTTTGAAAGTGTTAACTGCTGATAAAGTGACGGAAAATATTGATGAGAGAAAAGACGGATTATTTTATTTACTTGTGTGTAACACGTTGTGTGTTGTCGCAATTCAAAGCGATAAAGACTCATGAGTGTGAAGTGATACGAGTTGTGGAAAAGTGGTGCGAAACGAGACGAAGCGAAATGTATAGGGGTGCGGGCTCTTAAACAGACTGAGCATAACGGCGTGAGAAATGATGCTGTTTTGACAGCTGTTCGTTACGCTGATTTATCCCCTTTACCCGCCATTGCTTGTGTCAATATTAATTCCGATATGTTTTATATATACAGGGTGGCCCCGAACATTCCAGCCAGACTTTGAGATCTTATAAGAAATTTAATTCTGAATAAAAAATTTTCTATAAACATGGATCGAAAAATGCTTTCTTAAGAAGTTATCGCTCAAAAACCTCTGAAATCGTGATTATTTTACACATTTTTCCAAATATCAGGGAAAGCATGCGTCTTTTAATCAAAAGTACCGAAACAAAAGTTGTAGAAAATTAAATTATCTTTCAAATGAGATCAAAATGATTGTTGTACGTTCCATAGATTTTGATATAACTAGTTTCAAACGTACAAAAAGTGCTTTTGTTACTTATTGTTAGATCGATTAAAGTTGAATCAGAAGGAAATCCGTAAACCGACTAGATCGATCATTACTCGATTCCGAAAGTATATTGGAGATAGGGGGGGAAATTTTGAGAACAGTTAGTTTTTTCACGTCTTTATTCATTTTCTACTATTACGTGTTATTTAAGTTTAAAAAAATTTATTTTATTTTCATATTAAAAAAAAAAAGATTTTTATTTTTTATTTTTATTTTTATCGTTTTTTCAAGAAACTTATTAAGTTTCATTTTCTTTTTATTTGATTTTCTTTTCATCTTTTGCACTTCCTTTGCATCAAAAGTTTTTGAGCGATAATTTCTTAAGGAAACATTTTTCGACCTATGTTTATAGGAAATTTAATTCTAAACAAAAAATTTTAAAAGATTTAAACCTTTAAACTTTCCACAACGCGATAATATTTTCATTAATTATATTCGTATGTATTTTTGGCAAGTCATTTTTATAGATTAAATAATGCTCGACGAATAAATCTTTACATATTCACCTATACATGAATCATTAAAATTGTTAAGAATAGGAGATATTCTCTTATATTTTTTTTTTATTTAAGTTTTAATCAATGTCTTTTTTCATAATTTGATACGCAACGCGATAATTTGATAATGCTGATTTGTAATATCCTTAATGATGGAAGTTACTTTGCATTGAAATTATATTGTCGTAATCAATATGCTGACAATATCTTAGATCTGTCCACATTACGATTGAGGTCAAATGCGAGCTTAAGCATACCTAAGCGTGAATTTAATGTACCTTATCTCATACCTGGATCCCACTGGAAATGTATCCGATATGCTCTATATGGCCATAAATTAGATAGCTGCAAAAATATACAAATGTCGCTTGCATCGATATTATGTAAAATCTAAATTAAGTTTGAAATTTTGATAAGTTTCCAATATGATTTTTATATTCATATAAATAAATTTTAATATTATACAATTTTCTATTTAATAATATTTTTTGTTATAGATAATTGTAAAATTAATAATTATAAAATATATAAGTTTAATTTGTATCCATAATATCTCTCTTTAAGATACTTAAATTTAATATATGTATGTATATATATATATATATATATATATATATATATATATATATATGTATATGAAAAAAATATAAAAACGATTATTTTATAAATAAAACTAAGAAAATATTATTTTTTGACAGTTAAGTAATATTTTTTTTGCGCTGTATCTGACAAAAGTTTGCTTTTAAAAACGTTGAACCGTCGATTGTAGATAGTGCGTTTTATTTTGGAGACAAATAAAACGCGTAAACCACTTTTGACTATGTTTGACGAGAATTGTTTTTGCGAATATAGTTATTGAAATATAAGAGTATCGCGATAAAACGCAACGATCACTATTTGCGTCGATCTTATGACTAGTTCAAATATATCTACTGTTATACAACTAAATGTTTTATGCATTAAGGGTATCCAACTAGTATTGCGATCCATCACAACAAGATTAAATTTGTGTAGAAAACAATATCACTAAAGGAATCGAATATTTAGATTGAATTTAGCAGATACGCTTACATCAAATTAGCATACATGCGCGTGCGTTCTTCAATATTTATCAAATACATTTATACAAAATAGAAAATAAATTATTGCTTGTGATTTTTTTTGTCCCCTATCGTGTTTTTTGATAAAATAATTTTAAATATAATTTCAAATACACGATTAAGATTTTTATTTTTCATATAATTATAAAATCGAAGAAAAGAAGGATATAGTTAATGTTGCGGAAACTTTTGTTTTAGATGCCTGGAAAGTACAACGATATCTTTTTTCTCAGATAAGAAGAATTCTCGTTTGTAGTTTACATTACGTAATTTCGAGTACAAATAATCAGGACGTTTATTTTATTTATGAACTTCAAGAAAGTATAATTAATATTGTGTAAATGGCTGTTGCTTGAATAAACAATAACGATGTCTCTTAAAAAAACAACGATGTCTCTGCGTGAAAGATACAATGTCATAAACTCGGCTGTTTTCGGCATGCAAAATCTTTACGCGTACGCGGCGACAAGTTTAACGAAAAACTCTGCTTGCTCGGTTGAACGCATATCGACGTTCACGGAATACATGTACGCTTGTTATAAATGCGCGCTTTACGAGGCACTCGGAGCAATTACGGTCTCTACCGTGTCAGCGAGTTTTATCGTACCGGCTCCGAATTTATGGGTCTCTGACACCCCCGCCGTCGAGATATTTTTAGATTCATCGGTCTACAAACGACTTGACAACCCTACACAGTGCCGCTTGACTCTTTCCTTTTTTGAAGCTTTACAAATGAATTAAACAACCATAAAGAGCGCAAAAAGAGCTCTCTTTTAACTTCTGATTATATATGAAAAGCGGACGAACGTAAATAATTAAAAAAAAAACCAGAAGATCTAGAAGAGACTTCTTTATTAACAGTAAAACAAATTACGGGAATGCGAGAAAAAGGAATCCTGCTCTTCTCTTAGATTACAAAACAGATCTGAGGTTTTTCGTGTTATATTACATTCATTGAAATGTAGTATTCAATATGTTATTTTAAAGCCATAAAAATTTAATGCTTACATTTTCTCACGGCCTTAATTAATTGATCATATATTTTCCTTTTTTTCGTTATACAGTTTTCCATAATTAAATTACAATTCAATTTTCTAAAGTACTTTGCAGTTTCTTTTTTAGATGTATCGCTTTTAAAAAGATCGTATCTAACAGAATAAACAATAGAATAATGAAGAAATTTGGAGAATAAAGAAATGTACGATACTAATCTATGGAATGCAATATAAATCTTTAACTCACATGTAATCTCTCTTGTCAATTTTGCGATTATATCGTGTCAGCTGTACGACTACATTTTATCATGAAAATAGAAAGTTTAAATTTTACTGATAAAAACAAAATTGTCTTCAATCTAGAATCACTCGAACTGTATATTGAAATAGGATAGAGTTTGTAGTTTCGATCGTATAAATAATATATGGTTAGTGACAGAAATCCGTTCCTCGCATCTCGCATACATGGTTTGCCAATACGCGCGCTTCAATACGTACGAAAATCATTAGAAACATATGTCACGGGTATGAATATATACGTATTGACAAAATTCCTGAAATGTTTAACGCGCCTGGGGGCTAACGATATCAAAGTGCAAGCCAAAATACATGGCGCGATGCAGACGAGTTTTGAATGCATTTCAACGGGCCGAATTCCATTGGGCGCGGTCGCTCTCACGAGGCTAATTTCATTTTCAAACTGTTAAACATGTAATTGAATACGCATGACTCTCGAAATACCTTTTACGATCTAATCGAACATTGTCGATTCAAATACTTCTTATAACGAAATTACTTGTATGTATAAAATAAAAATTATATTTAATCGCCAAATATTTTCTAATCATAAAATCCGCCTGTAGCAGACATAATAAAATTACTTGATTCGATTAATTTGAATGTTTACCGAAAATTGTTATATATGAAACAGCAAAATAACAATATCGTAAAAAGAAAATATTTTTTCCAAATACTTTTATGCGATTTTTAACTCTTTGAAAATGATTATAAGTGATTTCTTTTATGTATTACAATAATATTTGAAAATCTATAATTTTTTATAAAAATATAAGTGGAGTATTATGTGTATAAAAAAAATAGAAGAAGTTTCTACTTATTGACAATAAAGTTTCTAAATATTCGAGATTATATTCCGCGTGTTCAACTGTTTGTTGCGATATTTCGGCTATTTTAACCAACATATATTATTCTAGTTGTAGAATATGCACTAAATCGTCCGTAAGAGGACATTAATGTCCACTTCGATACAACACGCATATAATGGCAGCTCGAGCATATATGGCGTTTGTTTGCGTCTCTATAATGCTACGTTTAACTACTTAAAGATCTAATAAAATATCAAATTACTATCAAAGAAACAAAAGTCTGAAAAATATAATGGAACAAGATATGTAAAAAAATCATATCTCTCTTATATGATATTATATTAAATATAAGGCTTTCTAAATTTTAAGCTATATATATTTTCATTTTTAGTAAATAATATTATATAACAATATAATAAAAGGGAATAATATTATATAATTAAATTTACGAAATCTTATTATGAGTACATATTCGCGCGCGAATGTTTTTGCGATAATCGGGTACAAACAAAGGATCGCGTACTTTTAATTAAACTGCGAATTATATTCCGTATCTCGCCCAAAATCCAGTTGAGCTCTAGCGTTTAATCAGACAAGCGATACAATGGGAAATAGTGTACAATCATATTCCTCGCGCTTCATCATATCTTCTTCAATAATAAAGTGTTCATTCCGTTGTTTGAAGAAACAAATGAAAACTTGGCAGCTTATCAGCTCGAGCACATGGAGACTTCTCGTTGTTCTACCACGAAATAAATGAGATTCTAAACTAAACTATTTATCCCTTGAGTATCATAATATTCTATCGCTATACTAGAATTAGGTCAAATATGATCCCAGTATATTTTACTTACGAAAAGCATTTACATTCTCGCTCTATGTGTATGAGGAATATATTTATAATATTTTTTAAGAAATGTATTCTCTCCGTTTGAATTTTGAATTCTTTAATCTCTTCAGATTAGGTTAGACACATTGACACATGTGTACATTAAGAGAGAGAGAAAGAATTTTTGTATATAAAATCCTTTCACGAATTTTTAACGCATAATGGCCATATATGTATACATTATCTTTTTCAGAAATTTTAAACATTCTTTAAGTTGCTATTTTATAATTATACATATATTTTTAAAAATTTTAATTGAAAGAAAATAAAATAATTTTTTTTGACTTCAATAAATCCTTGAAGAGGTTAACAATTTCTGAGACAAAGTACTTGACAAATATTGAAGTTTTTGTGAACAGCGATGAGGGTTTTGAAAGAGCTTTTAATATTTTCTGTAATAAACTGATATTATTTCTCCATTTTCAATCTTATTCAATGTTAAGTTTCGACAAAATTTTGCTACTTATTAATGACATAATTCGTTCATTTTCAAATTTATGTTCTTTTTTTCGTTATATCATCATTTGCATCTTGTCTGCATTTTCTTACATTTCATACGTTTTTATGTCTTGTCGTATCTTATTTTTATAAATTCAATGCACAATTATAACAAAATTCGTTATTTTGAAGAGAAAGATATACATATCTGGTGCCTGCTTTTTTATATTTTTGTGCGACACATGAAATGTCCTTACGATCCAACAGCACGAGAAAAAAGGAGCGCGTCGTTAGTTAAAATAATGACGGTGAGATTGATAACTATTATTGATAGTGCGGTTTTTATATCACGGATCGTTTCTAAACTGTCCTCTGCTTCTCTTTTATCAATGTGATACGCGCATGCACAGAGCTAATCCATCGCGAACGTCCGACTGCGAGTTTAGGAAGGAATAAAAAAAAATCAAATGATTCCCCCAAAACGAATTGTTTCCCGGAGTGTAAGATAGCGGTTCAGTGGCGTGCTAAATTTTACGATATAGACCAGATTGTGGTGTGCATATATATTTCATGGCTATTATATATTGTTTCAATTCTCTTCTCCTCTTCCCCCGTCCCGTAAATTACTTTCTCGTAAAAATCGATATATAGAATTGCTCTCTCCTGAATCGTTGGTAATAATTTGCACAGAAAAATCATGAAAGAAAAATATTCTTGTATTTTTAAAAATCTTGCACGTCGTACTCCGCGGTGCTCTGTTTTAAGAGTTCTAACTAAGAAAGTGGGTCGTAACGCAAAACTTTCAAAATTTCGCTAGTGCCTTATACAGGGTGACCCATTTTAACTTAGGCAGCCAAATAACTCGAAAAATAAGCACACTACGAAAAAATGTTTAGAATCAAAATTTTGTCATTTCGAGGGGGACGTACAATGACGTTAAAATGAGCCCCCCCACCCCTTCCCCTGGGCGGTGAGGGGGGGCAAGTTTGAAATCTTAAATGGGAACCCCTATTTTTTATTGCATATTCGGAATCTTTGGCTAAAAACACATACAATTTGTCTGAAACATTTTTCTCGATTCATGATAGATGGCGCTGTAATCGACGAAATTCAATTTCTTCGATTTCTCTTACTGAGAACCCATGCTTACGATTCTGCAATAAATTAACAATAAAAATACCACGTTTTCATTGTTAATACTCGAAATTAGTCTTAAAACAAACTTCTCATTATTTTTTATTACTCATTAATTACTTCTCAAGAAACTGCTTTTAGCGTAACCTGCCCTTTAGGCAACTTGAATGGTGCAAAGTACCGAGACATTTTGGACTTTCCATCTGATGGAGTTCCTCTAAGTATCCCTCCAAAATTTTGTCCATTTAGTGCCAAAGTCACAAGTGTTTATGTATTTTTTTAACATTTGTACTCTGATAAAATTCTGGTAAAATGGCAAATTATACCTTGCCTTAACTGGTTGGGTCACCACACGACCTTGCCTTCACTGGCTGGATCACCACACGACCTTGCCTTCACTGGCTGGGTTACCACACGTTCAAGCACCCCGAATTGTGAGAGGCGAGGGGACTCACGTTAATCAAGCACCCCGAAGGGAACAGAAAACTGCTACGTCCACGACGTTGTTCCTGGGTTACGCTAAAAGCAGTTTCTTGAGAAGTAATTAATGAGTAATAAAAAATAATGAGAAGTTTGTTTTAAGACTAATTTCGAGTATTAACAATGAAAACGTGGTATTTTTATTGTTAATTTATTGCAGAATCGTAAGCATGGGTTCTCAGTAAGAGAAATCGAAGAAATTGAATTTCGTCGATTACAGCGCCATCTATCATGAATCGAGAAAAATGTTTCAGACAAATTGTATGTGTTTTTAGCCAAAGATTCCGAATATGCAATAAAAAATAGGGGTTCCCATTTAAGATTTCAAACTTGCCCCCCCTCACCGCCCAGGGGAAGGGGTGGGGGGGCTCATTTTAACGTCATTGTACGTCCCCCTCGAAATGACAAAATTTTGATTCTAAACATTTTTTCGTAGTGTGCTTATTTTTCGAGTTATTTGGCTGCCTAAGTTAAAATGGGTCACCCTGTATACGTATGACTCTCTTTCTCGTAAATCCTCTTCTTCAGATCTCTTGCGATCGAAGCCTCTTTCCTTTCATTCGGTCATTTTCTACCGTACTTGAAATAAGAAGTGTAGTTACATCACATTATGTGCGATTAAATATAAATTTTAGAAGGTAAGAATTATATATTTTTAATTGACATTCTTTTTACTATCAAGTTTGAAACTTTAACTTGCATAGAAGAGAATTTACTTTCTTCTATGCTATTTTCTATGTTGTAGATAAAATTCTTATTTTCTCTTAAGCTAAGTTTACATATTATATTTTGCAAAGTATTCGAAATAAAAATTTCTTTCAATAAATTTTCTTTTATAACTTTTCCACGAGAAAACTTTCGTTAATAAAATTATATCTTTTAATTTAAAAAGAGGAGATATTATTAGATGAAAATATTCTATTTAAATTTCTTCATAATGTGTAATGTAGCAAGCAAGCCAACAAACATGCAACTACCGACTGTCTTCCAAAATATCAAAGTTATCCTCCTCGTCGAAAGAAAGTTAGTTTCGGTAAGCCATGGTTGTGGTAGGCAATCGGACAGACAAATCGGCGGATAACATACGAGTTCGGAAACTTCGCGGAATGTTATTCACTTTCTTATTTTCTTATTTGTATGAGCTATATCCGACAATACACCAGACATCGCACCCGTCGTCTATATAATTTATGAATTTAATACTCGCGCTTTGTCTCACCGGTTTTTGTTACTGTACCGGTGTCGCAGATTCGATTGACATATTCTGCATTAATATCGCTTCCATATTACTTTTAAAAAACGCTGCATTAATTACATGAATATTTGAATCATTCATAATGATAATTCAAATCATTTTTGCAATTTTGTATGAAATTTAGAGAGAAAAATCTGCGATTAAAATTATAAAAAAAGATAACTATAAATTTGCGATAATAAAAATTCTTAATTACAATTATAATTAGATTACAAAATATTTCCTATTAAATATAGTAGTATAGAATGTAAGAAAAAATAATTGTCTAAATTAAATTTTTTTACAGTTTATATCCTAGCAATCTAAGATCTAAACAAAATATTTCTGTAGTCGATTGAAAACTTATTTATTTGTCAATATAATAAGTGTTGTTTTTTTATATTACGAGTCAGGCAGATACTAACAACTATACTCGCGAAGCAGGAAGCGGAACAGAAGCTTTTGATTAGAAAAAGCCTCTCGTTCACTTTTTTGAAAATTATTCTCGGCCGAATTTCGTTCATTTTGTAACTTCTTTAAATATTACTTTTTTATTTTACTTTAAATATTACTTTTATATTTTTTAATTTCCTACACAAATAAATTTAACTTTATAATTTTATTTTATTTCAACTTTTTTTAATGTCCTAATAGCTTTAGTGACCTAGCTAGCTCTATTTGTTGACTATGCCAAAGGAAAGCCGCAATAACACGACATTTAAAAAGCTCTAGAATTAAAAACCAGCAATACCGCAAGATTTACAAATTTTGAACAAAATATATTTAACCCTAATCATTAAAAAAATAATTTTATGTACATTATTATAATCCGTAAAGATCATAACGATACAATAATTTAAAATTTTTATCTCTATTGCTTCGACTCCTACTTGAAATATAATTGCGCAAAATATGCGCTTCGATAAAGGTTTATCATCGCATAGTTATATATCATTTATCATCAAATTAATTATCATGATTAAAGCGAAATTTTCCGATACTTGTTCCGATCGCGTTTTGAAAAGAAATTTGAACAATATACGGAGCATCTCGTATTACTATTTTACTGCTCGAACGTCGCCGCGCGAATGATAATAAGATTGCGGGTCGCGGCATATAAATAATGAAGCGCTATACGCCGCCAAGGACAAATGTGTATGTAATTGTTAATTTATTGCCGAAATATTTCGTGTATTATAAAATATATATGTATATAAAAATGTAGAATATATTATATATATATATATATATATATATATATATATATATATATATATATATGAAATGTTTGATAGTAAATGTTAACAATACTATTTTCATATAATTGAGACTCAAACTATCAATTAATTACCTATTAAGATACCAATTAATCTAGCGGTTAATTAGATTTCATATTTATCTAAGATATAATTGGGCTTCTCGCGTATAGATATACGGTCCAATTCATTTTTGTTGCACGTGACTTGGTGCGATCGTGTCTCTTGATCACTCGATCTTAGTGTCAGAACTACTCTTCCTCTTTCCAATGCTTGGCTATTATTCTTTCTACGTTCGTGCCAATATTAATAAATGCATGCATATGCATACATACACATATATGCTCACGCATGTGAGACGTCCCCTGATGTTTGGCGGCGCTTTAATTTCCCGTATGTATCGGCCTCTCTCCGTTCAATTTTATTTTTAGTTTTCAACTGCGGGTATAAATGCGAATTAAATTTTTGTACGCGAAGCAATTTCGCAGCGAACTATGCGAGCATCTACATGTATATTGAAAAGTTAAAACAATAGCTATTCATATGCTAAAAAATAAAACTTTAATTTATAGCTGATAAGCGACAAATGTGTGCTTAGTGTATCTCTAGGTAGATAGAGTAATAAAAGAAAATCATAATATATATCGCGAACAGAATAAATACAAATTATACATTACTTAAAATAAATGCCTTTATAATTTCTATACTTATCTTATTTATTGATCAATCAAAATTTTTTTCTGTGTTACATTCTTTAATTAACTTTCTAAGATACTTCACTAAAAATAAGAGAGGAATTTCGCTAAAAAACAATTTTATATTTCTAACCGAAATCATAATTAAAACCTTAATTCAGGTTTGAATAAATTTAATATAAGTAAGAAAAAATAATATCGTTGCATAAAATCCAATGTTATTTTTTTATGAAACTTTTCATAACGAGACAAAGGGAATCGACATGTCGCATTTAAATATCTATCAAATCTACAAACTGGAAACGTTTTTCCACTTCCGTTTGATAAAACACGAACAATCTCATCAGAGTCATTCGTCGAATGGAATAGAGCTATCCGAGCTTCATGCGAGTGTAATGTCACTCGCATCAACAATGTTTCAGAGATATAAGCTGTAAGCGAGATGAAACCTGACAGGATCATATGTGCAGAAAAGGACAATCATTTCGATACAGAAGTCGCGAGACAAAAGAATAATCACAATTTCCCTTTTTAAAAAAGGCATGAAACCTCGAACTTTTCCGCGAATGCTGATTGGCTGTCTCGCTTGTGCGCTGCGACTTGCTTCATTCGTATTATTTGCAACTGTCAAATCATGCGAATTTTGACATCTCGACAATTTGTGAAAGAAAAAGTTAACAAAATTGGAAAATGCCCGCAAATAAAAGCGCGCGCCTATGTTGTTCTAGTTTTATATCGTATAAAGATATAGCCAAGTATTAAAAAAAGATCGATTTTTTCGTATGATGTATACAGATGTATCAAGCTTTGAGAGTGATAAATCTTTTCGCACATTTCCGACTTTTTAATTAAAATTTTGGGTAGTATCCCACGAGATATAAAAGACTCTTAGCATTTTTATGCCGAAACCAATATTGCAAGAGATATCGCGATTTTTCATATAATATTTTGCGAAAAGCTAACCTATAATTATATAAACGTGAAAGAATTAATTAACGCTATTAATGATTAAATCTTCCTCGAATTTGAAACAACAAAATTATTTTTATGAAACTTTTTGTAACGAGAAAAAGGAAATCGATATATCGTATTAAAATATCTATCAGATCTATAAGCTGGGACCGTTTTTCTCCTTCCGTTTGATTAAACATGAACAATCTCATCAGAATCATTCGTCGAATGGAATAGAGCTATTCAAGCTTTATGCGATTGTGGTATCACTCGCATCAACGGTGTTTCAGAAAAATAAGCCAAATGAATTCTGCCTGGACTCGATTGTTTACGGTTTATAGAAAAAAATTTAAGAAAAAGATAATTATATTTCTTTCAATTTCTCTTTATTTTCAATATTATTTTGGACAAAAATTCTCTATTTTGTTATATAATTTTGATTTAAAATTAAGATTAATATTATATAAGAAATAACAATCTTAACGTAATTATCATGCTATAACTGTGGCATGTGTAATTAATATTATTATTAATCCTCTCATTTTCTTTGCTTAATGTCTCATCTTATAATATTTTTTAAAATTATTTTTTAATTTTTATTTGTTGTATATTATTATTGTTTCTTGGCTTTTTACTTATCGTCGATATCACAGGGTGAATCAAATAGAAGACTCAGTGGGCCATAAGTTCATCTTGATCCACTTTTAATGTTGCCATTGCCGGAGAGAAACAGAAAATCTAATTTTATCCTTAACTCCGTTAAAGCAACATTTGCATCGGACTTAATAGAAGCGGAAGTGCTATGGCGAGCGCGGTTTGCGGATTGCGCCTTACGCGACAACATAGCTCGAGGATAAACCGAGTGAGCGGATGTTACTCGCGGACTGGATTCGTTTGAAGTCCGCGATAACTGTCGTAGCGAATTAATATTAACGTTCAATTCGCCGAAGAGACCCCCGTCGGCGTTTTCTCCCCCGTCGACGTATATACGCTCTATAGTCGACACCGACGGGAAATAACTGCGAATGAAATGACGAGTAACGAGATTAAAACTCTATCATGATGGCAGCGGCCCGAGCTTTGCATTGTGAGAACAACAGAAATATCAGCGATAACGAAACGTAATAGACATGCGAAGTGAACAGCAGGCTTTTTCCGAGACGCGATATCTACTCTCACCCCCTGCATTTGTGCATTTTAATTTTTATCGTCACATTGCTTCGCAATATGTCGTCGTTGTTTCGCTAATGTTACGTGTTTTATGCGTGTTCCTTTTTCTTGATATAATAAAAATATGCAGAATTTACTTTATTTCTTATCTCCCTTTACTTTCATCCCTCTACTGTAGTCTTTATCGATTCGATATAAAACAATTCCATACCACGGTTTTCTATACGTGAATCGAAAAGTACTATATCCCACGAAGGATTTATTCAAGCGTACAAATGATCGAGATCTCAATTTAAGATACTATTTTATATTGCGTGACTAAAAATTTGCGATCCGAGATTTTAACGATTAATCCCTTTTTCTCCTATATATATAACTGAAATAATAAAAAATAAAAATTAACTCGAATTTTGTTGGAATGAAAATTGTACGTAAAAACGCAATATTATTTTTAGATTTGTAAGTGCAATATTTTTGGTGCTTAATGGAATTGGGTAACCGGCAAGAGCAAACTTTGCTGTTTGCATAGACACACGTTGTCGAGGTGCTGCCGCTGATATAAACTCGACAGATTCGTATGTTGCCACATCATAAATCCTCCAAGTACGTGTGTACCCTGCGTTAATCATATAATGTCTGCCATTTGCAGAATTATTATTAATATTTGAGAACATTAGTCCTCAGTTTTAATTTGTCAAAATATTTGTAAGATAATTTACTTTCCTCTTTTGTTTTATAGATAAATTAAGTATTTTTAAAAAATCATAAAAGATAGAAGCAAGTGCGCGTGTTTTAAATTGTATACCATTTTATATTTATTTAAACTATTAATCTAATATATATGATGTACTGATGTGTAAGTTGCTTTATTAATATTTTTTATTAATATAATAGAAAGTAAAAAATGAAAAATTAGATACATTTCTTCCTTGTTCTTTTGTTAGAATTTATTTAAAATTAAATATAAAGTAAAATCTCTCATAATTTACATATAAAAATATACATTTTATTTTCATCATTTATAATTCGTAAAATATATATTAGTTTTTCTAATACATTTAAGGAAAAATCTACTTTGCGTTAACCAAATAAATCATAATTAAAAGAAAGAAAGCTTCTAGATATGATATGTATGATAGATTGTCCGTTTATCAAAAAGAAAGTTGAATCCTATTTTCAAAAGCTGAACTCGAAACACTCTGCTGCCTCACTTGATGAAAATTCGCCCTACATTTTAAGATAAAAAAAAATTCTTTTTCTCAAAAAACACTTTAGAAAAGGGCAAGACGAACTGCGAGTGAGATAGCGAGCAAGCTTTTGGCAACTTATTGTTAGCGAAACAATATCACAACGGGAATCGAGGTGTTCGCACTTTTCCGCTTTGACCATTGCAGTTCTCATCGTTCGCGAGTATTTCACCAGTAGAAAATTAATTTAAATAACAGACCGTATTTTTCTCACGCGGTCTTTACGGATAATTAATCAAAAAAAGTTCAGTCGGTAAACACACATTCATGGAAGTGAATGATGAATTTGGAATCGCCGGAAAATAAGCCAATCTAATTTCAATCGCTGTCACATCGGTTCATTATCTCGCGATGCTCTGTTCATGATTAAAACGCAATTTCGATTGGATATAATTATAATTTTTCCATATATTTGTGCGCGAGATCGATCATCTGGCGATCAATAACGCGACGAAAAAAACTTTAATTCAAGATATTAAGAATCGTAGATAATTCCTTTTTCAGTACGTTGAGTCGTCGACGCCACCTTCGAACGTTGTCAAAAGCCCTGACTGGAAATCTTCGAGAAGCATCCAAATCTGCGCAAACAACTTTTTGCAAGTATCGTCCGATATGGCCTTATTTGGTAATATCGGACATCTGAGGGGCCTCTCTTGCGAGGCAACCTAAATTCCTGTGCGCGGTTTACGTCGATTCGAGTCTTAAACGTAGAGCAAAGCAGGTGTGCGAAAATCATAGTGAGTATTAGAAGAGATCATTAAAGGACGAGATAAGTTACGGCGTGAGAAAGTGAGGACAGGACGATAGGGATTAGGACAAATTTGTTTTGTATAGCGCGAAAGTGAATGTGAGAGCGTGTGTATAAGTGCGAAGGAAATTAAAGAGTGCATCGGAGAGCCCCTTACACGAGCCCGAGGATCCCACGAGGTATCTATACATATCAGCAACTCCACCCGACACGTTAGCGGTCAGAGAGGCGATAACACGGTACAAGAATTACCAGGTAAGTTTATGGAAAGAAGTTGGCACAAAATAGGAAAAAGTTTAGCAAATGGTATACTAATCGCATAATAACGACAAACTTTATTTTGTAATTTTATGAACTCGCCTTTATACTTAATAAGTTTTTTTTATTTCATAAGCCTTAATTATATTAGACATCGTAGTTTTTAAATATTTTAACTGGAGAATTTTAAAAAAATATTAATTATAACTATTGTTTTCAATTATTTTTGAACTCGAACCAATCTAAAATAGATACATTTTCTCTCTCATTCGATATTCAAAAAACATTTTCACAACTAATTTAGATATCAATTTTAAAAATTGTATTATAAAAAGTAAAAAATGTAAAATAAAAGCTGGGATATCTCCAGTATAAATCAATTTACTAGCGTTTCTTATGACGTTCGATTTCATTATAGACAATTAGCACAAGAATTAGATCGTACGGTCTATATAATACGGTTTGGTAGCTCTATAGAGGTGGAACAAATTGACAAATTCAACTTCAAAGTAAATAAAGAACAAATTAATTCTTGCAATAATAAATAGAAAAATGTATCAGAAACTATATCAAAATCTCAAATTAAAATTCTATTAAAGTAAATTCCATTTAAAATACTGAGAAATGTAATTTTGTTAACTTTTGTTAACAAATCTCTCTCCTTTTCTACAACGTTTAATTTGCAAAAGCTCTTCTTTTTCAATCGCTTATAACTCAGGAATCGTTAATTTTTCAACATTTTTGTTGAGCAAAAATTGTTTCTAAATTAGCCAGAGAATCTATTTTTAAAAGGACATTCGATGGTTTTGGAAATTATAAACTGTATAGAATTTGCAAAATATAAAGTCGCGAGTATAGTGCTTCGAGATAAATAAAACGGTTTCCGATTTTTCAATTACGGCAAAAAATGTGCAAATAAAGAAGAATTTCGAGATCTCTCCTGGTGAGTTTGTAGCTCAAAATACACGAACGTGAAAGAATTTTCTCAATACAAAACAAAAGCGAAAGCAAAGTAAGTGTTTTGTTACCGTTGGAACGAAATAATGAAACCAATCGAAGTGCAGAGGAGAAATCATTAGTACTGGAGACATTCAAGTCAGTCTCGCAAGTCTTCGCGCTTCGCATTGTTTCTTTTCGAATTTCAATCCGACGACGCGAATTCAGGTCGATGAAAGACGAGGAGAAACTATTCGGGCACTCGATTTTCCGGACTGACGGAGAACTTCGTTAGTCTTGGCTGGAAAACCCCGAAAGAGGATCATTACCTTATCGTGACATATAAAATATTTTCGCAGCGGTCGCAACGTACTCGCTCCGGAAGTGAGCGCTGTCTTCTGGAATTTTATGCCGCGCCGTATGTATGAGAATGGCAAATCAGAAGCGTAATATTCCCAGCGTTATTGAGACCCCGTATAATATCTGCAATCATTTGCTCCATTTTATCATATTTGATATTTTATCATGAATATGATTATAATAAAATATAAAATTACCTCATCTTATGCATTTCTTAAAAAATTCTTGAAATGTAAGTTATTGATTTTAATAGTAATATATATTGTATGTAAAAAAATGATATATATTTATTGACGATTTTTCAAAAAATTTTGCAATTTTTAAAAGCGCAAAGATAGACATTGTTGATTAAAATGCTTTATAGCGGTACTCACTTTCTTTTAAAAAACAAATTAAAAAAAGAGAGAGAGAAAGTCTCAATATATAAGCAAGAATATATTGATATTAAATGCAAACTAATATTTTTTGAGTTATTAAATTATTTGACTTAGTTTTTTAACATTTTTTTAACAAATATTTTTTATATAAGCTTTTATATTACTTTCAAAACTTTTTATTTTACGGGAACCGCATGTAAAACATTTCTTTTTTCTTTTTTTAACGTTGTATTGGAAAAAGAGTGAGAATGACAAAAACATTAGTCCATTTAAAGAACAAATATCATGTTTTAATTCCGACCAATCGGTTACTCTAGGAAACAAGCGCACAAGCAAACGCAACGCTATATCAGTGTAGGATGCAACAAACAAGTATTGCGTCCCGTGTGTTGTCCGACATGTTTCGCCAATGAATTTATGCTCCGTTCTCCTATTTCTCTTAGCCGTTTAATACGCCACTCTTGATTTCCATTGTTTCAATCAGCGTAATACCGTGCCATCGCGAGCGCTTTACATTCGAGTAAAATTACTCGAGAGTTTATATAGACATCGTCATTAATAACCATGCCAGATTATCATCGTTAATGTAAATGAAATTATATCTCTCTAGAATATTCTGTACATTATTTATATAAAATAAATTCATTTTTTTAATCGTCAGAAAGTACACAATTTATTTTATTTATTTTTGTATTCAACGTGCTTTTATATCTTAACTGTTTCTTATCTCCAAAAAATTTAATAAAATATGATCTAAAAAATCCAATTGATTATTTTTCAAATTTTACAAATATGATATTATTAATAGAAAGTTAAATAAAAATAATAAGATTATAAAACTTTATATAATACAATAAATATTTTTTTTTTAACAGCAATATCAACTTTATTTTTTAAAATATGTTGTTGCAATAAATAAGAAAAGATACGTATTTATGTATAAAATTATATTATAAGGCTATTACAAAAAGGATGAGTTAAAGAGAAACAAATTAATTTTTTTTTTTTTTTTTAATTTATAAAATATTTCTATTAAAATTATGGGAATGTACAATCGTACTAATCAAAAATTGTAAACGTTGCTGATAAAATTAGCGGACGCTTGCATAGCGTGTGTATAGTTTAGATTGTGAACGATACATAGTAAATTAGCTCGTAAATAAAAAAAAAATTACGCTAATTTAGTGGCGTAAAGTTTTACGGTAATTTTATTGTAAGTAAAAGAACAGCACAGTAAAAAAGTCCTTTTAAGAATATCTCGTGAAATGAGCGGTAAAATTACTTTCTTCGTCATTTTCTTACGCTAATTAAGCCTCTCGCAAGGAATAGCGTGGAACAGCCAATAAATTCTAATTGGCACTGGAATAAGCTGCCCTCTTTCTCTCTGTCGTCTAAGATCTCATTTTGTATATGATCTAACGAGAAGCATTTGTGCGAGACTTTGCGAGCACAGTTGGACAGTGGCAGACGTGGTAAATAAAATTTAGCGATTTAAAATTTAATAAACGAGTCAAGTTTCTAAAATGGAATTTTAGAAAGTAATATCGCGAGAACTGTTGATTGAAGTGATGTGCCTTTGTGCGATGTCGCCCGTAAAAGTCTGATGTAACATCCATATCTTGAAGAAGAAGTGTGTTGGAGAAAAAATCTGCCTTATGTTCGTCTCACAGTTTCGAGGCGGCAGTTCCGTTCTAAGCATCTCTTTGCTGTCATTTCTTTGTGAAAAGTGAGTAGAGAATGGAGCAAGATGTGAGAAAAATATCTTATAGGTATAAGGTGTGCGTGTGTACGCGCATCCATTTTGCCAATACACTCAGATCTCACTCAGAATTAAAAATCATAGTCGCGACACACACACATTTTGCCTTTTTATTTCGTGAACTTTTCTCAATATGATGGCGTTGAATAGGCTGTTAAAAGTGTTTTGCCGATAGAAATCGAAGATTGCGCGGAAACTAATAGAACGTTCAAAGTACTTTGAAAAATCTGAATGTTCGACATGGCGTAAGAAATCCCACCGATGAGGCAATCCATCAATTTTCTCTTGCTATCAAGATCAATCGACATCAAGTCGGGCACACGAACAGCTATGGCGTACTCTCAGATATATTTTCCAACGCGAGATCATAGGATTTCGCTCGAATGGTACCGAATCATTATTTCTCACGTCTCGCTGATCACAATGTCAAGAGTGCGGCCGAAGAGGCTCTTTTGTTTTCCACTTCCTTTGTCGAAATCGCTTCCTTTGCGGTCCTTCCTTCGCTCCACAATACTTTCCACGGAAATCTTTTCACCTTACGATTCCGTCCCATCATCATCAAAATTCTACCGACAATTCTATCCGTGATTTTCTCCGACTGAATACATTTTGCGATATGCAAAAAAACTTTTAATTACTACATTGTATATTATACAGTCGTTAATATCGAATATAAGGATCCGCTCGAAGATGATTTCCATGACAATAAAAACATTTCAGCAACAAAGAAAATATATAAAAGAAATTATATAATCTCTATTAGTGATATCAGTAACAATCCACTCTTTAAAAAAGCATGTTAAATCAATATTCGCAAGTATTGTTGCCTTTTTTCCGCGATGCCGATTGATTATTTTGACATTGCGCTGTGCATTCATATCAATGAAAGCCTGTCATGGCTGAGCGATGCATTTGACAGTTCAAATATTAGATATGTGTGTATAATTTTAATTTAATTGATTTTGAAAAACGAGTAATTAGTAAATATAAAAATAAAACAGAAATTTCAAATTATAAAAAATATGCATTAAAACGTAAAACGGACTATGAAAATATTATTAAGAAAAATCTACGTCAACAAAAATGCTAAATTATATTTTTCTATCTTATAATTATAGTAAACATCGATTTTTTTTATTTTTCTAAACATAACAGATATATGTGTGTATCTAAACGAACACGTGTATGTGCGCGAGCATATGAATATTTTTTTATTACTCGTAATTCGAAAACTAAAAATTAGCGCGATCTAATTTCTTGCGTTGTTTTTTTACTGCAGAAAGATAATTAAAAGCAATTGTTAAGTCTCACAGCCAAAGTTATTTAAAGATTTAAAGACTTTCGTAAGAGAGATCAATCTCTCTCTTTCTTTCCTCTTTTCCTTTGTCATCTCTCGCTGGTAGACCCTGTCCCAATTGTGATCGGATTTCAATCTATGCATATTAGATCCTAATTGCGATTGTAATTTCCATGGAAAATTCTCAATTCAGAAGCGAATCCTCATCGTCGCCGAGAGAGACGCGACTCTGAATAAAAAGTACGCATAAATCTTCGGTCCTCGGCGAAGCGATTCGACAGCCAATTACGTTACCAATGTTGAGGCTTTTTTGCGAATGTACTTTGCCGGTGGAAGCGTTCCAACACGGCGATCCCCGAGGAAGAAATTTACGGGTCACCTAACATCGCACCCAGAAAAGATTCAGGCGCGCGCGTTGTCGTCGCGTCGTCCGTCAAATCGACAAATGGCGCTCCATCGGCGATAAATTAATCGATTAATTAAATTAGGCGCCGCGATCGGATATTTGCGCGGAGAATATTGAATCAAGATCAGATCTATGTATTCTCCATATATGGTAAAGCATTTAATTACCTAGCCCAATCCGTATTATATTTATCGATATTCAGAAAACTTACGTCATATTGAACAGAATATTAAAATTGAATTAAATTAACAATTACATTACGTGCGCGGAACGTTTCGCGCTAATGATGTTTTATATCGATATGGAGATCATAACGAAAACCGATTTTTGATGAAGCTAAGTATATATTGTAATAAATTCATGAAATGTTGAAAATTAAATTAATAGCAATGTAAAATTTTTGGATGCAAATTTTGAAATGATTGTTAGTGTAAAATAAATTTGACCATTATGTTATTACAGATAAAGTACTAATCAATGTTACATTAGTAAGTATAGAAAGTATCTTATTGTTAGATATATCGCGCAGATTTTCTTACTTTAAATTTTTTTATTAATTCACAATCGACTTCTTCTTAAAAAATCTTGAAATATTGATTATTTATAAGCAACAAGAATGAGCAAATATTTATATTTCTAGCTTAAAATAAAATCTAAATCTCGTGCGATAAAAAATATAATATTATTCTATTATAATTCTCTGCTTGTCCAACTGGTGTAACTTTATTGTTTTATTTTTTGTTCATATTTTTTTCTATTTGTTAATTTTGTAACAGGATTAAAATATGAAGTTTTGTGCGTACATATATATATAAATACTGTAACGTTGCCGTTCCTCGGGTTATAGACCGAAAAGGTAGAGCGCAGCAACCTCTCTTTCTTTTTTACATTATTTATTTTATTTAACATTTATTTCTATTGAAAGCTATTTCTCATTTATATTAAAAAAGTGTTTTAAATTTCCAAAAAATAATTTATCGATTAACAAAAATGTAATTTTAAACTTAATTAAGTATTTAATATTAAAATTTAATAAATTAATAATAAGATATAATTTCCAATATTTAATATATTATATTTTTTAAATAGACACCAATCTGAATTATACAAAGAATCTAAGAAACTAAAAATGGTGTGTGTATAGTAGATTATAAATATTTCCTTTACAAAAAGCAAGACAAATTAATCAATGTGAAGACAATATAAGATTGTCAAACCAATTAAAGAATGGAATTGCATTTGGTATTTACGATATCGTGTGTGTTGTTGCAACGAACAATGGCAATAACAGATAGCTGCGTTTTTCCGTTGAAAGCCCGGAGACGATTTAATCGAGAAAAGAAGTCTCCTTGAGAACTATATTTAATATACGTTATCCGAGTAACGTAAGATTAATTTTACGTCCCGACCCTTGTGATATCTTTTAGAAGAGTCTCTTTTCAAAGCCGAGACGAGCCCATTTCAAAAAACCGTTCTTCATCTTCCGTTTTCTATCATTATAACAAACTAATTCTTCAAAGCAACCTCTTAATTAATTAAAAATCAGTTTGGATCATTTATATATTTATTTGTATGAATGTTGCGCGCAAAAAAAAATTAATAAATATTTCAACAGTTTTTAAATTGCATAAGAAAATAATTATGAGACTCTGCATTGTAATCTCTCTCTCTCTTTCCGAAAACTTGCATAAACCGCGGCAATTAAATGCATCCTAATTGCTTTGAGAGTAAAATAATACGAACACAATGCATATTTTGATGAACACTTGTAAAATGTATGTGTCAGATACATAAATCTAATATAAGTGGCTTGCTTGACGTTCAAAAGCGCGAATCAATATATAATTTTTGATTTGAGATCAAACCGATTTCAGATATTTACATAGATATTCCAATTTATTGTATTTTAATAAGTTTATATATATATCTTTTATTACTTTAGACAATGGAACCGAGCTCTGTAATTATTTCAGTTGACTACTTCTTGAAAAAACTAGGCAATGAGTCAAAACTCCTAAATTTGCGAAGTTACTTAAATTACCAACTTTGACTAATTAATTAAATTTCTGCCTCAAGTTAAATGTCAACAGTCGCCTGTACTCTTCTAGCTTTGACAGCTTATTAAAACACAATAAACTCAATGTTTCTAAGAAAATTTTACAGTCAGAAGTTTGATGAAAATAAATGTGCTTTCTAATAAATTAGAAATTCTATTTAGTTTTATTTAGAGTCACGTAAATCCGGAAGAAAGTAATTACCTACGTTTTATAAGTGCAATTTTCTCATTCATCCTAATTGCTTTTAATTATATTAAACTTAAAATGTACATACATTTAATACATTTTGCACGTTTTATAAAGTGTAAAACAATGTATGCATTATAAATATTATATCTGTTAACAGTTTCTTATACAAAAGATTTAATATACTAAGATCTTTAAAATTTTAATTATAAGCTCTCTCCTTTTTTATAATACATTATATATTTATTTAAATAAAGACATTAATACACTTTCTAATTATGTGAAAATTTTTCGAATCATTATTAAATTAAAGAAGCGAATAATATATACTCATTGTAATGCAAATTATCTATATAAAACACATACAGTAAAATAATTAATAATAGCACAATATGCTATTATAATAGCGCTATTACGGTGCGTTCGTAATGACCAACTTTGTAGCGTTAATATTTCCGAATACTTCCTGGGTGCAGCAATTAATTAATATCTTAAGCCTGGAAGCTCTCCTCCTAATTAAGTTTCATTTACACTATCCCTTGTCATGGATAATCTAATCTACGTGATTCAACCGTGATTATTCGACCATAATATCGTTCGATTAATTCAACGTCTGATTAATTTCCGCGCGAGTTGTTTAAAAATATAACATGATCATAGATCCTCTTTCAGATTTATTCTTCATCCGGTTTCCTAATGTTTCGCAACGATGCATTATGTTAAAGTTTAATCTTCATAATCTATTATCAAGACTCGCCATAACTTGACAAATCTCTGCTAATCGTCGAAACTATAATTTTACTACATAATTCTTAATTAATACCTAAGATTATCATAAATTATATTTTGATGATATGATATATATGATGTAATATATTATATTTTGAAGATGTGATATCTTGTAGATATTATAAATTTCGAATATTCCATAATTGATCAATTACACGATTAATATATTCGCACATACCTTTTAATAAACCAAGCGTCCGAGCAAACATTCGTCATCAATTATGACACAGAAAATATTTTTCATTATATTCGACTGTACAATCTTGAAGAAACGGTATAAATATTAATATAAGTTTACCATGTTAATACAGATTATTTACATTATGAGCGGAATATCGGAATAGCACGATGTGTATAATCCAGATTTAATATCACTCGGCGTATTCAATGCAGTCGACGGGAATATAATCAATATTGGCCGGTGTACGCGATAAAAGTTACCGTGTAGCTCTGGCTGTATTTATGTTAATATGTGTACAAAGCATTGATATACGTTATGCCCAATACAATAGCCGAGTTATAACAAACCACCGAATATCCGTGAACGCAGCCGGAATCAACTTCCGACCGCGAAGCAAATCGTAATGCGATCGTTTGTTATTGTGCGCAAAAGCTGACAAAAATAATATTTTTAGCGTATCGAGTATATTGCACGCGTAAATATCCATATATTTGCAGAACAACGATTAAAAAGGCTTCATTGGAATTTCAAATTGCAGATATGGTCGCGTTCTCCTCAAATACCGCAGTGTGGCCACAAAAAAATGTTAGATTAAATTTTAAATATATGCAATAATACAATACAATGTATTCCAATATTCTAATATTGATGCCGTAATCGTAATTCTTGGGTAAAAGATCAATTTTTGAAAATTAAAATATGATTCAAATGAAAGACACATTAAAAGAAAATTGTGTCTATATGAGCAATAGTGTTAATACTAAAAATATATATAATGCCATTTGTGGAAAATCACTCTAAAATAAAATTGCATCTTAAGCCAAGTCAAGACAAGCTGAAAATATTTGCCATTTGATTCATGGAGAATCTTAAAAGTAATATGTATCTTTCTCTGTTGGAGTTAAAATAGATGAAAATAGATGAATTGGATTCCGTTTTGTGAACTCTATAATTTTATTATTTTCCAAATAAATGATTTAACAAAAATATTTTAAAATCCGAATATAAAAAGTTTTCAATGTGGATCGTGCGATAAACCATGTCAAAACTAGAATACGACACAGATGATGGCGACTGGCAATGCACGATGGACGGGACCGATTGGCTTCACATTACAAAAGGTCGATATTCGATGATTCGATATCGCATCGAGTCTCTCATACACGTCCGTTTCTACGACATCGGGTAATTTTCTTTCGAGTGTATCTCGCGTGATGACGGCATAGCGATGAGAGGAGAACGGAAAATGCGCGAATACGATGACGCTTTCCGAATAGCAAAATTTCAGCCGCGAGAATGTCTATATTCGATCCTATTTGATCAAAATTGCGAAAAAGATAGAGAAAGAGAAAGATCTAAAGGAACACATAAAGTTTCCTTCAAGATCGTCGGTCGAGCCAGCTATACAAATCATCTTTCTCTCTCTTCCCCTCTCTCTCTCTCTCTCTCTCTCTCTCTCTCTCTCTCTCTCTCTCTCTCCCTCTGTGTCACATAGAAATTCATATTCTAATACTTTATAAACTTCCGTACGAGCGTTATAAACAAATTTGTCCGAACATACAGAATAGACCGGAAGTCAAAACACGATCCATCATAAGAAAATACGAAAATCAATCGACAATTTCTTAACAATAAAAACTGTTTTATTCTTAATTTAAATAATGTTTGCAATATTTTTTTAAATATTTTTGAAAATAGTTAAAATTTTATATATACTGAACTTAACATAAAATAGCAAATTAAGTATTCAAGCGGAAGAATGATTTATTGCATAAAAAATTAAAAATAACTAGCATAAATACAATACTTTAATATAGATACTGACATAAATAAATAGTTGCTAATAATATGCGATTTTACAAATTGACAAGTTTTTAAAAAAGCTGATATTTCAAACAAATAAATAATTGTTAAACACATAAACAAATCACATATATAAAATTATCTCGATTTTAAAAAATTAGTTGTTACAAATTTCATTATTTTTACATCATTTGCTTATCTAACCAACGTTTCAAAATTAAATAGAAGTTTCACGAAATAATGTTAGAGAAAAAGAAACAATGAATCAGATTTTTATATTAAATTAACAATAATTATTTATTTCCGTAATATACAAACTCAAAATTTTACTTAACTCGACTCGTGGCAATGCTGTACTGACACGCGACGTGAAAGATGCGAAAGCCGTCCACGGCACAATGACAGCACCGACGCACGCGACAAGCCATCCTTAACGGACTCGTATTGTTACTATATGTCTCGCACTGTTACTATATCGCTCGAGAGTCACCGTGCGAATGATGATACGAAAGGAATTTGAGTGTCTCGCCCCACTACAGTTTCTATTCAAGTATCGTTGTACGAATGATAACAAAACCGTGAACAATAGCGCGCCAATGTTTACGTCGCCAAGGCCGAAAACTATGTTATTGATAATTCGCAGCTGAAAATATTTTTCGTACTATATATATGACATATATAGCGGAATATTAAATTATATAAATATTTTAAATTATTTACTTATATAATAAATGATTAATAATATTACAGAACTTATTAATTACTCGGACATGCAATTCGACTATTTTATCGCGCGTTCTCAATCCGAATCATATTTATATCGTCGAAATGTCAAATGATAAAGCATGAGACAAAATATCTTTACTCTAAGTATCGATAGAAAAATAGTTATTATTCGTAAGAATCGCAACAAAACGATAATTTATAATTTAGATTTCTATCACTTTGATTTTTATTTTAAGAGAGATTCTTACTTGTATTTTATCGATTTGAGAATAATTTTAATGAATTAATGAGATTTTTGCAATTAAAATTATATCAAACACAATATAAATCGGATAAATTTTAACTAAACTAATAAAAGTTTTGATTAAATTTTAAATATAATAAAAAAAAATTGCTCTCTTGCTCTTTACTCGTTCTCGCTCTCGTTTTCGATGAATACTTATATATAAGTATATATTTTAAATTAATATTAAATATTTTGAAGATAAATTTTTTCGCAATTCCGATTTTTTATTTAGAGTTCTTTTAGAAAAATTTTATTTAAACTAGCATCCCACGAAATATAAAAGAAATTCTTAATATTTTTACGCTCCAGTATTGCAAGAGATATCGCAATTTTTCAATAATTTTTGTCTATTATTATTTATAAAAATTAAATGGAATATTTTATAATATTTTATATATAACACATACACACACACACATATAATATTCTAATAATATGCCATGAGCAGCTCTCATTGAGATATTCATTTTTAAAAAGGTACGTTAAATCGATACTCGCAAATATTGTTACCTCTTTTCTCTCTCTCTCTGCGATGCTGATTAATTATCTCGACGCTGCCCTGTACATTACTTTATATCAATAAAAGCCTGTCATTACTGAACGACGCATTTGACAGTTCAAAAGTTAAGTGTGTGTATAATTTTTATTTAATTTATTTTGAAAAAACGAAGAACTAGAGTTAATATGTGTAAATAATGATACGTATAAAATAAATGGCGTGCGCGTAGTGTCCTAATATTGTATAAAAATAAAAAAGGTTCAGTCTTATACTGTTGTAATTCATATCGATTCATCAAAAATAATTTGAAAGTAATGTTGACGCAATCATAATGAATTAATAAATTATTCAATTGCAAGTGTTCTTATTTTAGCATTTGTATCGATTTACAGAGAAAACGAAGAATTTTTACAAAAATTATTATTTTATGAATAAAATATTCCCCCTCTCTCTCTCTCTCTCTCTCTCTCTCTCTCTCTCTCTCTCTCTCTCTCTAAGCACTTCTGTAAATATCTCTCTCTTGTATCGTTTATACTTATCCAAAAGTTTCTATTATATTGAAATTTCTGCTTCATCTAATTTGAATAGAAATAGTTCGCGTTTGGTTTTAAACATATTGTGAAGTGGCAAACTGCTTAAGTGGTTGAATCTTGGATATCAGGAAGAAAGAGTGTAAACATCACCATTTTATACAAGTATTCTCCATTAATATTATATTCTTAATTTCTAACAGATATTTTTTACGTTTTATAATAATTTTTATTATTCTAATTACTTTCTACAAAAGTTGAAACAATGACAATGAATGAAACATTAGCATTATATTAATGTTAATGAAGTATTTATTAATATATATTACTCGTTATTAATTTCAATTTACATCTTCAATCTATATTTTAATTTTACGTCTATTAAAACTAGCTATTGTTTCAATATCTATAAGATATGATTAATATTATTGAATATCCGATAATCTAGATTATTATATAAGTTTCTATATACGTATCTCATTATTATTATTTGTTAACCGTGCTATTCAAACGCTATATGATATGACCACGCATATTGCGCGCACCATTAACAATTTGAATTTGACGTAATCATATTTGCATATTACAAACATTATGCTAACTATTCGTTACGTGCGAGCATCGTTATTCCCTCCTGTGCTCGCGTATTAAGTTGAGAATTCAAATTCCCCACGCGTGTACCGGACTTTATTACGACGGTAATCCCCCTTTATATTGTTTACAAGATCGCGTTACTGGCGCTGACATAAATCTTCGACGACTGACCTCAAACTTGACAGAAAACAAGGAAGGAATTTATTTGCGTTAACATTTAGCTTTAGATACCATAACGGCTACTATTTTTCCCTGGCTTTATTTCCGCCCTCCTCCCTCCGCATTTTCCTCCCTCTCACGCTGCGGGAGGCCTCATTTTTCTCTCGTTATATACCAAGCGGAAGGCCGCTTAGGAGGGCGACTTACCCTCCATTCGTAATACCGCGAACCTTGCCTTTGTTAGCAATAATGAGAGAACCATTCATAAAGAATTGAATAAGCGTCTGCTGCGAACGTGCGTAAGCGATATCGTTCCCTGATCGTTATGAGAACGCATGCTGCGCTATTTGCGACTTTAATATTGCGCTTGAGAGTTGAGCGAGAGGTAAACATATGAAACAGTTGAAAACAATGAGTATTTCATGCTATAAAATTTTCTCCGCGCGATAATACTTATATTGCATAAATATATTGCGTAAATACATATATTGCGTACGGACTAAATTTGTCAACTAAATTTTTATAAATTTTTTTATTGCAAAAATCTTAAAATTTAGTCAATAGTAAATTTTTAATGAGAAATATGATTGATCATATTATTAAAAAATTTGTATAGAAATATACAATATCAAGCAAGATAAATATTATTTACTCTCTGCCTGCTAGAAATTAAGTTTGAATTTTTAATGCATAATATTAACAACAAATGTCAAATATAATTTAAATTATTAGATAAAAATGTGATTTTAATTTAACACACTTTACTATAATGATTGAAAATCTATTTGTAGATTCTCTATTGGATAGAAATATTGTACGTATTGTGTAGGAAAACGTTATTCGCGCGCGTGAGCGTACATCATTATTCGAATATTTGCCTATAAAATGAAATATATCTCAAACAAGCGATAACGATTTTGAAGCGTGATGTTTTCGCAAAATTTCCGATATTGATCGGGCATATTGAATATTGATTGAGTAAAGTACTTTCATTATTTCCATTTGCCCCACTCTATGCGACAGCGATAATAATCCTTCCAATGTTTTCGCGGGAATGAATTACCATGCTAGGATGAGATATGGGAAACGGCCAGATCGGATCGAGCTACCAAGTCACACTGGGCTTAACGGACTAACAAGCCACTTTAATATAGAAATGCCGCAGCACACTACTAACGAGCCCCCAGGGCATCGTCCATACGAAACGAAGCAATAAACGTTTCCAATTGTTATAGGGACAAGAGTTGAATTCCGTAGAGGTTTTCACCTGGAAAGCACGCACAGTTTCCTAAGCTCTCGACTTTAGTTGCGCGATTATTTACGATAAGCACAAATTTTTCATATACAGAGAGAGAGAGAGAAGGAATTAGATTTGACTTTATTTCAAATATTTTTTTTTTTTACTTTTTTATTTTCAATTTAGAGATAAAATAAAAATAGAAAGAAAGAAAAAGAAAAGATAAATAAATAAATATATAATTAAATAAAATAAATAATAAAAAAAGAAATAAATTTCTGCTGTGTTCTCAATTATAAAAGTTGTGCACGAATTATTTTGATTACCTAATACACTACCTGGAAGAAAACTATCTTAGGTAAAATAATACATGCATAAAAAAATTACAAAATTCGAAAGTTAAATGTGTAAGATGGTCCAGAGCGTATTCTTTCAATGGTGCATCGATGTTATTGAAACATCATATATCCGACACGCGAGACGCCATAAATTTCAGAGCGTGACATTGGCGCAACTTTTACCGGTAGTATGAAAAACAGCGAGTGTTACCGCGCAACAGGCGGCGAAAGATAAGTCGTAACGATGTCATTGAATAATGCCCGTTGCACGAATTTGGTTGAAATCTAAATCATCCGGCGCGAAGTCCGAGGCAGATTGTAAATCTTACGGCGTTACCGTGTGACCAGATTTATCGTAACCCCTGTAATCCTCTTGGTTCTCGGCGCATTTGTTGCACCCCCAGTATTATTAGCCGTAACATTTTGCACGGAGATAACATAATTCGAGAGGTGTACGCGCAAACATCCCCCCAACGGATCAATTCGAATATAAATTACACGAAAAATATTAAGAGATTTTTCTAAAAATTGCCGACTATATACTTCATTAATTGGTGCGCCAAACGAGCATATGCTATTTTACAAAAAAAGAATTATTAGAGCAAATAATATTAAAAAATATTATTTCTTCTATTTCTCTCATCAGTTTTTCTTATTATTACGAAATTTTAAATGAAGACTCACTTATTAAAATATTTTGACTGAAAGAAACGTAATTAAAAATCATATTTGAGTTGATTACAGACTTCTTTTCCTTTTTTATATAAACTCACCTCGGACAAATTTCGACTATTTGATCTTCATTATAAACGTCTGAGCATGGCAAATCTTCAGTAATTACGTGAAGCATTCTGGATGAATGCATATAGAACGTCTTGCACGTACACGCTCTTATCATCAAGATATAACTAATCGGATGAGGGTGAGCACAAAGCAGCCATTTTGAAAGCGCTGGTCCTACCCGAATTGTGGTACTGCTCGTCCAGTTTCTCCTATGATTCTGAATACGGAGCAATAACACGGTTCGTTAGCTTATATAAATATGGAGTGTGTAATATGAAAGACGATTTCCGTGATGAACTTATGCGCGCGGTCAGTGCAGTTATGCTTGACTTTACCCTTTGCTACACGAGCACGAGACCGCATGTTTAGCGTTATATACGGTGCTGTCCAACTTGGTCAAATGCAGATAGGAAGGGCGATAATTTAATTTAACGAGATAAAATTGCGCGTAGATTGAAACGATAAAATTGCACCGATCTTTCTACTTGTAAATGTGTCGGCAATCTGCGGCGGGAATTTCCGAGCCGACACTAATCGAGATAAGAAGAATAGAGAAAGGAAGTAATTTTCTCATAAAGATTCAATTATTCCGAGCGAAATGTCAGAATTCTCGCGAGATTGTGGTCGAATGGGAGAAAATTGCAACTGTTTAAAATTCAACATGTAGGCTATTATGATTAATGTAAAATAATTTAGCTTATAATAAGATTCGCAAGCAATAACGATGTAAAATTTTAACGTAAAGTAAAAAATTCGGAAATGTTGTTCGGGGATTTATGTGAAAATGACTTGTACCGTATAGTTCAGCTTCGATGTAATGTTGTGAAACCGGGACTGGAACAGAGACAAAGGTACGACGTAATTCTATAGGAATTTGTTCAATTGTTAAAGAATTCTTATAGTTTCGTGCCAGTCAAAGGAAATTCAACGCTTAGCATGAATGGAATACGGGTATCCGTGTGCGATCTGTTTGCGATTCCTGAAATTCCCCGCGTACCAAAGGACCATGACAAAGGATCATTTATGCAAGTGGGCGATAAGCTTGATAGGTCCAGTGAACATCTTGCTCTTTTCCTCTAGTTTCTAAGTCATATTTAGTTAGAAGATTCGGGAACAGTTAATATTCGAGTCCTCAAATCTTGTCGAATAATAGAGTGAAGGCAAACGTAGAACGATAGGATGAAATTTAAAAAAAGAGTAAACGGCGTAAAGAGTAAGGGAGTAAGAAGGACAAAAAGAAAATTGCCTAATTATGAAAAAGAAATAAAGAAAGAATGCGAAACGGAAAATACCACAGAAAAAGCACACAAGTGATCAAGAAAAGATTGCAAGGAACAGTAAATAGAATATAAAATGCACAAGAAAAAATTAGAAAAAAAATGTCGAGAACATTGAAGGAGAAATAAAAAGATAAAGGAAAATACGTATAACGAAGTTAATAAAAAGAGCTAGAAAAATATAAGAGAAGAAGGTATGCGAGTGAGAGAAGGAAAGAGAAAAAGAAAGAGATAGTAATACTAGACAGAAGAAATTAGAGTGATAGAAACGCGAGGTCGAGCGGATACTCTTGCACTCGAAGATGAAGCGAGAAGGACGACATGGCGATCAGGATCAGGGAGGGAAAGGAATGAGGAACGTAACGGGGCGTATGTTGGCGGAGAACCGGGCGCGAAATCACAAGTTGCCAAGAGGCATGTAATGTCGTCGGATTTGCAATTCCATTACCGGCTGCCATCGTATAGGTATAGGTAAAGGATGAAAAGGGTGCACGGTTGGCGAGGACGCTCTCATCTCGGTACTCGCTATCCACTCATCGTCCCCGTTGCTCTCTCCCATTCCCCTTTCCCGCGCCGTACATTAGACGCTTATATTGACCAACCGTGCGGTTACGCAAAGGTTTCTTTTGTCTCGGCAGAATCTCAAATAATAAAAAAATTATATATCGCGCTTGAACAATGGCAACGACAATATCGAGAACAATGTTATTGCATTACTGGACTTTAATAACTGTCCGAGAGAAAAAAAAATAGGCGACCCAAATTCTTGAGCTACTGCCAGCCGCCCTGACCTCGTCGGTGGCCGGATTGACAAAGTTGTCCCAAGTATCGGAATTCGTTAATGGATACAACTTAATTAAATTAAACGCCGTGATTCCGATGTAATAGAATGCCTGTGCAAAACAAATGACGGCGGATTTAAAATCTGCTGAAACTTAAACGCCGATTGACAAAGGATACCGCAAAAAAAATCCAGTCCAAAGATACTCGTCAATTTTTTTGATTACGAAGAGAGATATTGCACTACATAATATACATAAAAGAATTAAATCTGTTTAATGTATATAAGATGTAATGCTTTTAATTATAAATGTATTTTCAATTGAAAATAACATTTGTATTTTAGAGATAACATAGTTTGATATTTTAATTAAATATTTTTTTTACATATAAATATTAATAAAAATTATTGTATTTTAAATAGATATTTATCTTAAAATATTTTAACATACACGGTAAACACATAATTCGTGATGCAAACGAAAACTCGATGCTGGTTTGTATAAAAATACATACAGTGAAAATGTAGAAAAGTTGTTCGCTTCAGGCTAAACTTATAGAAAGATTGATATTGAAGATTAATATCTCCTCCCTTTTTTAAGATTGAATTATCTTCAAGGATTGCCGAACTTGTTTTGATAGCAATTGTTGAGAGAATACAAATAAAAGAAAATACGACACACATTCCATTCCACTTTTAAAAAATATCTTAAAATAATTAAAACTATTGCGAAAGTTATATATACGACATAAAAACATTTATTCTTTTAAATAAATGTTGATGTGTGCAATCATTTTTATCTATATTTTAATAATCGCTTAATATATAAATCTTATATGTACGGCATAGATTATTCGAGCTCAAAAAGCGGAAATATTAACTAATATGTTTAATATTATAATATAATTTTTTTAAAAGCAAAGCTTCGCGAAAAAGATTTTATTTTCCATTTTCTATTTCTTTTTAAACGAGAAATCATTTCCTTGTGAGGATTGTACCAGAAGTGTATATTGCCCTATATTTTAACATATTTTACTACACAATTGTCATAATAACTGCATCTCGTATCTCTCAGGTCTCAGAATCTCTTCAAACACATTTCGCTCGCAATCTCATCGTCATTTCCGGATTTCACGTGCCCCAACTTTCATGAGCGGCAATAAATCTGTATTAAAGCGCCACTGACCGCGGTAACCGAATTAGGTATACACCGACAAGGTGCAAGGTGTATAGGTTTGTGATGTAGGTGTCGACGCGCGTGAACGAAGGATAGATAGATCTCTAATCATTCTAAATTTAATTGATACGATAGATGCATGCGCGTGCGTCGAAACTATCACCGTACTTTGAGATTTCTAAATTGAGTTGATACCGTGTATATATATGTATACACACCGCTATTTGAGTGGAGAGAATAAGGACACATGCGGGTATGTTAGACTCCTAGAGGGAGGGAGGGTTAATTTAACTCCCCGGAGGGATGCGGGGACAGCGTAACGCGCGGTGGAGATGTGCGAAGTCAGGGGTGAGCACCGGTGTTACGGATGTATGCTAATGGAGACCTCGGGAGATGTCTAACATCCACCCGGCCTGAATTGCCTACGTATATGTAAACGACTACGTTTCCGTGTTTACGGATCTTGCGGCCAAATATACGTTTAATAAATGGCTGAAACTTAGCTGGGCATCAAATCGCCAGATTTGGAATTTATTACCGGCATGCATAAACCACGTCTAGAGATTTCCGGTATTAACCCGGCAATAAGTTTGGGATATGCATATATCGAGCGCGCGACGATAACTCGGTTAATTCGATTATCGGGAATGCATCATTTCTGTAATAGATTGGGGATTTTGTCAGTTTCAAAAGTGTCTATGTGTTTTCTCTGAACATTGTGTGATTCTTCAATTCTAAATGTTTGCTCGATTATCTAATTTAATTGTTATCACATTTTATTTTTTTTAACTCACCGCGCTAATCCATCAATATACTAATATTGTTAAATGACCATAATTACTTTTCAATCTAAATTTTTACAATAAAAGATTTGTCTATCAAAATAATAAATTTGTTAAAAAAAATATGTTGCTAAAGATTAATCAAGTTTTTGCAAGATACTTTTATATTTAAGATTGTTCTGAAGAAAAGAATTAATCATAAATTTATTAAAAAGTTATTATTAAAGTATTATCAAAAATATAAATAAGAAACGATTTTGCAATATTCTGTACATTAAAAATCATATGTAAAAAATGTAAACATAAATATAAATATAAGGAAAACCGTATTAGAAAAGTGCAAAACATTTTTAAATTATTGTAGTCATCTAGGACCTTCAAAAATTCGGCGCAAATGTTTATACATGTACAGATACATGTACATATGCACGATAGAGACACTCGGTGTAGAAACTCGAGCGAAACTTGCTAAAAATCGCCGATCCACGTAAATGTGACACTACGTGCTCAAAATGTCGCAACTTCGAGAGGAAATCCGAGTGTATGTGCGCCGAATTTTTGAAGGTCCTAGATGACTACAATAATTTAAAAATGTTTTGCAGTTATGTCATGTTTATGTAATTTTACAGATAAAATAACAACTTAACAACATTCGTTTGTTAATGCATATAATATCTGAAAAGGATAAAAAAACAATATAATATCTATAAAGGATAAAAAAATTAAATAATATTTAACGAAAAAATGGCTAACGTATCTTTTCGGCAAAATGGAAAAAATTTATCTGAAATTTCTCAGAAAGAAACAACATACTTTATTATTCTTTTTTAAATGTTTTTTTTCTTTTTTATCAATATCTATTAACGATGGTTGTTAGATTGCTTTTATTTTAAAAGATAAGTTCAAAATTAATAAAATGTCGATTTAATATTCATTAACGAAGATTTATGAAGGATTTTTCTCACAATCAGTAGTCTCATTTCATTGGCAGATGGCCAATTTCTCCGAGCTTTCTCAAGATGTATAACATCCGTTCAACCTTTTGCTTTTATCGATATCCGCCGACAATTATTAAATCACTTCCATTTGTAATAAGCTTCTAGTAATTGTTAAATCATCAATCTTTCAGTTGTGAAGAAGAATATCAGGAAAGCTTACAAAAATCGGACATGGCATATAAATATAACTTATTGACTTACAATTAGAATGCAACTAGGACAACTTCTTGCATAAAGTCGATCGATTCTATTATAACTTCTCAGCATCGTATAAAATATGCATTGCATTAATTACAATTAAATTATTATTCTTTTTGCAAACAAATGTTGAATATCTACGTATCTTTACTTTTTTCATAAAATTGATATCATGTATTCCGAATCGCTATATACGATATATATATAAAAACATATATTTGTGTTTATATATTAAATTACAGTTTTTGTGTGTGTATGTGTATAGTCAATAAGCGAATTTACCAAATTATGTCTTTCTCTCTTTTTACATCTGAATATATAGTATCATAGCTCAAATTACGAATAATATAAATTATCAATTCATTATGCTGATCGAGACTTTTGTCGTTTACATCAGCAAACATCATTCAAATATGGATATTGCATTTTGTTACAGTAAAACAATTACAATTCGACACAAGTTGTTACGAGAATATTAAATTATTAACGATTTAACACGGGTGGTTGGTGTCGAAACCACCGGGGTCGGGACGTTTATAAAATCCTAGAAGCCCTCGAATGTAATCGCGCTTTTAATGAGGTACTCTTGCTATTTTTAAACGTTTGCGCGTATTAGCATACTCCACCGCATTTGCATCGCATTTACATTTTATCCATGCCGCGGCAAGAGTCACACGATTACGTACTGCTTTACAAAGTTATTACTGCATTTCAAAATATGGATGTACAATGATATCTTTAAGGTGGCTGTTAATATTAACTACTGTTTCTAATTTCTCTTTCCCTTAACTTGTATAAAATGATAAAAGAACGAAAATGTAATGCAAAAAAGCATATTTGATTTAATTTAATTTATTACTAACCATCATAAATTGATGGGATATTTATTATTGAAAATATATTAGCATTAATATTGTAAAACAATAAGCTTTCTAAAATTCATTTGACATCAGAGCTCTTCGAAATTACATGCTATATGTATGTGACATGGGATTCATTATATACGCGATGCATTTGACCATTATTTTGCATATACATCAAAAATTTGTGAAGCTGGAGTTATTTGAATATATTATGTGTCTGGGAGCAGTTTATTCTCAATAATTATACTAAAACTTTAATAGAAAATTTACTATTTATAATATAATGCATATTAAAGTAAAAAATATACATGAAAAATCAATAATCTAATTTTCAATAATTTCTTTCTTTGGTAAATTCTGACTCACAATATATCGACGAAAAAATGAGTAGCGTTTAGTGAATTGGAACGCAACAAATATTATTAAGTTTATGTACCAGACAACATCGATGAAAGCAATTGAGTATATTCAAAAATCTATGAGATTTCAAAATCTAACACCTATGTGCTCCGATATATCTAAAATTCAACATCGATAAACTATAGAAGAGAAAGTGGGGCATAGCTAATTCCAATCTGATACAATCTCGGAAATGAGCTATTAATAATTTGTGGCGAATGTAACATTTAGCATTTGAGGCATTGATGAACTTTGTCAAAGATTCAATCTCCAATCAGTGAGCAAATCACACACGGAATAGGATCGCGGAAGTATGAAAATTTGAAAGCACGGTAAAATTACTACGCAAATACGATAAAATGATGGAGGTGACTCGTGAAATGCAAAACTTATTAAGCGCAATTAAATTTGTACGCGACAAGCGTTTACACGAGCTTATATAATATTACAAATTAAATTATATTTAATATATTTCTCTCATTGCTTTAATTGCATTAAATCTTATGCGACAATGTGTGCGTCTAAAAGTGAAAATATAGAAATAAAATAATGTAAAAAATATTTTGAATTATCTAACATATCTGAGACATAGAAGAAAAAGAATTAAAAAAAACTGTCACAAATCTCTTTTCCGACAAAAATTGTTAAGAATTATTCTCTGTGCCCTTATCGCAGCAGAAAATACGATAACGGAAAATGTTATAACGCGCAGGAAAGATACTATAATAGTGACGCGAGACGAGGATATCGATTGAATCTTCTGGCAGTTCTCTCTATTCTGATCGAGCATGAAAGAACTCTCACAACATCATTATCCCTCTCTCTCTCTCTCTCCTCTTATTATATATTTTCTGCATTCTTTGCATTTCTATACACCGACAATTATTACAATGCTTTGGACAATGGTTGATACATTTATCGATAGTCAAAAATTCAACGAATCAGAATTCGATTAATGGATTAGCCGCTGATTGATCTCAGATTCAAGTGCATTCGAAGAGATGCGCGCGTCAAAGAATTATGAATGAGATTACATCAAGAACGTAGAAAAGAGAGCGGGTGGCGGAGAAAGAGAGAGAGAGAGGAAGGTGGAAGGTGGAACGAAGCAAACCGGGCAAATCCGGCTGCTTGCCCATAGGTGCTGGAAAGGTCGAACCAGTAGAATTGGCGCGAAAAGGGCTTGGTTGGTTAGCCGGAACGAGTGCATGCGCCGACTTTATAATGTTTTTTGATGCGACAGGACGGCCGTCGCGTTTACATCAAAGAGATGGAGCGGAAATGAACTCGAGAGTGCAGCTTCCTATTCGCTTTTCAGACTCCGGTTATAGAACGGATACAGAAGCGCAGAAGAACATCGCGTAACGGCATGATGTCTTCAAACGTACGCGCGCCATTTTTACAGTTTATCTCATCTCGGTGATCGTCATCGTGCAAATGCACGTGCACTCGATTTTCTTGATCAAGGGAAATCTAATTTGAATGTATGATATAATTAAGTGCTAATTTATTGCTGATTTATTGCTATAATTTCAAATTTATTGCTCGCAATTTATAGGAAATTGATATGAAAGATAGAAATGCTGATATTATGCTAGCACTCCAATTTTCCAAAACCGATTTTAACAGATTCTACATAAAAAACAAATATAAACCAGAATTAATTTTTAATTAAATATTTAAAGATACAATACTACATATATATTTAATTAAAATACTTAATTTTTATAAATATGCGATACAGAATATATTATAACTATGTAAATATAATCATATAACATATACACGCAGTTTGTATGACCATATAATTATATAATACTTCAATTTTAATCAGTAAAGTAAGTTAAAAATAAAAAATTATAAGCTTGATATCAAATCGTTTTTTTAATTAATTCCTCCTACCGCAATAATCTAATTATGAATGTATTATTCTCGGAAAGTCAAGAAATAATCAAAAAAATTTATTCTGTGATTATTAATTTAAAAAGCAGTATATCTTGCGAGTCATTAATTGAAAAAACGTATCAAAATCAAAATAGTTTTAATTATATCTCATACATCTGAATTTTTGATTTCTCGTGGTGCCACATTCATCATTAACCCTACCGTACGTGATATAATTCTATCTTGCGGATAGATGATTGTTCAACTTGTGATTGGCTAGGTCTAAATTCTCAAAAATTATACTGCTTAAAATATAAAATAATTTTAATACTTTTACTATTTAATCTTTTGAAGATTTTTTTTTAACTATAGCATATATCTGGTTTTCCAAAATTTGCAACATCTAATATATAACTTCCAAGCAATTAATAAAAATATATAATAAATAATTAAAATGTTATATTACTGCAATTTTATATTTTTATTTATCCTGTAATATCTGTGATATAATTTATTTACAAATCTTCGAGATTATCTTGAAACTAAAATATAAAAAACATTTTAATATTCACTGATAGATGCTCGACAGGGCCGTAGAATACAATGTCAAATACAAATTGTCAAATACAAATATATACAAATAACATAAAGCGCAAAATGTTTAAAATAATTAATATTTCAAAAAATAATTATTACGCACAATTAAATTTTAATTTATCTACTCAAACAAATATTTGATTAAAAAATTTATTTTAATTATATAAGTCTGTATGACCGGAAAATATTAAAATCATGTTTATACGAAGATACAATTCGCTCACTACTGGCGACGAAATTCACACAATACTCGCTCAAATCTCGCCGCGTGAATGACAACAGGATCACGGCACGTGCAAACAACACGCTATATGTTACAAAATGATCTTGTTGTCATTCACGAATAAACAGAAACTATTCCGCCATGTATTGCTACGTGTGTTATCTCTCTAAATACGATTGTAGCGAGTATATACCAGGAAATGACACAATCGATCATTTCCTATACGATTATTACAGTTAATTATTTTATAAACTCATATGATTAATTAATTTTCTCAATTCTTGCATTTCAAGCATTACGCGCGATTTTCCGATCAGTTGCCGAACGGATTAGTTTCGTGTTTATAAGCGAAACTAATTTTACTAAATGGAATCACTATCGAAGATTGTCAAGATAGAAGAATTCTTCCCCCAAGCGATATAAAATAAATATACTTCTCGCGTGTGCAATTAATTATATTAAGTCCTATGTGTACAAGTGCTAGGCGATATTGTAGTAATTAGTGCGCACGCGATCGTAATTCATTGTTTGCGCGAATTAGTATTGTGCCATGAGAAAGCAGTAAAAGATAAACAGGAGAGGAAGAGGAAATATCGAAGAATCGACGAAGCAACTATGGAGCAAGTGGTTTTATCTGTTATTTGTAAAATTAACTTCGCTGATCATTGCTTGGTTGTATCTCGTTTTGCATTATTTTAAAATTTATAAAATATACTAGATTTTATTTTGAAATATTTAATAAAATTCTTATACTTGATAATTTTATATATAAATATATATATATATATATAAAATGTTTTTAATATTATTTATAAAAAATTTATAAAATTCTTTAGATTACTATTTACTAAAAGAATTATAAACTTTTATTTTTTTATTACAATTTGCATAAGCTTTTGTGTATGTATATGTATAAAAGTAACCATTAATATCAAAGAAAATAAAGATTAATCAAAAATAAATAATCAACTACGACTCTAATTTGCATATAGAGAAATATCGAATATATTGTCCAGTCTTATCTACTAAAAAGTGTCTTTAAAAATGTTGCATACAATCATTCTGCTGTGTTGAATCGAACTTTTTCATTTATGCAACATTTTGCCATTGCGAGCGCCGTCCCTATTCCTAACTGGAGATGATCTAACGCAGCGTTAAAATGCTTAAAACGCGTTGAAAACTCGCTCTTTCGGACCTTTGCTGGCCCATTTACGTCGCAATATATTGTCACTCGCGCTTGCGTGTGTGGGAAATAAAGTAAATATTGAAATTGCACGTCCACTATCGCATCCGTCTATGCTCTAGCGCGCGATCACGGACATGGTTGAATTCTTTTGAGCGTGCATGCACGCACACACACACACACACACATCCGGCAAATCCGAAAATCCGATTTTCGTCGACGAGTAGCCTACGAACAGCCGATCGAAAAATGCGATTCTGTAAGCTTTTACGTAATATCGCATGCTCAGGCTACGATCCTAGAACAGTTACAGTCGCGGAACATGACGTTTAACGTGGCTCCATACTCTATATATTCTTAACGAAACGACCAAACTTTTCAAGAGACATAAATTCGCAGCGCGAGAGTTCAAGACGTTCATAAATGCCTCGCTACATTTCGTACGATTTACGAATGCCCTAATGAGTTTATTAACGTACAAAGTTTAAGGGATAATATAATTTTGCGAGAGAATGTACGGAATTCAAGTCGTACAAAAAGCGAGCTTAAATATTTCTATATTTTGATTATCTTTTCATAGGCGCAACTTAATTAATAAGTGATATTTCTTGTATTTTTAATAGTAACAATAATTTATTGACCTCTCTATGATGATAGAGAATTTTGAATATTAATAATCATAAACGGATATATGTTCAAAACGAAAAATTCTGACGAAGAAATATGATCTCTCTGCTAAACAAATATGTATAAGAAATTTACATTTCAAAGTCAGCAATCTCCGAGCTGGTTCAGTATAATAAAATGCTTCGACATCAAAATGTCGAAAAAGATTCATTCAAAAGGTAAAGCATTACATTACGATCACATGTAGCTATCCTTGTAAAGTTGCTGCTGTAAAAAGAGTGTAAAAAGTTTGGAATAGTTCATAAATCTATCGAATTTTTTTACTTTACTCTACAATAATGCGCTCGCTTCTTCTTAGAAGTCTCCTCAACAGATTTGAATAATTATATTAAAAAAGATATATATATATATACTAATATTTTTATATTTACTTTTATTGTTAGTATCATTTTTTCATTCCGATTGATACCGCAATAATATAATGTGAAGAACAAATAATGTAACAAAAGTAGAATGTAGTTTTATTAGAACAATCCCGAATAAAAGTTTGGTTTCAGGAAAGTTAGAAGTTTCTTTTTATTTTTATAGGAAAAAAAGTTTTGATTATTTTCGAATGCATATCCTCATTCTCTATCTCACCAGTATGCTAGAAACTTTTTATACGCGAGCATTCGATTCGACAGTATAGGAAAGTATCGAAAATATCAAAAAACTGCATTTGTTAAATCGCTATGATTTGCATATAAAAATAATTGGCTAATAATATCGAAATTCATACAATTAGTATATATTAGTATATTTGGGACCAAATTTTCTATTTTTATATACATATATATATATATATATATATATATATATATATATAATGCTTTTAAATATATCTTACTCTGATGCAGAACAAAAATGTCATTTTCTGATCATGCGCAACATGACATTTTCTTTCTATGAGTAGACAAATAGCAAATGTGAAGTAGATAAGGGAATAACGCAAATGGTATTAAAAAAAATAGTAACAATGAATAAAATAATAAGATGAAAAAGTTTTATATTATGTCTGCTTAAATAAAGCAAGCTTAAGAAAATATATAAATTTTGTATAATTTCAAGAAACAATATATATCATTATTAATAAAAAATAAAGTATAGTACCACACATTAATATAAAAGAAATAAAATCCAGCATTTGTTCAATTTAGTAATTGGTAATAATACTGAAAAAATATAAGGCATTAACAAAGTTTTCGAGGCAAAACTTTGCCAGAACGATCGACGCGTTAAAACGACGGACGAGCCTGTTTCGATCATCAAGAGTCTACAGAAGTACGAGCTCTCTACTGCATTGTAACTCACGTAGGAAGTTGTGTGAAAAGCTAAAGCCGGATACAAAATGCACATTTTGCCGAACAACGTCGAAATGTAACGAACATACAAGGTCAATATATAAATGATGCAAGATTGATGCTTACTCTGGTATTCAGTGCGCGCGCGAAACGAGAAAACGGGCGGGAACCGATATCAGGTGATTGAAAGGACGGCGAGAGGTATAAGGCGAAAATTTACAGAGGTCGATTCTCGGCGACGAGCGGGCGTGCCGGGCGGCGTTCGATTTCAAAGCGAACTGCGAAAAAGTGTCTTTGACAGTTTCGCTATATAGAGCCGGTCGTTAGGCGACTGGCGTCGCAGCGATTTTACGGCGAAGTTGCGAGGAATAAATGATGCCGAGTAGCGAGTAAGCACGTTCCCTTTCTCTTCCTCTCTCCTCTCTCTTTGTCTAGAGTATAATTGCGATAAATCCGCGTTCACAGCCGGATACCCATGGCCCACGGATACGGGTCATGCTGATAAATTGCGTCGCGCGTGTTCAAGGCGACGAGAAAAGCGCGAGTAGCGCGGTGGATTTAGAAGAGGGAAAAATTGTAAGAAAAAAGGGCAGGAGGGGGAAGGGAAAGAAAACTAAGAGACAAGTAAGAAATGCCTTAGTTTCTAATATTATACGGAAGTAAACGCTCGCTAGTAACGACGACTAGAAAAGATGCGAAAAAAGGAATCGGTGACTAAAGGAATGGCTGGCACAACCGTGGTCTTTCGCATTCCACGGAGAGCCGTGATGATGTTCGGGATTGTCTCGAGGAGATGTTTTTTCGAGGACGGGGATCTTGGAGGATCGCCGACGCCATATCTGTCATCTAATGTGTCGCGAGAACGGACGGGGGATCGCTTTGTACGAACGCTTCTGACGTACTTTTCTTCATACATAATGCTGGCGAATAGAATCATAATACCTGAAGTATCACTGTAGCACAAATAGAACGTCGAAAGTATCATTTTTAAAACTATTATCAAGATTAAATAATAATAAAGAAATATTACGCATAACAATACAATTATGATAAATATTTATGCATATTAATAAATATTTATATTTCAGATATAAAATTTTAGTAAAAAATAAAAACAAACATTGTAAATTTTCTCTCCGTTTTTGTCATTTAATAAACGATATATCGTCTTCGATAAAAATAATACGAAATAATGAGACATATAACATATTAACGACAAAAATAAATTTCATATGGCTAGTATTTGTAATTAATGACACTATGATACACGCAAACACAAACCAGCAGAACCAAACATATACAAATCGAGAAACCCGAGCCATTCGTCAAAAACAAACGAAGCAGAAGAACGGTTAATATATGGAGCATTGAATATAGTTTCGCTTTCCCTGGTTATAAATATCAGGAGACGAAATTTAGCTGGCGTCTAACCTACTTTACGAAACACCCTGAAAAACAGAAAGCGCGCGCAGAAATGTTTGTGATAAATAATGTTTTGATATCTCCCACACGTAACGACGACAGGATAGTGTCGGCCCCCGCTGTTTAAAGACGTTTTTCATCCTTTACATCTCCGGCGCACCAGCGATTCCAATGAGTTTGCTGCTCCGTCCGCGCCCTCATCCCTTGTTTATCACTCTGCTCCTGACGGATAATCTTCTTATCCCGCTCTTCTCATACTCCCCCTCTTTCTCTCCCCATGTTCTTTCATCGCCCGCGTGCACAAACTCCACCAACAAAGTCCGCCGTGTCTTCTATGGTCTCAGTAACAGACGCTGGCACGATCGAACTCGGGGAAATTGCCATTGAAAGTTAGCGCCCGGCAATAAGGAGAAAACAAGGAGAAGGAGAAGGATGTAACGATCCATCGGTAGAAAATGAGCGGCGTATCCGGCTGCTTTCTTGGAAGGTCCTGAAATGATCAGCGCCATCATCGTTAAAAGAAGGCCGTCCTCGAAATAGGGTACATTGTCTGACAGTATGGTCTTCTTTACTACTGATCGACGAACAAAGCGCGCGCTCTGCGCCTTGAGGCATATCCTTAACCCTTTTAATCGGTCCATTCTTTCTTTGCAAAGCTTGGTCGATTAATTCTTTTTTAACGAGAAACAAGCTATTTAATTTATTATTTGTATATGGAAAAAAAAATATCTTTTAACATTAAGATAATTCTTCTAAATACATATGATTTCTGTAAAAAAGTAAATAAATACATAAATAACTCTGCAAAGTTGTAATATATATTTTAATTTGAATTCTGGATACCACATACACACACACACACACACACACACACATATTTTCTACATATATAATTTATTATGAAATGATATATTGACACACGATAGGTATGTTCAAGAAAAATTGTATCTTTATTACAACCATATAAAAATGCAAATTTCTTAATGCTTTTTTCAAATAACACTTTAAACATTTAGAAATGAAAAACTATAACATGTAATTAGAAAAATAAGCTAAAACAGATTTCTTACACAAGAAAGATTTTGCTTATTATATAAATAATTTCCACAGTAAAATATTTAAACAATTGTTATAGATACAGATAATCAAACTCATAATAAATTGTTGTAAATTTATGCAATTAATTGAGATTATAAGATAAATTTTTTTATTCGCAATTAAAAACGTTAACTTTATAATAAATAAAATTACTTATTTATAGTAAAAGTAAAACTGGCGTTTAAATATTTGTATAATTAAACTTTTTGCACCATTAAAATATCCAGTTTCGTCCGATATTTTGCTGGTATTTACGAATTGATTAATCGCGCACATTAAATATGTATATGATGTGAAAAACGCGTTTCTGATAAAGTTAATATAAAATTGGAACGAATAAAGGAACAAAATCAGGTTGATTAATACGGCCATGTTTTGGTTTGCCTTTAGCAAACATCATAAAATTTTGAAAAATTTTACGGAGTAGAAATATTTACGCGAATATGTTATAGCATCAATCTGCAAATATATGAACATTACGTGCGGAACTACACGCAAGAATGTATCTGCGTGGAAGATGCAATCCTATATAGAGATGCAGTTCATGTTTTGATCTTCAAAAATATTAACGTGTTTTTAATATGGGAGTTTTTACACGTGTGATACTGTTTTACACATATTCTGACAACATATCTGTTTTTAATGCTTAATGACGTTACTTTAAAAGTAAGGAATATAAATATTAAAATAAAATATTTGTCAATGACTTGTTTACAAATATTTTGGATATCTTTAAGGTTGAGAAAGAATTATCTATCGAATATAATCGAGAAATTTATATTTTTGAACTTATTCTCAAGGATTTGTATATAAATATATGTATAAATATATTTTTTTCTTGTAATATAATTATTTAATAAATAAATATTATTTCGATACAATATATTCGATATATTTATATTTTAATGTAATGAATAATATTTTTGTAAACGATATATATAGATAATGCAATTAATGAGTAGTATTTTAGTAACAAGCGTATCTTGAGATCGATCAAGATTGATATTTACAATAATAAATAAAAGAGCACATCCTCAAAAAATATTTTAAATTTTCAATACAAATAAATGAGACATTTTGCATTATATTAATATTTTGTCACGAGACAATATTCGATTTCCAGATGTTTCAAAGCTATCAATACTATGACCAGGTATCAAGTAGCATTGATAGATTTTAAAACAGTATCGCATGTATAAAAATTTTCATATTTTAATGCGAAAAACTGAATAATTATTCACATATTGCTTGTTCACACTTCGAGCCTCTAAAATTAATCAGGATGAACACAACGTTGACAAAAGGGATGACAACTCAAACGCATTAATCAATAAAATGTATTTCCCTTTGCGAGAAAAATTATACATCGCGTACAATCGCCGGCTCACAAAGGATACAACATCGAACTGCGTTTGCAAAGCCGCAATAACGATCGCAAAGAAGATAAATAAATTATAGTCCTGCTCATACGCCGATAGAAACGAGAAGAGAAAAGAGAAGAAAGACGATATTTAATTTAATAACATATAATTTTGTTAATAAATACATCGGGGAACGACACATTGTCTGTGCTCGGTCAACAACATATAAAGCCGAGCAATAACTTCGGTGAACCCGGCTATTAATTACCTTAACGGCCATGCTTATATGCTTATCCAAGCGGCCTGCCTCTCTCCCTTGAGACATACGCCCACGTAGACTAATAATGCATCGACCATACACTGATGAGTAGCCACACAGCATAACGCTGCCTGCATATATGTTTCGTAGAAACGAAGCTTGCTCGAGCTCAAAAGAGACAAGATTCAAGCATATATATAGCATATTTTTCTTTCCATTCTTCTGCCTCCGATCTAATTTGCCAATGTGTGAAACTTAAATGCGCATATTAGTCAAAAATATGTATAATTATACGAGAGCAATTATTATCAAAAATTATATTTTTGATTTAATTTATTGTTTAAGTAAATTAACTAAATTGTATGAAACAAATAAGTCAATTGATTATTCAAATAGTAGAAACTATAACTTCAATTTATTTAAATATAATATTACATTTCTATTATATAACGATAAATTAATAATAATATGTTAATACATTACGTTACAACGTAAATGTTTCGATTTATCTTGATTCCAATAGTTTTATGTTATATATAAAATATATACAGGGTGTATCTGAAATGATGCACTAAACTTTAGGAGCATATTCTAGAAGTCAAAATAATACTTCTTTTTCTTATGAACATGGATCCGCGTAAATGAACCCCCTACGTTTTTATTTTTTCATTTTAGTGGCTTACTTTACTTCATAATTTACTAGGCTATACCAAATTTCAACCTTCTGCTATTTTTTTCTGGAATACAACCAATTTTTAATTTTTTCCTCTTTAAGAGCCTCTGACTCGGAGGAGAGTTCATTTGCGGAGCCATGTTCATAGGAAAAAAAGGTCTTATCTTGATCTCTAAAATATGCTCCTAAAGTTTAGTGCATCATTTCAGAGATACACCCTATATATATATATATATATATATATATATATATATATATATATATATATATTTTATACACAAAAAACAAAAATGATTTCTTTCTGACATATTGATCGTCTTTACGATCTATCGTAGTTTGATTTTTTCATAAATATTTGAAAGAAATATATTCAAAAACTTGCATAAAAAGGCGCAATATCTTTTATAGCATGTCACGTACCTTTTAAGCTCGTCCTAATGATAATTAATATTTATATTTTATGCAGTTATAGATATAATGATTATAAAGATATGTGTATAAAATTATTTTAAATATATTATATATTATTTATATTTTTATTACCAAACATATATGCAAAATCTGAATTTAGTTTTATGTGAAGTTTAATAGTTCTCTTAAAACCATATTTTAATAATTGTATATCTAAAAATGAATAATTTACGGATTAGAATTTATTTAGAATTATCTCTTTGCAACTCTCATATGTAGATGCATAGATTTAATTTTAGATTAATCAATTTAAATTGATTAAACTAGCAAAGAGATACGTGGTAAATTGATGTGGTTGATGAATTAAAACTATTGCCAAATTAAATGATGTAATTCGATTTATAGTTTTCCACACATTTAACATTTATCGGTAAAGTAACGTTAATCTATAGATTATAAAAGCGCGTTATATGCTGAATAATTGATAATAATTAATATTAGTTTTAGATAGAATGATATATATGCATTTTTATTCATAAATTCTGTATCTGTGCTAATCAAAATGACAACAAAGATCTTTTGTTAAATAAACATCTTCGATAAACTTAAAGAAATTTAGATTTCTCTTTCGAATTTAGAAGTCTGTCCAATTTAATGATTAAAAGATTTTTGCTAGGTTTATACATTGCCACAAAATTTGTTTACGGATAACATAAACCATCAAGCCTCAGGCTGGCTGTACGGGCGATGGGTTCGTTAGTTTGCGCCAATTCAAATATCTTCTATCGTAGCATTCGCTAAACGTAGTCTGTGCATAGCCTGGGGCTCTCTCTCTCTTTTTTTTGCTTTTTCTCATTCGCCAATCACTATACGGTGCCACTACCTTTTATTTCCTTTCTTTCGCTTCATATACATGTGCGCGCTTCAATATTTTTCTATAAGTATATTACCATATCTCTCTAATCGTCCATTGTTATGACTTCGTTTTCAATCAATCTCATTATTCTTTAGTAATCCTTCAAAAAGATCGTGGACGTTATATTTAAATAAAATTAGCAAATTATTAATAGAAACATAAAAAACCAACGGCTTTTATTAGACAGAAATTAAATTTGCCTTCCACGATGAATGTGAAATCTGAAAAGTAAATTTCATCGGACGCACTACATATATACATATATATATATATATATATACACATAAGTAAAACATTATGTTAACTATTATAAAAAATAATTTTTTGCTCTTATATATTTTATATTCATCGAGGTTTAATGGTAAGAAACTATAAAAAATAATATATTTCAAAGAGAAAGTAACTCATAGCTTATAATTTTTAATATTTCAGTAATAAGTATCAACGGTTTATCAGACAGAATATTCCTGCAATCATTACTGTACAGATAATAGTAAAGAAGTATTGTGAATGATAATTAAAAGATAAAGATATTTATGATCATTTTGTATTTTTTTTGCCTTTTAATATTAATATTACTTATTTTATTATTAATATGCAAAACTCTGTTTTATTTAAATAATTTGCCAAAAGTTAATAAAATATTAAAATGAAAATGGAAATCAGTGTCAAAACGCATTGAAACAAAAAATTGAAAAAAAATTTTTATTTTATGAAAAAAAAATATGTAAAAATTATATGACAAGACACAAATAAACATTGTAATAAAGTAAAAATCATATTTGTGAATTTATATTTCTATAAATCTCTTTAATCGTTATTTAAAAGAAAACAAGTGATCATTTTTTGCTTCGATTATTACTCAATACTGTATCCTTTATCCCTGTATCCTGTAGTCCTTTTTACCCTCTCTTACCTACTATTGATCTTTTAAGAATTGCATTATCTCCTATAAACCAGTTGATGGTCGTATGACGAGTATTCGTCGGAGCCAATCTCCATACGAAGAAGAAGAAGATATATTATTTAAAGAAGTGTAGGCAAAGATATTTCTGACGTATACAATACAAGCTATTTAAGTAACGCAATCTGAAAAGCGATTTTAAAGCGTTTTCTTCGTAAAATCTCACGATAATATTCAAAAAATATCTCCTCATTTTTAAGGTCTTAATTTTTTTTGATGACATATCCTTTACTTATTGATTTGAAGTGAGGATCAATAAATTAACCGCCATTGCCTGGCGGAAGTTACCATTTGCGAAATCTATATTTGGATTCCGTATTTACTTGCCCTCGGTGTATATGGTGTAATGATCCGTTCGAGTCAGCTCAGAGTAAATTTGTGTTAATTCCTCCCCCTTACTCTCATACCACTCTCCTCAAAACAGCAGCTAATTACGATCGTCTGTAATAATTTCATGCAGTCTTTTGCATGTTACAGTAATAGTCGACATTCCTTTGCCTTACATATTTGCGTTACATTCGTAATACTAGCGCGATTAAAACAGTGTCTCCGATAATCAATCCATTTGGTAAATTTTTATTGTACGAGATTTATGAGCTGCGGGCATATAGGAGTTCTCTCTCAGCGCTATCTATGCTAATATTTAGATTTTAGATATAAAATGTTTTACATTATAGCACAATATAATTATAATAATAATTTGTATTGATTAGAACAAAATAACAGTTCGTCTATTTTATCGATTCGTCATCTGTACATTTTGTGTGTGTGTGTGTGTGTGTGTGTGTGTGTGTGTGTGAATAGATATAGTATGTGGTATATACAGTATCCCGTATCTAATAAATTACTTTTTATTTAATCAATTTGAGATCGACTTAGCAAATCTTGAAAACGGTCATTATTTATCCCAGGTTTTTAATCTTTAGTCATAAAAATAATTAATAATTATTATAATCCCTTTTTAACTAATCCTTAAAAATTTGTTAAAATAAAGTTTATTTAAATATTAAAATAAAATATTTAAATAAATTATTTAAGCTTAGATTGTTTTATAATTATAAAGATCATCGATTTTCCTACATTTAAACAAAAATTGATAAGAGAATTCTTATATAAAAGATGTTTTGATAAATCATAAAACTATATCCAGCATGTTACAAATACTGTAAAGTATTATGTAATTATGTAACGTAGAGTAATAATTAAGATGCGGAAATTTGTAAGGTTTCGCAGAGAATAAGCCTTTCCAGGCAGGCGGTACTTATATGTTAAGACGGTCCACGGAGACCTATCGTAAAGGTATTTGCGATCGAAAACGTGAATTTCCGATTATCATATATATGGTATATTAGAAAATCAAAACAAGAACATCTCGCCAAAGCTAACAAAAAAGTTTATTGAGTTTATTGAGTACACATTTTGTGAACACATTATTATATGATGTGCTATTTATTATATCGTTCTTATTTTCTTGTATTTCTTGCTAATATGTATAAAATTTTCAAAAAGAAAAGTCAAAATCAAAAGCACTTTCATTGGATTCTCTGTAATAATAAAAATAATAATAAACAATAAACTATCCGACATAGAATATAATCGGAATTTATTAAAAACAAATTATTTTAGCAAATTATGAGTAAAAAGAAAATTGAAAATTGAAGTAGCATGTTAACGTTGATTTTTCGAACAAGAGTTTCTTTTTAATATCTTAAAATGATGGAGCGCATATAATGTTTTTCAAATCTTATACGTTAGATAAAATGTCAGACAATCAAGGAACTATTTGCATATATATAAGATTACCATAATTATTTCTTGTATGGATGAAGAAATCCATTAGAGTTGAAAAATTAGAAAGTATGTATCATATCAAGTGGAAGTACTTCATCGAGACACTTCCTGTTTCACATAGTACAAGAAGAAGATCGTTATTCTTCTCGGAGACGCGAGAGCCTTTTAAGGATCATCCCAGTCCATAGAATGCTGTTCTTTTCGATTCTTCACGACCCGCGTATGCTCGAGCGGGGCCAACGAACGTGCAGGATGCCATTTAAGCATCCGTCTCACGTATTTCAGCGGTCGTCGATCGTCATTGGACACGTAAAACCGGATGCGACAATTGTTCGGGGAACAATAGCCAGGGTCACGAACAAAGACGAGAAACGAGCGAACAGTGTGCAAAATCGTAGGGTTGTAAAGGGGGAAGGAAAAGTGTCATGTGATAAAGAATGATGATAATACAGAGGGAGAAAGAGGAAGCAAAGAAAAAGAAGAAAAAAAGGAAACAAATCCTGGAGAAAAAATAAGTTTCGAAAGAAAGACCGAAAGGAGAAAAGGAAAGAAAAAGAAGAAGGAAGGAGCGGGGAACGTGGCTATGCCAGACTGGCTCGATGCCAACCAATTACGAATGTAAAGTTATGGTAATATTGATATCGAGTGCAAAAAAAAATGACCGTAATAAAACCGAGAACGTCTCCACCGTCTTTCTGTCGCTCGCGCCCCCCGCGCGTACATTATTTAGAACGTTCTCTCATACATACTCCGAATTGCGCCTATCGCGTGCACAAGATAATTGAAATCCAATATATCTGTCGGCCAGATTGCGAAGAGTCCTCGCGATTTATTTCGATACGTCTCTTTCCGCGGGATTTTGTTTGCAACCGCTCAAGTAGATGCAACCACGATAGGGCCAGACGATCTTCTGAAATATGCATTACAATTAAATCTTGACTTTTGATTGACGCAATAGCAATCTGCGTCATTGCAAATTTTCAAAAAACCACATCTTTATGCAGCTAATTAATTTATACGCACAGAAGCATTCGTCTAATAACCAAAAAAAGTTTTATAACGATTTAATCCTGTATTAATAAATAAATTCAAACACCGAAATAATATATTTGTCATAAAAATTTTATTTTTCTTTTATAATTACTTCATATAAAATACTGTATTCACATGCTACAAGCATCGCATTTTAGACGATGTAACATCATAAACAATACGTAGAAAAATATTCATGTCAAAACTTGTTGTAATTATTGTCAGTCCGGGCATTACTATCGACGAAGAATAGCATGTGCAAATCTCGCCTGTCATTTCAACGAGCGCGCTTGTCGTTAAAACCGCGATCGGATTTACCGTTCAATCCCGTACGCGATTAAAGTTGAAAAAGAGCTGAGTATTTTCCAAAAGAGCGTATTATATGTTAATTCTTTCAAAAATAATCGCATTACGCTAACAGACATATATCAATTATTTGTAACGTGATATGTATTTGAGATCATTTGTATGGTTTCACAAAATCATTTAAAAATAAAGAATTTATTGTAAAATTCACTTCAGCGTTTTTAAAGCTTAAATCTAGTATTTTTTTTTCAAAATTTTAATCCTATTTCTTTTTAATTTCATCATGTATAGACAATTTTAAGAACTATATATGCAGTTTATTTTGTATACATACTGTATTAAGTAAAATTATATTGCGTGAAAAGCGTATTATAACATTTAGGATGATAACAGGAAAAGTTGAATATTAAAATAACAAGATTATACTAATAAATAAATATATATATGTATATATATATATATATATATATATATATATATTTATGTGTGTGTGTGTGAGTGTGTATATTGTATATAACAATATATTAAATAAAATTATGTTTAGTATTTATAATTGCTTTACAATTCATAGCTAGTTATACAATAAGTAATGATAAAACTTATGATTACAGAGATAAGCTAATATTTTCATGTGAAAGTATTTGATTAAATATATAACAAAAATTTATTTATTTATCACTAACAATTTGTTAGCACACCAGTATAATTGCGATAATAATTATAAACATAATAATTACATGTTGATAGAGCGTTATATAATTATCATTATTTTAGAAACATATATATTCGCATCAATTTATTGGAGTATAAAAAGATGAAACTTGATCACTCGACCACAAGAATAAAAATCTACTACTTTATCACAAAATAATGAAAAAAATCAATAGCCACATTTATTATATCCCACCTTTGTTTTTCTGATGTGTGCACGTATTATTCCATACCTCGCCGTTCACGATAAGCGCAAATACGCGCAGCTGAGGTGCTTCCTAACAATGCTTGCGTTGTTCGCAATTTTTACGTTTGCATTGCAAATTCATAGTCGCGGTAAGCACGACGACGCTTTTATGTCCGTCGGTTTGCGCAATGTGACGCGATTAACGAGCGCTGAGTCGTCGCGCGTTGCTGGGTACACGTGTTATACGCGGTCCCGCTAGCGGCGCGTTATAATCCATTAACAATTAACGAACCGCTAATGAAATGGAACGTCCGTCGGTGCCGGGCCTATTGACCGTCGCGAGAGTCCGATATAGGGCAATCGTTACGACTCCCATTGCGCGACGATCGAATAATATATACATTGTTCTACTTATTCTAATATTATTGTGAAAAGCAAAAATTAAATTAAAATAATGCATCTTCGCGCATTATCACTTCACACATTTCACGATTTCGAAAATCGTTTTATTTAATTACAATATCAGCTTTTTATTTATATGATTCGTCAACGTGAATAAAGAATTTTCTCAACTATTATTCCGATGAAAATATAAAATATGCGAATATACTTTTCCTACGTCTTAACAACCGTATAATACCGGAATACGCGACAAAGCAATATCTTAACAAGTAATACGACCGTTAAAGACGAGGATCACGTCGACTGCAAATTAAGTTCAAGTCAAACGACGCGTTGGATAAATTTCAGAGATGGCTTTTCTCGTCGTACACTACTGGGAAATCTTTCTGATTTGTCTCTCATCACCAATCAACAGCGATGTACACATTTTAAATGCAAACTATTGTGAGAATAATCTTTTAAATATATAATTTTACTTAAATAAAATATGGTATTTAAAACTTTTCTTTCCCCAAAATAATAGATGAGATAAATATATGCATAGCAAATATTCATTCGAAGTACGCGCACAATGACTGAAATTATATATTAATTTAAATAATAATTTTTGAACAAATTATCAGAACTTCTTGTTTTTAAAATAATATTTAAAATTTTCTAATTTGTGCATTAATCATTACAAATATTATTTCAAATGTTATGTGAAAGAAATAGATAAAAAGGTAACAAAACAAAAATATACATTTATTTAATATCTAAAAAAATTGATCTAAAAGATGTAAATTGTGAAAAAAAAATATAAATACATGTATAATATAAGTAACTCGTGTATAATGTAAATAAGAAAATGATATTTTAATATTTTATTGTCTACACATAATGAAAGAAATAATTATTTCAATCGACTATACTATTTTAACAAGAAATATATAAAGATACGTTCAAAATATTGATTTCTCTCTTTTATTTGTGATATCAATTAAATAATTTAAATAAGATTTTAATTATTATTTTATACTAATTAATTAAAAATCTAATAAAAGAAATAGCTTTTGCAAATACTTTTAATTTTTTTTTCAAATATATGCTATACTTTGCGCACCTCTCTCGATCGGCTTACACACATCTACTCGTATGTTTCGAAAATAAAGTTTACCCGCATTCGTCGGGGCGGCTGGGAACGCGCGCCACGGCAAACGAATAATCGAATTAACTCGCCAGCATACAAAAGTTTTATGCAAGCCAAAGTTGCCGAAGGACCAATCCCACCGCCTGTCGCGTATCTAATTAGTTGAGATTAGTGAAGCGACAGTGTGACGTATTTTGTGCGCCGCGTAATTTCGACTTGGAAATCTAATTAAATTATTCGGCATCTAGATACAAAACTGAAACGAACTCGTCTGTGCGAGTACGCACTCGCATGTATTAGCGTAGACACGCGATATCTCGACGATAGGCATATTCTAATTCGCATTATCGTGTTAAGATTAATTCACATTATTATTACTATACATCAACTACAAAATCCACGACGGCGATTACTGGCGTTACGTCACATTACGCATAATATAACTCGATCTTTACACATTCGCATTCGGACGAACGCGTTTGCTATTAATTATCGAATGCTTTGTATGTATACTCGCCACTTCACATCGCGAATCGACTTTTATCTCTCAATTTTAAAACTTTTGCGCAATTGACTTTTCACAACTATTGCGACAAATATCATTTTGATCAATGATTTAAAAAATATTATTTTAAATTTTATAAATAGAAATTTTTGTTTTCTTACATTTATTTGATACTTGATATTGATATCTTCGTATAAAAAGAAATTTTGTCGAGTAAAAAGAAGACGTTATTTTACTTGTGTCATTTATACAAAGCGCGACAATTCACGGTTAAAACGACCACCACCTCGCCAAAAGACGCTATTGATACTTTTATCCCCACTGTAATTTAATTGAATATGATCGATTAAACATTTCGGCACGTGCTAACTTAAATATATCGTTCGCTTCGCGGCGACGTCGAACAAAAAGGAATTTAATGACAAATGGCGTCAGACGATGGCAAAGGAATAGAATGTGAAGAGGAAAAGAAGGAGACCTCAATGTCCTCTCAATCAAACGGAATTTTTATCGACTTTAACGATCGATTCTCTTAATGATCGAAGAAAAAGGTCACGACGTTACGGCTTCTAATGTTGAACTCGCTCGAGAGATATTGACTTCCACTCGTTGCGCAATATATACAATAGCGACTGAATCGCTTTCATACAAAAGAAATCAAATACTTCTACATGAAAGCTGAGAAATAGTCTTCTAAAAATAAAAAATATAAATATATATATATATATATATATATATATATTAAATACAATTCTTCATTAATACAATAGGATAGTAGAAATTATTAAATAGTAATTAATAAATCTTGCAATATTTGTGCGTAAATTTATAATTTAGAATCTTTCAATTCTCGATTACTATCAAATATATGAAATCGACGAAATAGCTTCTTTGATTTATAATATTGAGAAGATGTACAAACATAAATTATATTCAAAATCTGTAAGAAAACATTGTTATGCGTATGTACTCAAATATGCTGCTGTGTCTCTTGATATTAAACACATACATTATATGTCATGTGAGAACAGAGTTTATATTAATGGAAATCTTTTTAATCTACTTATAATAATTAACATTGTAATTATTTATACGTTTATAACTATTTGTAATAAAATGCAATTATATAAATAAATTTCCAATTATTTAGGTAAGTAATCCAATACATATGAGATAACTGATCGAATTAATTATAAAAACGGATTTCTAATTATACAAATCCCGATTTATGTACTTTTGCAATTAAATTATTTTCATGGCAAATTTGTATGGGCAGCCATAATTCTGAAACACGTTATTAAATATATCAAAGAAATTAATAAAAAATCAAAATATCTAAGATATTTGTGTACCGTGTATTAAAAATGCATCAAATTTTATTATGCATCAAATATATTCATCTTTTATTTCTTTTCTTTTTTATTCTATTGCATCGCATTGTGTATTACATAGTATTGCATTAATACATTTATGTTATTGTTTAAATTTATAGGATAAGAAAACTATTTATATTTCTCTTTAAAATTATAGTTAAATAAATTCTTAAATTTTTGACTGCATTTTTAAACATTCGAGAGAGAATACAATTTTATGTATTTCTGATATACAGTCTTTTTTAGGACAAAACTAAAATAAATTTATACTAACATCAAATTGTAATATGTTAATTAAATTAAATAAATCAATAAATCACGGGAAAAAAAGCATATACATGCTCTATCGAGGTTAATTTTATCACACGTTTAAAAAAAATACAATTATAAAAACCGAAAGAAATAAATATCCTTCTCAAAAATAATGATTGATAGGAACGATATACAATCTACACGATAATCTACATGTATATGGAAAACTACATATATAAAATTTAAATGTTTCTATCATTTCTTATACTGATATCTTTAAATAAAAATATATTCGTAACAATGTAAAAGTATAAGTACGCGCGATAGCATAGAGTATTCTTACAATGATTAAAAATATCGCGCGCGCGACTTTATGACGTGCAAGCGAAGTCGGAAAATCGCTTTCGTATCATCAGATTTACCCTGGCAGGGTTATAGGGTCGTGGACGATTTACTACCACCTTTTCATGTCCGTTATATAGGATGTCCTCGAATCACAGTCGGTCAAGCAACGCGACGCCGCACAACTAGTCTGTGTATATACGGTAGTTTTTTATGCGCAACAATTTCCACACAAAGAGACGGTACGTTAAGTCAGATTTAACTGCTTTGCTGAAACAAGCTTTTCACTTTTATAAATTTCGCACAGAGAAAGAATGTGTGTGTGTGTGTGTATGTGTGTGTTCTACAGTTTTAATAGTAATGTCAATACGAATAACTCTTGCACAGAAATCCTGATGCAACTCGTCGACAAAAAAATGAACGTTGCGCGTGTAATATCGCATTTTATGGATTGTTCGACGTCGACAAAAGTTATGGATTATGAAACTGTATTGATTTTCTTAATAAAACAATTGTATTTACTTCAATCTCTTTAATAGCATTTCTTTTTCTTTCTAGAAATTTATCGAAGTATGGGTAAAAGTACAATACTTATATTAATAAAACATGAAAGCGTAAAAGAAGATTTAAATAAAGAAGAGGAAAAAGTAATAATACGCAACTGGTAAAAACGAGTTACCGCCTTTTGTGAAAAAGTAGTATGTGGAATGACAGTAATAAGAAAGGAGAATGTATGTCTTGTGATTATTTTAGAGAGAAAAAGTTTCAGGCCAAACGAGTTTCCGGAAGATGATTCATATGCTAAGTGCCCATACCCTAACTTTCTGCACACTCGCGTAATACATATAGAAGGATTGCCTCGTAGCTAGAAAAACATGTAAAAGGAACAGAAAGAAAAAAATCAAATCTGTGGGACCAGTAAGCAAAGAACCGTGTTTAGCGATCGATAAAGCGAAATCTCATCGTATATTAATTATATATTAAACTAAAATATATATATATATATATATATATATATATATATATATATAGTTCTAATTGGAATTCAACAGACGTGATTATTATTTAAAAAATATTCCCCTTCACTTAATTTCAAGTCGACTTTAATTCAAGTTCTAACGAAACTTTAAATCAAGTTTTAATGGCCCAGTTGTATAATATTGAAAATTATAACGTCATGACCTACATTGATTTTCAATTATGTTTCCGATAAGAAAAGCACGATCCCCCCCGCATTTGCCAGTCTATAACTGAGGTGTACATGATTGTTAGCATACCCTGTATAGCAGGCGCGAATCTCGTACCATCTCTCTATGACCGTGTATCTGCAAGCCGCGCATTCCTTCTATTCAGGAATTCATTAAGCCCGATTCTACGGCCCCGCAAATATAGCTCGCAGATATCAGCCGAACGTTAGATGAGAATTTGGACGTCGGCTTAATCGGCAATTTACGTGGAATTCGAATAATCATCTAGAAAGTATTGCACTCTGTCTTCTTTTATTATTTTATGCGAAAATTCAATTTTTCGCGCTTATTCGTTGAAACATTAACATTTTTCTCCTTTTTTAATCTGTAACATATGTCTGTATTTTTTTTTATCATACATGTATCATATTTAGATAATATATTATTTTATATTATTTTATATTATATTCAAAATGTTCATTCTATGTATATGTGTACATGCGTACCGCAAGTTTACTATATATATGAAATAATTAAATATATTTAAAAAACTATATTTAAAAATGTAATGTATATTATTATATTATTATAATGTATATATTATTTTATTATTATATATATAATTTAATAATACAAATTATCCTTTAAATAAAAAATCATAAATAAAAACAATGAATCAATTCATAGTGATATCTATGCAATTTATTCTTTATAATTCGTCGATAGTTTATCTCATTCGTATATATTAAATCGAAAATGGAAAAAAAACGTTCAATTTACGCACAATTTAAATTTAAATAGCAAAAAAAAATATCAGCTTATGTAAAAAAAATGAAATGTGCAGAGATCTATGATCGCTCTATGCCAATAGTCGGTCCAAATATTTATCTCTCTGTTATCTGTTCGTATTCGCTTTTCACTATTGGAGAGCAAATTCAGCTCGTTTTCAATGAGTTGGAAATGCCCGATATACTCGGTAGCATCCCGAGACGGCTCCTGTATCCGGCAAATCTTACGCGAAAGCGGAATAGACCGTAATGAATTCCCGAATAGGTAGAATATATACGACGAGTGGAAGTAAGTCCAATTTGCTAGTATCTGCACACGTACGTGACGCATCAGTTCCATATCGGACATGAGGACAGAATACATCCTGTCAACGCACCGGGTACATAGTGTCTTCGCGATCAACGGGGAGCTATGGCGAATCAATTTCCAACCGTGAATGATGGCCGCTTGAGTATGTCCGGGAAATCGATTTATAATAGAATGCCATGGAGATTGACCGAGTATAAGATAATCTAATCTGCTATTATAGCATGGAGAGAGATGCTTAAGGAGAACTACATAATAAATTTTAGATTAGAATTTGAAATGACAGAAGAGAAAACAAGTTAAAAGCTTTCTTTCTCTTTAATCATCTTGTAATGTTACAGTTTAATAAGAAATAATCTCTTCTCAAAGTACAGAGAGATCATTTTTCATAGTTTTTTATACTGAATACAATCCCGATCTTCAAAATGCTCTTTTATATCACAGCATCAAAAACATTAGAAAAGTTTCTAACCATTTAAAAATTATAAGATGTAAAAGTCTAAAATAAAAATTATAAGAAACGTAAAAATTATAAGATTAAAACTCTCAATCTTCAAAAATAATTTTAATTGTAAAAATTATGATTAATGATTTTTGTAATTAAATATTGATCTACTGCGGAAAATGTAAATTAAGTCATTAAAAATTGCAAATAATCCATTCCAGTTGTTTATTTAAACTCAAAAACTTTCAAATCATTGAATACTAATCTAAGTAAAAAAAAAAAAAAAATGGCAAAATCAATATCTATACATTTAGCAACTGTTGGTAGCGCATAATAAATTACTTTAAAATAATTCCTTTTACAATTTTAGTCTTAGGTTTTTTTTTTTTTTTTTTTTTCAAAATTGCAACGTAATAGAGAATTTGTAAAATGAAAATTGCATCAAGTGTAAAAAATCTATAAAGAATGATTATTTTTTTCATGCATCTTTTTTTTCACGTCGTGTGTATTGTCATATTTATTATTATGAATACTGTTTATCTTTATATCTTTGTAAATTATGACAATCGCGTACACATTACAATTGAGACAAATTCTCAAATCTCGATTATGACGTGTTTGCAGAAAATACGATCATGAAGTCACCGCTTATATAATATGTATATCTATTTTCGAGAATAAAATTTATAAAAGGTTGGAGTATATATATATATATATATATATATATATATATATTTAAAAAAAAAAAAAAAAAAACGGAATCTGCGCCGCCTCAAAGCTATTGCAGTTATTGCTTTACCACAGAAATTATCCGCTTAACCGTGTAGCTATTCTGCACCAACAGTGTATTTGCATAATTTTCATAATACATTAGTGAGATTTCCATCGGAGGCGTGATGCACCGAGCGCAAAACTGTGTAATCAACGGGCGGACTGCCGTGAGGTCGGCGGACGTGCAAACACGGATATACTACTTCCGGTGTATCGCGACGACCGTTTCCTACTGACTATGCGAATGTCGATCTACAAATCTCGAAGAGTATGAAGTACCGTCCCGTGCAAATGTTCCATAGATATTTACAACTTAATCTTACATTGATGATTTTGTTACAATTGTTGTTTTGATTTATTTAGCAAAAGATCGTATTATTGTGTGTGTGTGTGTGTGTGTGTGTATATATATTATAATTATATAATTAAACAAAATATTTATTTAAATATTAGAGATTTATTTTAAATATAATGATGATTACAAAAATAATATTTTTTATTTAAGTAATTTTAAACTCATAATTTTAACGCATTTCTTTTATCAACAAAATTTTACTTTCCAAGTATCTTGTTATCTTTTCTAGTTATCTTAATCAATCTATCAAGATGTATAATTGAGTTTATTTAAATTCTTCAATTTCAAATGATCCAGAAAATACATAGTTGAATTTTGAATATTCTGTTCCAACATTGCCCCTACTCTCACACAGACGATGATGTATTACAGAAACTTCATCTTCTCGTAAGGTAGCGCTTTGAATAAAACATTCCGATATCTTTCGAATCGAGGAATATACGTTGGAAGAATAAGAGAACATAAATAACACGTTGCTATAAAAATTCAATAATTATTTCTCATTTCTTACAAGGAAAGAAGGAATCAATGTTGGATCAATCTTTACAACTTTTGAAAGAGAGAAAATCATGTTTCAGTTTCGATCAGGTATCTTGCGACGTTAAATCATTCTAACCATACAAATCTGACGTTTGTGTTTGCTGCGGTATTGCGGTTATTCCATTATGAAGGGCTCTTGGATCGATAACGTACAGATCGTACAGTACGAAATTTAGCCTTGTCAGTGCCGATAATACGTTAACGCGGACAAATGGAGAAACAGAAATCAGTCAGTGAAATCGAGTGTTTAAGAAGTAGCGATCAAATGATCTGCATGATCTTCCTGATTTCATCTCAGGTGAAGCCAAAATAGCGAAGGCAATGTAATGAATACATATTACAAAGCGTATTTCTACATAATGAACGTGAAATTAGTTAGGCTCGATCGTACTTTTCGATTCGGCGATCGATTATGCCCGTTCTATTTCACGGCGAGTAATAACCGTGGCAATTCTACTAATTACGACTAGCGACCCTTGCTTAAATGTGTACTTAGGGCACAAGTCTCCCATGCCACGGATAATGTACCTCGTGATAATTACGCTCCCGCGGTAATTGCGACGGACTCCAAAACCGATATTTCATACGCTCTATCTACGAGAAGGAAGCGCGGCGAAAATGTTACCGATCGCAGCCGAGTGAAATATCGCGCCGAAGGGGCGTAATAGCGACAACGACGGTGGCGGGTTAACAAATACGTAAATCCTATCCTTGTAACACCTCGTAAATCTGGCGTTAATTTCTCTCGCGAAATTGGCGCCCCGCCAAAAGTGCAAAAAGTTGGATCGCTTGAATAAAGTCAGCATCGTTCTCCCCCGTCTCTCCACCTTCCCTCCCTTTCGTCCCCACTCGTATCGAAGGGTGAGAAGAGTAACCGTTTTCTACGGCCGTGAAAACACGGCTTTCCGATCCGCGAATTCTGTCAGAAGTTACAACGTTTTTCGATAAGAGGCCGCCCGTAAATCAAACCCGCGTCAAAAGGATTCGCGACGCGCGTTTTATTTCATTCGATCGTTTTCGCGCGCGCGTTATTCGGCATTCGTAATGACGCGTTTCGACGCTTGTTGTTGCGTTTCGTTAAAATGCACGCCGTCGCCTGATGCATCATGTCGCCGACGATCGTTAGCGCCGCGTTTCTACGCGTCACATTCCGTTAAACGCCTTTTAATTGCGCGCAAATTTCGTCCGCATGAAAATTCGGAGGCCGGACGATAAATATCATCGCTCGGCTCGCGCTTTTAATCAGTCTATTATACGTTATAATCACATTAAATGCGTTTTATTGTCGTCGACAGTACGTTGCGATGCTATCGCGATGAGAGTAAGTTTTCTGGTCTCCTCGCGCTTGTTTGGCTCGTATTTAATTGAAATTTGATATTATTAGCATAAAATATAATTTCACAGTGCATTGCTGAAATTGAGCATACCATGCACATTTAATATTTGCAGAACTTTCTTGTCATATAATATTGACGTGGAAAGAACAAGTTTTGAAATACATATATTATATGCTGTAATAATACTATGTATAATTTTATATATATTTTTTTTTTTTTAATTATATGTGATTAAAACTACATTGTTATTTCATTGATTATATAACATAAAGATTTTGAAAAAGGAAATATTTTCTTCTTCAGAACGATATTGATATTAATAAGTCCAAGAAAACAACGTGTTCCGTCTCACTCCTATTACATAAATCTCTTCCATAAATTTTATCGACATAAAGCGGCGTAAGAATCCAGAATGTTCATCAGATTGCAACTTCTATCCTTGATCCTATCGTTTAAGTTGACTGACTGCAACCACACGGATTCCTTTGGTACGATACGTCGTGTCGATCGAGTTTCGAAGCGATATTGTCTACGACAGCCGAAGTTATATCCGTTCTTCCAACAGTTTCTTAAGTTTTAATAGCCGCTATTGCAACTACACCAATTTTCTAACACGTACATATGAAAGCAAGAATTTCGATTGTTCACCGATACATCTTATTAAATAATTCACGTGGTGCTTTCTAAGTATCAAAATAACATTGTATAATATCGCGTTCGTATTCAGAAACAAATCGACATATATAATTTTCTGCATTTCAAGTTATGCCTCAAGTCCAAAAGCTACAGGGGCGGTAAGCCGCAGAGATAAAGGATTTGACACGTGACTAAGAGGATTTTCTATCTCGCATTTCCTACATCTTTCGATGGCGAAATCTCTCTTAACAAACTATATATCACATGCCACAAGTTAATCCGTAAGCCGCAATTACTTCACATAGAACAATCATTTGCATACCTTTGTGATGAATTGATATTTAACAAACAACATTAAGAATATTTCTATAATATATCTTTGAATACATAATTTTAACCATAACTTGTAATATAATATTTTATTTTGTAATTTTTTTACACAAATTATTATTTCTTTTTTAAGAATTATTCTTTCAATATTAAAATTAATAATAATAGACGTGTAAAAAGATAGAGAGCATTCTTTCTATTAAATTACCTTAAATTTGTTTGCCAAATAGGATATTTCATCTTTACATTAAATGTTAATATTCTATTGCTGAGATATCGTATATTTGTATACGTATGTGTATGTGTACATACTACTATTACTGTATACATTTTATGTTAGAACATTACGTTATTAATATTTTGCCTTGTGTAAATCAAAGCGAATGTTTGCAAATGATTGGGAATGTACAAAAATTCGAAAATGTTGACAATAAGAAATTCAGGATTGGATTTCTTGAATTTCTAAAGAGGGCTCAAGATTTGCTCTTTCATTCTAACTTGCATCTTTTCCAACTCCCGGATATACCTACCTACCTAGCTAGTTGACTGAAGCTCGGTAGACAAAGTTCTTCAGAAGTTTGAACTTTGACGGAGGGCAGCCGGGCATCTTGAGGCGAGGAAGGGGTCATCGGGGATTCAAAGTTATTATCTGTTGGTGGCAGAAGGCTGCCCCTTTTTAATCCCATCCCGCCTGACAAAGTATTTATTCTGCGTTTCGCAATGGCTCCTATTGAACCCAGTTCCACGCAAACTTATAATCGTTTTTAGCTTTCTCACTGTCCAGGATAGATGGATAGAAGAAACGCGTCTGGTGCAATGTCAGAGTTAAAGTTTCCGTGAGCTGCAAATATTCTTCCGCATGTGTACAAGCGCATGATTCAGCTCGCGAGAATGCTGCACGACTAACAAAGATATGAGAAAATGAAATGCATAAGCCAACATTAATATTAATTTAATATTTCATACATGAATTACTTATTATTACTTGAGAAAAGATTATTATCAACAATGTCATAACAAATTAAAAATATTATATGTTTATACAACATTTATGAGAGAGAAAGAGAAAGAGCTTTACATATAATATTTAAATACAATTTCTTAAGATAAGAGTAACATAACAATTGCATTACAACGACATATTTATTTTATTTTTAAAGTAAGAAAGAGTAAAATATCTTTTACATCATATCAACACGTATTATGAAACTCTGACTGATTGTGTCCATTATTTCCCAATCTAAAACGGATATTTAATTAGTGAGTTATATATGGAAAAAGATATAGACGATGATAATTATTGTTCATAAAGGGATGTCGTTGTTACAAAGAACTGAAGAAAATTTAGACTTACGATATTCGCGTTTCATCGAGGTTTCGGCGAAATTGACATCTAACTTCACTCTCCCCTTTTAATAATTGCAGCGCGGCATCAGCTATAGGTGTCGTCTTGCACTCAGCATCTAATTGCATTGCGCCCCATCGGTATTAATTTACAGAGCTATAGACGACCGCGTCGGGCCTTTGACCTTTTGAACAATACCTTCTCTAGTTTCTTCTTTAAAATATGATCAAAAAATTATATTTTCTGATAAGAAAAAAACTGAACTTTTTATAATAAATCGTATAAAATCGAGTTAATCCTGTAATATTTAAAGATAAAACAATAAGAGCGAAATATAGAATCAAATGCATATCAATAAACGCAAAAGATTATAAAAGTTGCACCGTTTATTATTGACAGTTGGAAGGCTTAAATATTAGTGCTTTTGTATACGCAAATAAACTAATATTGGGATATCAGTTTCAGCGCCTAGAGATTTCGAATGTGATATTTCAGGTATGTATGTATGTATGTATGTGTGTATATATGGCGGTTATAAATATACTTACGGTAATTATTATTGCAACGGCTGTGTGTTGCAACATATGTCAGTATGGAAATAACCAGAGTGGAAGATTAATCAACTGTATATGCAAACATAATGAAGTTAAAGTTATTGAGGGATTTCTATTAAGATATTTACCGAAGCCTAAAGTCTTTACGGAGATTCAATGAAAACTAATACTAAATTATTAATTAAATTTAAATGATATATAGAAGAATAAAAATTTTTTTTACTTATAAGTATATTTATAAAGAATAAGTAATATATAATAATAGCAAGTATACTTATATATAAGAGATTTTATAAAGTGATCAATTGTTATTTTTAAAAATCAGGATGGAATGTTAATGTCATTGTCAGCTGATATAATCATTTGCATCGAAAAAAAAAATGCACATTGCAAGATATAATAAAATGATAGAGCTTACATACGCGCACATACATCAAAATGTCCTTAATTCGTTTTAATAATTTAAATACGAATAGCTTTTTTTCCTGTCGATTGATAAATCTGCAAATTTTTCTTCTTTTCGCTTACTTTTCTATTCGCGCTTTTTTACAAACCATTTAATCAAGCTACTATCTAATGTTTAATACATCAAAGTATAACGGCCGATCTAATAATTTCTCCGATTACAGAGAACTCTTTTTCATTCTGCAATGATACTTCATCCTTCTCCAATCTGTTTCCAATGAAAGTAGCGAAATTATAACAAGAGAAGATAATCAATTTGCGCTCCTACTCACATCTCCTTCCTTTATATCGTTCATTAATATATATATATATATATATATATATATATTTCAATATATTAAATTATATCTAAAATTTATATTGACCTTGAAAGAAGAGAAGAAGAAAAAAAAAGAGAACAATGAGTTATTTTATTCATATTTTATAATACAATTTTAAACATGTTTAAAAACAAAACATTTTTAAAACGTAGTTTACACGATGCGTTTTCAATAGTAATTAGCATGTTTGTTCAAAACATGTGATAATTTATAAAGTTGAAATATTTTAACTTGATTAACATGTTAGTTGTCGCGAGATGAGAAAAATAAGGCCGTTTATTAACATTTTAAAATACATGATATCTTCTTATTAACTATTAACATTGTAGTCTGTAATAAAAAATCCAAACTATATTGCATAAATCACGCTTAAATAATATCTGCATGCTTGTGTGATTCTCGAATTAATTAATTCGAAAACTTGCGATTGTCTCTGTGCATTGAAAACTTTGATAATATTATGATAGTGGATCTTTAGTGCTTAAATCTGTTTCTTTTTCAGTCAACAAGATAGCCTAGTACGTTTACTCTGTTATTGCACTTCGATCACACACACACACACACAGTTGTAATAAGAATTTATCGCCTTCTTTGTGAATACAATTCGGCTTTAGACCACAGAAATAAGGAAGAACGATGAATTAAAATGTGCAATTTCACTGAGTGCTTCTTTTACTCGTGTCTCATCGCGGCAAACGTAAAGACTTCTCTTTGTTGTTTCAATTAATGTTTCATCAAAGATTAGCTTCTCAAATACAGTTAAATTTAGATTTAACCGACAAATAGCAAAACATTTTGCGAAAGGAAAATATAACTATTACGCAGAAAAAGGAAGAGAAAGAGACTAGAACTATTTTTTAATTCAATGAAGTATTAATTCAGCACTTTTTCACATTTTGCAAATAGATTGCAAAAGTATATCAAAATATATTAAATTAGTAATTAGATTACTATATTTAAAAAAGTGTGCGAAACATCCATTAACACATTACACTAGCATACAAATCATTTTTTCTGTCAACATTGCTCAGAGATCAATCTTACGATTTATAAACATTTAGTTCCTTAATGCGATGTTTTTACGCGTGAATTTACTAATGATGAATCTATCTCTCTCTATTCTACGTGCACTGCGTTCTATGTAATTAAATGTTGTCAATCTACGCGCATCTCATCAAATATTTATTTCAAATATTACACTCACTGGGCTTTGATGGTATCTGTTAATAATATCAATAACGCATGTTTTGCTAATAATTAAAATATAATGCGATAGGCGATCTTTGAAATTTAATATTATTCATTTATTTGCAAACAGTAATAAAAAATAGAAATGTAGACAATATAAAGTACAAATTTAATAACTTATATATGGAACAATATGAGCTCAGAAACTATGATATAAGAAGCTATTTGCTTTTTTAATCCGATTTTTATTAAAAATAAGCTTTATTATTGAACATTATTGTGGAGAGAAATTTTAATTATGTTTGTTTTATTTAAAATTGAAAGTTTGTGATAAACAAAAAGATACGTAGTGAAACCAATTATCTTTAAATGCCAATTAATTAAATAAATTTAATATCTTTACATATTTTACATTTTTATTTTTTTATTTAAAAGTTTCACGTTGTAATCAATAAGAAGTTTATTATTATTTACGTTTCTTCAAATATATAATATTTTATTGTATACAGTAAGAAACGATTCATATCAAGAAATGTAAATATTTTCCATTAGGAAATTTAACAGCTTTTATTTTGACATCTAGTTTCATTTGTATTCGTAAAAAGTTCAATTGTAGAGAAAGCAATAGAGCCGTGTACGTTATGCAAATGCGACGGCATAATCCCGTTTCGATTAACGAATTTTTTAATACATACTTTCGTCAAAATACACGATGCATAAAGCAACTCTTTAATCTCCGCGGAAATCTACAGACAAATCCAACTTCTCTACCGGAACAAAACAGATCGCTCTCGGGAACATCATGCAGCTTCTCTCAACACGTTCTCGAGTGCTTCGCCGCTCGTGACTACATTTTCCTTAACCCAGGGCGGACGTTTCCCGTCTCCGCGAATAACCGTAGCGTAGCGAATTCGTATACGTTTGTTGTGGATTTGTCCGAGCAGCGAATAACAAATAAGAGCTGATCTTTCGCTCGTCGACGATGATTTTGCATTTCGTTGGTACATCCGTCGCTGCATAAGATAGTATCTTGACCCCGGTATTTTCCAGTACCGTGGCAGCGGCAGAGACTCGATTTCGAGTACTCCTCCCGAAGGCCCTTGGGCCTTTCAGCCGATCTCCTTGCGCTCTCATCTTTATGTGCTTCCCTGAGCATTGTCGGGATGCTTGCTATTCCGAAGAAAACGCCATATCGAATAGCCGAACCAAAAAGTCGAACCGATCTTCAGCATATTTTCAAGTTGGCAGAATGGAATTGCCTTTATTATATATATATATATATATAATAAAGGCAATTCCATATATATATATATATAAAGTGGAATGAAAAATTCCAAATAATTTTTAATTATAATTATAGAGAGAGAGAAAGAAAGAAAATAATTTAAAAAGAAAATAGAACTGTTTTAATATATAAAAATTTTGACACGAAATAAGAAAACTGAATTAAGAGATTATAAAAAAGATTAATAAATACAAATTTCAAAAAAACTTTCTTTAAACATATAAAAACATTAGGTAATGTTATTTGCAAATTATTGCTTCTAATTTAATCGCGGAAATTCTAGCAATAAGCAGTCTGTGATTCGTACTAAATAAGTAATGAAGTAATCTGCACGTACATATATACGCAGCGTAATTACCACTATTACGTTGCGGCTACCTTTGCGGTGTGTTTATGATAGCGGTATGCAGGATTAGTTCTTCGGCATTTACAGCTCGTACGGGTAAACGCAAAGTTATCGTGAGCTAAAGGATAACAACGATCGCTTGTAATCAGCAAATTTGCGGCTGAGCTTTATCTATGCGTTGCCTATGAATACAACTTGCTAAATGCATCGTAGTATCAATCTAAACGCATTTATATGCTATTGAGAAAAATCTCTCATTGTATCACAGAAATTGCGACGATGCAATCATAATTGTTGCACGTAACTCTATTACACATTTGTGTGAAGCTTTTGTGATTATAAGTATCTATAATTTATGCGATTTCTCTCTTTTCTCTTTTATCTTATAAGCATTTATTTTATTCAACAAACATTTTGCGATCGAATCTAAATAATTTTTTTTTTGTTGATTGAATTTATAATAAATTTTAGATCACACACACAAAAAGTTACTTATTTTAGTCTAACATTAGTTTATTATCTTAGGAACAAATTGCATAAACGTTTTCTCTGATACCATTATTATCGACGATAATATATTCGTATTTTTAGTATGTGTTTATACGATGAGATTATATATTTATAATTTATACAATAAGAGATTATATGTACAAATAAATATCAAATTAATTCCATTAAGTTATATAAATAATATTAATTTACTTATTGCATATAGTAGTTTATTTATATATCATTTTATATATCAATTTGCTCAATTATACTCACCAAAGTGATAGGAAAATAATTGCTGCAAAATTTCTTTCTGACTAAAAAGCGAATAACAAGCTCCAGAGTTATTGATATTATATATTTATAGTACTACTATATACTACTTTATAATACGTTAAAAAATATTTCAATTTATTAAAAATTACGTGAGATTTTATAAAAGAAAAATTAAAAATGATCTGGAGCTAGATCGATGCAAAATATATAATATTATTAACCTTTGAATAGGTAAACGAACCGATCATGGGTAAAACTCTTGAGAAAATAAAACGAAAGGAACCTCGATGACAATCGAGCGAAAGGATATGAACCGTTGGAAACTTATTCAGAGAAATCATAGAATGGAGTAACAAAAGTTTTACGGTCGAGTTCTATGGATGAAAATCAAATCCCATTGAGAGGTGGAAAATGTTCAATCTTATAATACGCTACGGTGGCAATCGGCATACAATCATTTATCTAATCATTTTCCACAAGTTAAAATACACCGATAATAATTTAAGAACCAATGCTTTGATTAATTATATGTTTATAATTATATCATATATAAAAAAAAGTAATTAGAAATAAGTGACAAAAGGTGATAAATGGATAAAGGATAAAAAAATCTTTTATTTAGATTGCCAATATCTTTTATAGAGATAATTATATACGAATACGAACATCCACGCTATGCAATTTATTTTCGAAAAAGCAAATATTACAGCACAATTACATGCGTAATCTTATTTTAATATATCTTATTTTCCATACTTTTTTCAAATATGATATATTGATTTTATAAAAACTATACAAGTATTATTGTTAACTATGTTATAAGCTTGTTAATTTAATATTAGTTTAAAAATGCAAACGCAGCTTTAAATTTAAAGCTATTACATTATATAGGTCATTGTAATTACACACATAAGTCATAAATTACCAAAAGGACATTAAACTATGTAAAGCCCTGTTCAAAGTAGATATATATCATTGTATACGCATGAAAATTTGTCCAATATAAAATATGAATTCCGCGTGTATGTTCTCGCTAAAAGTCAGGCATAAATTATCCGTATGTACACTAGACAAATGCAAACGAAATAATTGAAGTAAATATTTGTGCTGCTATATTTTTATGGCGCCTTTTTGCGCTGAGCACTCGAGTTTAAAGATCTTTACAAAATACAGCTAAGACAGGCGCAAGACATCAGACACCTTTTCGCTTGGCCGCTAAATAAAACCAAGCGTGTCAAGTGCGATATGAGATGACATGCAGAGCAACACGGTGGAAATAACAGCCTTTGGACTGCTTTCATGCTCGCAATGCACATTGTTGGGCACGAATCTGCCATGTCACATGTGAATTTATATGACAAAATTGCTTACGTAAGTAGAAAGTAGTTTTTTGGCAAAGTTTCAATTACAAATTATTGATGTTATAAGTTATGATTGATTGCAAATATGCCTCTCAGCTAAATATATTTTTATCTATTTAATTTAATAAAAAAATTATAAATTAATTCTATTTATAGCTGCAGCAAAAGATATATATTTTGATTAAAATATCTTTTGATATCAAAATTGATTAAATAGAATAAATCCATACGATCCATATTTACATAAATGACAAAAAGCTAAAGATAAATTTTTTTATTTCTATTCAATTTTTATGGCAATATATATCTATTTAATTTATAAAGAAAAGTAAAATTAGATCTTGTTTAAACGTGCAAATTATAAAGTATGCTAAAGAAAAGATTATATATAAAAGATATCCTGTGCATACTTTTGTCCAAAATATTTTATGGTAATTCTAAAAAATTTTAAGAGAAAATTTTTTTTTATTTTACTAAATAAATAAAAATTATAGATAGTCACATTGTCGCGGGATACATTGGTCTATGTAATATAACGATCCAAATATATTCTATTCTACGTCGACACAGCATAATTCACGCGATGCGTTTACGAGAACTGGATCGATCGTTAACGAATATCGCGGAGGGGAACCGCGCATAAAAACTAGCTGAAAGAGAAAATGTATCGGATAGGGGAACGTGACCAGCGATATGGCACGACGGCGGCATCGGCGTCGGCGTCGGCAATAAACAACAAATCATTGTTTTATGAATATTCAGAACTGCCCGCGAAAAATAACGTCGGTTGCGGAAGATCGATCGGCATTTCCTTCCTTCCTTCGTCCTTATGCCGTCGTTTTAAGCTCGCCTTATGCAAATTCATCCGCGTGCAATACCCCTACAATACTTCTCGTTTGCGCATTCACCCTTCTACTACGAATGTGTGCACGCGTATAATTTTCAATGGTCGTGAACGCGAACGAATGAGCAATGATGTCGGGCTGTCTCTCTCTCTCTCTCTCTTTTATTCATCCCTTTTGTGGAAAAGTCCCGGCCACGTTAAAAAGATCAGAAGAGAAATGGTAGGTAACAATCTTTTCTCTCGTGATCCGCAGCGAACAGCAGCGAAAAATCCAGTAAGGTACATTCGACGGAAGAGTGAGAATCTCTCGCGTTTTTTTTTTCTCGAATTTACTCGCTATGCCCGGTAATGAAATTACCAAAGTCCATTGCAAACTTTCCGTCGACTACTTGCGATAAATTCGCTTTCTGCAACTCTTCTATTAAAAAATCTCGCCGTATGCGACTAATTCATATATTGTAGCATGATTTTTTTAATACACATATGCAAAGAAAGAATTGCGTTTATGTATTCGCGTTTATCGCAATAAGAATCAAAAATGGAAACTTGAGTGATACAAGAGAGAGTTTCGTTTACAAATAAAGAAAAGTTAAAAAGGAAAGAAATTTGCCTTGTTTTTCCTACTCGACTAACACTGAGTAGATTTTATCTAATTAGATTCAGGAAGAGGTGCGTCTTGTTATCCAATTTTTGCATTCGAAAATAAAATTACTCACAGAATGCTATATATAATAAGAGAATAGCATAGTAAAATTTACAAATTAAATGCTTTAAAAAAATAATAACAAGCATTCAATAAGACTTTCAATTTCAAGGACTAATGTCAACGTCTAGGCAATCGAAAATATAATTACAAAGAATCATATTAGAATTTTTCAGAAAGGCATTAAATATTACTTATGTTTCAGTATTTTGTAGCAAGCTTGTAAAATTATAGACGAAGCCCATAAAAGTTGAAGATGACTGTATAAAAAAATAATCAAAAATTGCAATATAGGTTTTTTTTTTCCTTTTTCTGAAATGGCTCTTTACTTTTTGACTTTACACACCTCATAATTTAGATAAATTAGATTTTCCAAATTTTTAATAAATAAAGTAACATTCGAGTACATAAAAAATATATCATTCCATTCTTATTTCCGTTAAATTCGCGCTCCCGGGATATCCGGGAATGGCAGTCGCGCTCGTGAAATAAGCTGAAAAACCAGGTACACGATTCTTATTCGCGATGTTCGTGAAACGAACTCGGCAATTTTTTATTTTGCGCTGGAAATGTGAAATCTCTCTAGCATATTTTTGCCGGCGAACGTAATTTAATTACTGTTGCGGATGTAGCCTGATATTTGTGAATATAGATAATTAAAAACCGTGCTTGCCATTATTTTAATAAGTCGCATAAAGAACTGATCCTGATATATTCTTGACTTATTCACGATAGACGACTAATTGTAAGACATCATTCGCGGGATTATTTCCACGAGAAACAATAGATTTAAATTACAACTTTTGACGGCTGCTAATCATGGTTTATTTCATCTTCACTTCCGCGCGTGGAAGTATTAAAAATGATTGATAAGGATGATTTGCGGAGAAGAAGAAAGAAATGATAATTTACGTACTATATGTATATTAAACACAATAATAGTTATATTTATACACGCATTTCCTAACTTTAATAACTAATAATTTTTGACTTGATTTTTAATATTAGAAAATTTAATAAAAGTTGTCAGATATTGTTGAGCAATATTCTCGTTCTATAATTATGTCAGTCATTAGGATCTAAATAATATTTTTGCTGAAGTTAAAATTTCGAAGTTTGAAAACAATTCTAAAACAAGAATTTTCTCTTTATTTGTTTATTTTTGGAATTTGTTTAAAAAATTTGTGAAATATATAATTTAAAAATATTTACACAATTAAACATACTATAACAATTTTGTTCAACCCCAAGTTCTCCAACCAATCTCTGTTATAACGAATGGAAATTAAATATCTAGTGTATTCTGATATACGAGCGCGTTAGATTTCCGCGAACGCAACAACGAACTCTGCCTGGACATTTGGATGGATTTTCCGATCTGTAACTATTCGCGGGACAAATACACGAAGATTTCCGATAAAGTAATAGTTCTGCAGGAACCGCGGCGAAGAAAACAGAAGATGTTCGTGGGGATATTTTTACGAGAGTTTGTAGTCTCTTTGATCGCACGGGGATCTTTCCGTGGATCTCGACGGCAGGAAAGAAAACGCGGGTATCCGATCTCCCTTAAGTATCCCCCGAGGCAGCGAACAAACTTACGATATTTTCCCCGTCGGTGGAGGGATCATAGGTTACGCAAATAACGCTTGATATTTTGCGCAAGCGGACTTGAACGTCGCTTGACTTCCTCTTATCCGCGTATCACTCAACTTTCCGCTGAAGCAACGTGCAAACTTGCTCGCACAAATTTCAAACTTTACCGCACCGGACACGAATACCTTCTTCAGAACGAGAGAAAGTTACTAACAATGTACATCTAGTACGGATTTCAATAACGCCATATAAATAAAATTCCAATATTATAAACAATCGGAGAAACAAGCCAATTTTACGAAAGATTGAAATAATCATCTGGATTTATCTGCGTATCATGCGTTTAAATTTGCTTGATAAATTTAATTTGCTAATCTGATACACAAGTGAGCCAGTAATAAAAATAAGAAAAAAAAATATTATTTTTGACATTGCGGCCGCGTACAATAGGAAGCTGTGAGAATAATTAATTTATCGCACAGACCGTAAATCTTGGATACACCCATCATGTGTCCGCGATAATACTGGAGTTTACAGCCGAACGTCGAGTTTTCACGGTAAATTATATGAGACTGAAGCAGGTGAAAGGTTTCCAACGAAAGCCACGCAGAAGATATTCGCAGGGCAGACTACGCTCTAATTATACACCGTCGTAATGCAATTATCTTGAATATGATGAAGCTGCTACTAGCACGACGAACCGGCGGAAATAATATTCGCCGTTAATAAAACTTTTCCGTTATCGCATATATTGTTAATCCAAAATTGATTCGAGTCAGACGAATTGGTTCAAAATTGTCCCACCGTTGAAACTTTTCACAAATATTATCGTATTTTTTGTAAAAGTTTTTTCATAATACTTTTAGAATGTCAAACGCATATTTTTTGACATCTTGTGAAAACGAAATCTTTGAATCAACGAAATATCGAATAAATTATTTAGTTTTGAAATATGAATATTGTTGCAAAACAGACGCGGCAAATTTGCATGTTATTATCATACACATTGGATAATTTCCAATTGCAATAAAAAATATATTACAGCATTAACTTTTGATTAAATTGACTAAAATGCATTAATTTCTCTGTATATACAAAAACTTTATTATTAATCTTAATTAATATTATACGAAAGTCAATTTGTAGTATTTGTGATACAGTACATAGATTATATATCAGAACTTGGTTACTTTTAATAATATTAAATAAATAGTATTTATGAAATTAATTGGATCTAATTTTTATCGTAAAAAACGTATGGCAATAGATGTTGAATCTTTTTTATTAGAGATAAAAAAGAGAGATAAAATGGTCCCTACCGTGGAATTCCTATATTTTCTACAAATTAATTACATACTCTTATTACAATAATAAAATGTTAAATTTGCAAAATATTTGACGTTTATTAATTACATCTATATTGCATTTAATGTAGATAAATCAAATTCATTTATTATATAATTCTTGCGATCCAACAACCTGTAATTCAGATGAGTCAAACAAACCTACGCACGTTCCCGTACAAATATGAAATATGAGTAAAATTAAACATGGACAATTACAGCAACTAAATCACTCCCGTTAATGGAAAGGCAACATAATCTATTAGAATACAGTGATGCTTTCAATATTGATATTTTACAATATTATTCTATATCAACTCTTATAACATACATTTAACTTTTATATTATTTGTTAAAACACAGTTAATAATAAAGCTATCTTAATAAATAACTATATGAATAAACTTAATAAAGTTAAAATGTTGCTCGCGCGTATAATTCCTTTTATGTAAAAATTGCTTCATTTCAATATTCTTCAAGTTTAAGAAGAGAAAAGAACAGTTACCAATCTGTCATTGAAAATTACAACTTGTACTTTAATATACATATATCTTGGCTTGATGAGTATTAGTATTGAAAACATTACGCAATTTTTACTAGCTAATGCAAATGCTGATTTACATTACGTTCCCATAAATTAGCATAACAAATATGCAAATAACTATAAAATTAGCTTGGTTAGTTGTAACCATCATATTAAAGTGTTTACTGCTTCATACGAACTTGTGCCTTTTATCACGCGTACAGAACCAAAGCATTACATATGTACATGCGTGGGTGTGTGTATTTTAAAAAGAACCATCTTTAAATAATTTATAATTTACAACAAAAATTTATCTATAATTTATGTGGCGCATATTCTAATATATGTCTATATCTTTTAGTAATAAAAAATTTTTTTTTCAACAAAAGAAAATAATTACTTTGCATACATTCACACATTCTTGTACTAATTTTATCTCTTGATCTCAATTAAGTTCATATGGATAAATCGCATTTCGTATTTACAAAAAAACAATACAATACAAAATGTTAAATATGGTTTGCATCAAGTCTAGTGACAGAATGATTACGATGTATTATCCGAATTACAGCCCCATAGATTGCGTAAAAAGCTTTTCTGTAATAATGTGCGAGTACGCGTTAACTTTAGCTACTCTGAAAGCGCAGAATGTGATTTTGTTTACACCGGAGAATCCTCATTTTTATTATCATTTATACAGACTACGTCTACATATGCGCATCATATCACACGCTCGACAGAACAGAACAACACAGGCAGAAATGTGGACAGTGAGGGATATAAGCTTGGCATTATATAATTAAAAATGTCGTTGCATTATTAAGACTGAAAGCGGTTCAGTTGATTTTGCGCTCTCTTATGCACATTTCAGCGAAATAAATTGATAGAGAGAAAAAAAAAGTATAACTAAATTAATTTTTACTAAATTAAATATGTTAATTTAATAATGAAAATAATTAAGTATACATTAAAAAGAGAATGTGAATTATTACTTTTTAAAAATACAATATTATTTGTAATAAAAATAAACTTATTTATAACTTTACATAAATTATACAAAGAAATGCTAGTATGATTTATCGACTTATTGTTGGTTTATAAACAAAGATTATTATCTTATGTTAACGCAGATTAATATTTATAAAGCATACTATAAAACTCCACTAATTCATACTGAAAATTTAAGCATGATCCGGTAAAGCCAATGCTAAAAAACTTTGAGATCTTTGTGTAATATCTTATTTATTACTAAAGAAGATGACTCGCAATTGCTTCTCTGTGAATTATAAATTTCTATTTTACCAAAATTATACATTATTCTTTTTTCTCTCCGAGAAAATAATTTAAAAGATATAAAATAAATATAAGAGAATTATCGAAACATATAAACGTAAGTGAAATGCATATATGTAAGAAAATTTTTTCATATATTGTATAAACAAAAGAAATGCAAGAATTAAAGATAAAGTCCCTAATATATTTGCTACAGCAATAAATAACAATAAGTCAAAAAAACTTGGAAGTATGGATGTGAGTGTATAATAATTGTTCTTCAAAATTAATTGTAAAATTAATTATATGTATAGGAAATTTCTTCTGACTGATTATTTAACAAAAATTGTAAATTTTTCATGTAAAAGATTGTAATTATTCAATCCCAAAACTAATCCCAAAAGAGTTCAAAAGCAGAGAAAATATCGAGGCGAGAAAAATATCGAAGATTGAATCGAAGCCGGGTTTTCATTTTCGGGATGACTGTCAATCGCAGAATTCAATTTCTAAAATTTCTGAAAAATAATTATTATGCATCGTCATTCGTATTTTGGATTTTATTGTTTTATGATTATTATTTGATGTTTATTTTTTTGTAGCTATAACGAAATACTTCATAAAATTCTTTATAAAATAATCTTTTGAAGTGTACAGCGAACACTCGAAAATATCTTGCAAGTACATATTACTACTCTTATAAGTTGATATAATGAAATATGGTTATTAAAAACTGTTGTTAATAAATTTTCAGAATAATTTTCATAAGCGTCATTAAAATTTACATTTTAACTTTAAACATTGTGTATACTGACATCCTCGAAAAGCGCCAACTCTAATCGACACATGCTGGCATCGTCGTTCCGGATCGACAAACCACCATCCCCTTGGGCGCTTTTTCCATCCTTTCCGCTGCATCCGATCGTCGTAAAGCGACAACCAACCCGCTCAAAGGAATCCGGAGAACCATTAACCGATGCAAAGAGGCGACAATAGCCGTACCGAGGCGACAAAGACGGTCGCACGCGTTCTTCCTCCATCACTCCCTTCACCAGTTCGTTCTTTCTTACTTTTTTTCGTCTTTCTCTGAAGCGACAATAATAAGAATATGCAAGATACAAGATTTTCCCATAGAAAAATATATAATTCGAGATCTCGTTTCAAGAGAATCGCACACAATTACTAGATTTTTATATTTCTTATAAAACTGTTAGATTTTTCAATATATCACAAAAATAATAATCTCTCTAAAGTAAAGAGAGTATTTAATGAAACGTTCAGGTTAAATTTAATAAAATAGGGAATACAATAACATAAATAAAATTAATAATTTAACATGACGTATTTTATGGTAAAATTATTAGACTAATTTGAGCAGATTATCGAAAGAACGCAATTTAACGTTTTTGTTCTTCTTCTTTTCCTTATCTTTTTTCATTTTCCTGTCGGAGTTGAGCCAAGAGCAAAGAGGTGGGACCCGTTGACCGGCTCGCTGGCAGCAAGAGAATGAGTATCAATTACGGGTACCTCGCGTTAGAGTTTTCAGGAAATTCGCGTAGTAAGTCAAGCTCAGGGACACTGAAACTCCGGTGAGCGAACAATGCCGAGCAGGCCGCGCGAGCTTTCGCATTTGCATATGAATTGGCGGAGTCCCTGCAGGTCGACGACGCTGGGTCCTGTAGCCTTTAGCACCTCCGGCCGACGAAGGTGGATGTATACGAGCAAGTGGTTAACAGGCTCGGCTGCTGGATAGTTCGAATTACCCTGAGGACGTTGGTTAGATGACTGGATATTTCCTCCATGTTCGACGTTTGCCCAAGTGTCTACACTTATCTTTGAAGATAGCAATCTGAGTATACGTCATTCGCAGAAATTTATAAACATATCTTTGTTTTTGAAAACTATAAGTATACAACTCTATATAATTTTATATATTTCTTTTAAATAATTTATCTTTTATTTGCATATTATCTCTCATAAAAAAGGCATTAAATCTAGGATGGAATCTTTTTACTGAAATTGACGTTAATCGAACTATATTAAAAAAATATGAGAAATATATTGACAATATAAGCTGATTTAGCATATAAACAAATAGCATAGAAACATAAAATTATGAATTTCTCATGAGTAAACTATCTACGACGGACAAATAAAAAAGTTTTTATGGAAGTACGGTATAATTGTTGAGAAATAGGATTATATTAATTTATCATATCTATCTATATATATTTATGAGATCGATTTTGTTACGTATGTAAATATATCTTTTCTCTAGTCAAATGTAAAATTTTTGTTACAACCGAATCTAAAATCGAAATCACATAAAACTCGTATATTCCATTTCCGCTTACTATATGCGTGACTATTACGACGTCTTTAGCTAGCGCCAGACTATGCGCGTATTCGCGTTTCGTTTATAATTCGTAAATAGTGTGGATAGAAGATTCGTCAAATTCAACCAATCAGATCTCTACAATATATACCGTTCACGAATCGCGAATTACGAATCACAAATTGCGAATACGCGCATAGTCTGGCGCTAGCTTTTAAGTTACGCCCGGTTAATTAAGACGCAATTACGATTCCGTCCGCACCGAGAGCCGTCGTGAAATTGCATCTTGAGCGCGCTCTCTCTTTCGGCTGAGCGAATCTTCCTGCAGGGCGAAACGCAGGCTTACTTAGAGCATGCGGGGGGGGGAGGGGGCACGCGGAGTTCCGGGGTGTTTACGATTTTGCGAGCGTAAACCAATTACACGTTACGGAGACGTAGACCCTAGGAATATCCCTGAGGCTCAAATACGTAGGCTCTCTGATCGATTTATTATACCGTTATGTCAATCGCGATTAATATTGCTCTTCGACATATCCGTGATAATTAGAACAACATGGAATTTGATAAATGTTTCTTCGTTCGAAATGAGAGCAATGCATTCTATCGGCACGATTCCGTTGTCAACGCCGAACAATATGACATTAGACATATTGATGGATATTTTCGGCACATTATATTTGTCGCCCTAAAAAATCAATAAATGATCGCAATTATAAGGGGATGTATTAAAACGAGAATAAAAAATAGAAAAAAGTATTCTAGGCGAATGTAGGTTCATTCACATCAAGAACAAAAGAAAAAGGAAATTCTATTTTAAGTTTTAATTTTTTCCAAAAAATTCTACAAATTTCATGCTGAGAATTATACATATACAATATAATCTAATTCTTTTTATATTAATAACTTCTCCATAGACTCAATATTTCGTTAGTTCACACACATAGCAAAGTTTAAAATCTTGAATTAACTTTTTACCTATATCGGTTATATAGCAGAATACTTTCATTCTTGTATATAATCGCATAAAAATTCTATACTATAATTTTATATTAAATTTACGATATAGACTCTTGTTTTATATTTACACAATATTGTAAGAAGATACAAACTTTTTTTTTTTTTTTTTTTTTTTTTTTTAAGGAACATATGATAATGTCAAATAATAGATATCGAATTAAAAATATTCGCTATTCCGATGAATAAATACACTTGTCAATAAATTAGCTTGGAAATCTCCTATCGCTTTAATCACTCGCTATCTCCGTTAAATTCGTACACTTTACCAAAGAATTGGGAGATCAGCGAACAATGAAATACCGCTTCGGGAATGCACTGCATACGTAGAAGTCGGAAGGAAATTAGTTTCATTCTCGCAGTTACTTGTTTAAAAGGAATGCTAATTGCTCCCAAGTGTAACCGATCTCCAAACACACGAAACTTGCCGGAATGTTGCTGGGATATGCATATACATGTATATTCGGGATAGTCTTGCTGCTATTCTGGTTAGTTGTGAAAGCTGATGGATAAATATAATTACCGCAGGCTGCACGTCTAAATTCGTGCTTATGTATTTTTTTGACAGTTCGGAGGGAATAAGTCCGGAATTCTTCGATGCACTTTAAAAGCGATATATAACTGTTTCGATAGATGCGGAGTCGCGGATGATCCGAGGGGAACTTCGCCATTCATTATTCTGATACGGTTGTATAATGCCTGAGAAATCCTGGCAGTTATTACAGCGGCGTCGCAGGGACTTCCTTGTCCCGCCGGATTTCGAGATTCAGCGAATTACGGAAGCGCGCGAAATGGATTTACAATGTTTAATTTATTATTCAGGCTGGACGGGATTAAAGATACCACCGGAAAATTATCACAAAATGGACGGAATAATAATACTGATGGTCGTAATTTCGTTATTTTTAAAATTGATGGGATCGTCAGGCAAACGATAAGAATAAATTAAAAATAAAAAAAAAAAATTTCGCAAACTAAAAACTAATTTCTTAAATCTTCGTATTTCTTCAAGATCATCGCCGTAACGTCATTTATTGAAATAAACTGTTTACTTACATGTCTTTATGTATGTGTATGTAGATCATATATCAATATGTACGTATTCCTACATATCTTAAAAAATTAGACCGGCAGAAAATAATAAATATCTCAATCTGCTTTTTAAACGTATTAAATTTGCATGCCTATTTCTTATTTCGTCTTAAATATTCAAGCTTGTAGCGTTTAAGATTATGGTGTTAAGGGCACAAGTAATAAATAAAGTCGCAAAGTGTAAATTAAAATAATCACGACGCCCTTATCTATCGCACGTGAGTAAATCACAAATTCAATCTCCCCGCTATTGTAACGAAAGAAAATGCAAATTTGTTGTAGTAATGCTTGCAGTGGCACCTCACAGTTGCTCGATCAATCATACACTTGCCACCTCGCGGCCCTCCCTATGCGCGTTATTCTTTTGAAAATAATTAATATAAGAAACAGAGCAGAGAGATAACGCGAGCGGCAAACGAGCTGCGATTAAGACAAGACGATGTGAATTAGATAACGGTACAGTTTAGGTAATGCTTTCGAGGAGGAGCCGATGGCAACGCCGGTTGTTGTCAACGCCAGGTATTAACCTTTCGCCATCGAGAGAGAGAGAGAGAATCGCACCAAGAGTGCTACTTACACAATGGATGGTAATCCGCGACGGTATTCCTAAACCTACATTAAGTTTAGCGTCACTGTGAAAACCAATTAACCCGACGGGCGCGCGATGTGACCCCGGCCGTGTCATCGCCACCGTAATCGGGACACTTGGAAAATTAGCAAGGTCCCGGAAAATGCTCTTGGTCATTAGCGGAAGCGTCCTCGCTACAGACATCGCGAGCGCATACTCGAAGATAAACTTTCTGGAAATAACGTTAAAGCAACTTTACACGGAGATCTTCGAATTTATATACGAGTCTGAAACTTAGAATTACACGATCGCTTTTCACCAAATCGATATATATTATATAATTACGATCATCGATATTATTTGATTGATCGAGCACGACTACTATAAGATTTCAAAACTAACAAGAACCGATCGATTTTTTTACAAATAATTGACCGATTAATTGTAATTTTGAAATTGGTTATAGATTATTATCGAAGACTATGGATTTTGTAATAACAAGTTGAAAATTTTTTAATATCTTTATGAAAAACTTTTCTCGCAAAAACTTACGATAACACTTCGTGTCTATAATATTCGTTAACACAGAGGAAGGCGAATGGAATCGTCGCGAGAGACGCAAATATCTAGTTACGGAACACGCAGGCAATTTACGCGAAGCCTTTGATTCGCGCGCCAAGAGATATCCAGTTCACTTTGCGCGAATCTGTAGCGTCTTTTCATGATATTTCTATCGAATTTTCGTGTCTCGTCTTCAAACATCCACCCGCATCTGTATATACGATACAGAGCTCATCGTATAGCCTCCCATCTCTCTTCATCTTTCCTCCTGCTCTTGGCGCGTTTCTATCTCGCGCAATTACGCGAAAACTTTCGGGCGGATATCTGCCGGCAACCCTACGGCGCGCAGAAGGATGCTCGAGTTGTTTTGGAATTCCGAGCCGCAGATAGGGGTCAAGGAGGTGTCCTGAGTCGCGCCGAGCCACGACGCTGCATCGCGTTACATCTCCGGCTGATGTTGAGGCAAGATCCTGACCTATAAATAGGTGAGCGTCCTCGAAAGCGCGACAGAGAGGGTCGCTTGTGGAGAGAACGTCTCGAAATTCGTGGACAAACAGAACTATTCGTCTTTCTCTGGGCGGAACAATTTCCTTGGAATTTATCCCGGAGACACTCAACTGCAGTTACACCGGCGTACGGAATAGTTACGATACCTTAGCGCGTGCGCGGCCGCGGATAAAAGGAGGAATCTCGGCGTCGCGTAATCTCCGGGATTTATCCCGGAGGAAGTTTCTTACGGCTTCGCGTTGCCACGAATTCATCGGCTTCTGTAACTTCTTTGTCGTTCGGCCCTCTCAACGAGAATGCATGCATTTGATATGAGATAGATGTAGACAGCTTAATGGAGAAGCCGTTGTCTGACAAGCAAACGGTTTTATTTCCGGTATAGTTGTATAAGTAAAAAAATATTAAAAAACGCGATTGTAATTACAAACAAGTTTTACTAAATTCATCATTATTATTTGAACATTTTAACGACAAATGTGCATTTGTAAAAACATTAAAATTTGATACTTTAGATTTTGCGCAGAAATACATCCCGCAAACATGACAATGGTCATTAATAATACTGTCGATAACAATCCGCAGTTTATTAAAAAGCATTATTAAACTGAACGGGTAAAGGATGGTTTGTTAAGTGAGTTGCATCGGAAGAGTGATCATTATGTAACTTAACACATACGCGGATAAACTTGTTATAATATCAGAGAAAAGCGAAGAAGCGAAATAACATGTACAGCGCTAAAAATACGAGCGAACGGGTAATAGATTTTTCGGGAGGGAAAGGGGTAAAATAAAATAAAATATGATGATTTATTGTCTAACGTACGCGCACGCCAATTTGTTCCGCTTCGTGTCGTGAGAACCTGTCCCGCTGGATGCGGAAAACACGGATTGCATAGTCCACGCGATGTACTCGTGCAATGGAATTACAAAATATGTCTGCGAATTGTACACACGTGAGTGTGGTTGACGTGTCTGCACCGAAGATACGCCAATAATTGTCCACCGAATGATATGACAATTATCGGGATCGATAGACAACATCTTTCTATTCGTACGATACCGTAAAATCGCACCGAGTAGCACTGTTAATACATTTTTCCTAAAGTGAAATATTAGTTCAGTTTTACTTTCTGTTGAAATAAATTTTTAGCAAAGCTTTATACGATAATTTATATGATTCTTATTTTAATAGAATATTTTATCATTTTAACAAATACGTATTTATTTACTCATTTCTCTCTTATAATCTGGTCATAATTATTTCTATGCGTGATTTAATACTTAACAATATTTTATTAACGTTATAGCAAAGAAGAAAGGATTTTTAAATGTAATATCAAATATTAATAGTAGATAAAAAAAAGAAAATTATTTAGGGCGCGTTCCACTTCACGGCTCGCGGTATCATTTCATCTTTGTCGTTCACCAAAAGTTAAACAAAGACAGATAATGCTCGCGAGCATTGCGGTCGTTAAGTGGAACGCGCCCTTAGAAATAATTTAAATTTAAAATAAAATAATTTTCTAATCCTATTGCAATGTTATTTCTAGAATAAAAAGCATTCTAAAAACCTAAAACAAATCATTAATCGAGAAACACACATACATACGTATCAATTCAACTAGACATAAACTAGTGGAATTTTCCTTTCGCGTGCCTCCTATTTCATGTCAGTAACAAATCATATTTTCTATAATTTAATCGTAAGCTTGATTCATTGTCCGTCTCTTTACAATATGACTTCGTAATTTCAAAAGGCTATAAAAGAGAATTTTACATACAATCGCAGAGTTGTCACCGTTTTTGTTCTACAACATTTACTTAGATTTCTTATAATAACTTCTCGTTTTATGCAATTGATGTAAATTACTTTATTTAGCAAGCACTAATTACTCAAAAACTCTTAATTTATTGTAACACGTTTGTTACATAAATAGAAAAAAATAACATATATATAGGATATCTCATTTTTCTCGACGGTCTTATTCTTTGGCCAATCCCAATCAATTTCTTTTCAAGAAAAATACATATGTATGTACATAGCTATATCTACACACCAAAGTAATTAGCAATTGGAAATAAGAGATGATCCTGATAAACTAAACTTAACGAGAAAACAATAAATGACAAAATCATATCTGTTGGTAAAATAAATTGCTTTAACAGAAAATGATTTCTCTTGGTATTTTCTAAAATAAAAATTGTTATTGTAAAATAATATGGTTGAAATAAGCAAACATTTGTATCGCACATATTTGTATGAAAAATACATATGATGCAATATCCCAATGTAGATGTATATATGATATAGAGATAATGAATTTATATTAATATAATGTAATATACCATAATAATAATTAGTAATCTAATTACCGTATCGTACACAAATTATTCTGATACTAAAATAACAAGCAAAATATAAAATTATAATTCATGCGAAGTCGCATCAATAACTTTTTTAAGTAATATCAATGCTAATAATATTAAATAAGAATATTTATTTTATAACTATAGAGAGTAAAGTTTACAATATTAAGAAAATAATATAATTAAATATTTTAAAAATTTACTAAATATTTTATCGTACATATATGTATATTAATTACTAACTATTTCGTAGAAAAAAAAATCGTGAAAGAAATACTTATTATTTTTTAATACATATTTGATAGAAAGATATTTCATTACAATTATGATAATAACAGATCATTCTTGATATTATTAGCGTTATCACTTGTATAATTTATTCGTCGGAGGTAGACGAATAAACTTCGGCGAGTGTAAAGGTTCATAAAAAGGGAACTCGTCAGTGCACTTCGTTATTTCCTTTATACGGGCTGTAAGAGTCATCATGGTAGATGAGAAATTGAGGACGAAGAAGCTGCTGCTATGTTGTAGCGCGCTGGCAATTAGGGCGAAGACGAAGACGAAGACTTCAGGCTACTCATTAACTCCGGCATGAATTGGCGAGCGAAGCGCATCAACGGACTAAAGTCGAAGAAGTAACAAGCCGGCATCGTGCAGCCCACGCCGTCATCCGCGCTCCGTTCCTTCTATTTCGCCGGAGTGTCGCCAGCAAATCTTATTTAAGGCAGATTTATCGCCGGCTCCGGCACTGAGATCGAGGTGGGATATTACACCGGACCCGGATGCGCCATTCACAATGCGACTTCTCGACTCAAAAAGTGTCATAACTCAAAACCTGAGCGCCTCTTCGAGCACTTCCGCCGTTCCAGCACATCGTGTGCCAGAATCTGTCCTCTCGTCGTCTCTGCTCCGATCCACCTCTCTCTTTCACCTATCCATCTCCCTCTCGCATTCTATCGACCCTTTCGTTCTATCCTGTAGCGTGGAGAGAGCAAATGAAGTCTTCCGTTTTTTTGTTAATATACGAGAGGACCACTCCGGTTAGTATCAAGCGTTCTGCAAATTTTTTTAGCATATCTCTATTTCATCCGCATGACAAAGAGTACCGCGCTAAAAATTTTCATCAGATTTTCCGATAAAGATCAAGGAAAATTATTCAATTTTAATATTGAATGAGATATTATCATATTAATATCGAATGAGATTTATACAAATTAGTATAGAAGTTATATAAAGAACCACATAAAATCGGGTATTTTTATGAATTAAAATTAGTAGAAAATTAGATAAAAAATAAATTATTAAAAGGATGAAACATAATATGAATAAAATAGTGCAATAAGAAATAACTTTAGTTACAACTGAGAAAAAAAGTTGACTGCGTTTCCCATAGCTTTTGCAATGCTGAATTCTCTTTTCCGAAATGTTTTATCAATGATAAAATTATATTATAATCTCGAGAAATTTGAGAAAAATTTTAAGAAACAGCTAATTTAATATACTTTTTACTATGCTCTCTACAGTTACGACATGTAATACAATATATTAGAAAAGATATATTTAAAATTGAGTTTATATAATATTATTAATATTTTTATTTCTTTTATCAATATGATGATGCCAAAATTTAAAAATTTTTGAATTCTTGTAAAAATACATATATAGAGAAACTTTTAGAATTATTAAACATTAATTACTATTCGATATCTGAAATTTTATTTGTAGTGTGTAATGTTAAAAACACCATTAACATTTATTTACATTGCTGACGTAAATAGTTTGTGCCGTTAAAGTATGACAAGCGCTTTCAATTGGTCTATTGATTTGAAAGTGATATTTGTTCGATTTCTTTGTCCCAATCTTTTCTACTTGCTACATTATCTATATCGATTTGACTCCCGGATATATCAAACGAGAACTTGCGTAAGGAAAGACGCATTAAGAGAAATGGACCGTGGGAGGTAATGTTTTTCGGTGCACCGGAAGAAAATCCAGCATTTGTGACGTGAGCGTTGTCACGCTACGTGACAGCGTTCGATGCCATCGATCGCGGCCATCCTGATCGATACGCGCGTGTCGCAGAATGAAAGAAACGAGCGAGTCCGGCGATCTATTTTTTCGTTCTCCTTCCGCAACGAGCGGGCACCATTAGTCCGAGATTGGCTAATGCGCTCGAGCGAGCACCGCGACACTTTTTGTGCCGGCTGGACCGGTTGAATAATTGTGTTTTGCAACGTCCGCGGGAGCGCTTAGCTGAACTCCCTCGGGCATGGATCCAAAGAAGAATTAAGCAAAGGGGAAACTTGTGAAAAGCAAACCTATAAAAGGAACAATGGCACCAGGCGAATCGCGCAGTTTTTGGGACGATCGCGGGTCACGCGGATTGATTAGGCCTTTGCATAAAAGTGGACACGATTAGCGAACACGCTAATTGACGCCATGATTTCTGAAGTGAGTGTATATTGCGCGACATATTCCAATCAATCCTAAATTATTCAGTCAACTTCGTAACACTGTTCCGTAGAAAAGCGTTGAGATTATCTGTATCAACATATTTTAATCGTTGGATTGATTAATCTTGCAATCGAGATTAAAAGATTTTATCTTCTCATTTCTGGTATATTAAAATATTGTTAGAAAAATATTATACTTTTACAATATTTTCATTAAATTTAAATCTTTTTCATTATGTTTACTTAAAAAAAGCAATTTTAAAATTTCTTATTATATTCGCTCATTTAAAGTGTATTTTTTTCTTATTGAATTCTAATAATTTATCTAATGTTTCTTTTTGTTAAAGTTGCAAATCTTTATTTATTTTCTTGTCATTTCAAGAATACATATATTTTCATATCTTCTCATCCATCAGCCAACACCACATTCTGTCACATTTTCGCAACTAAATCTTACAATCTTCTTTATTCTGTTCAAGTCGATTTATTTCTTCTCTTTTAATATAGTTTTTTTTGTTATCCTAATGTATCCTTATATGTACATCAACACTTTGTCTCCTTTAAGAGAGAGAGAGAGAGAGAGAGAGAGAGAGAGTAGGAGAGAAAGAGAGAGAAAAATTCTATTCTATATTTCAATGCTAATACTTAATTCAGGAGAATTTTATTAATCTAATAAATGTATTTTTGTCAAGCTCGTTCTATTCGTATTAGTGCTTTCGACTTTGCTTTTGGTCAATGCAAAACCGGACGGACATGCACACTCTTTCCAAAATTTTCACGGGCCAGTGATGGGCAACGAGGAAGAAGTCACCTGGGACGACGATCGCGGACATCACCACGAGGACTATGTCGCTCATCCCCATTATGCCTTTTCGTACGGGGTCGAGGACCACCATACGGGCGATTATCACGGTCAAAAGGAGCATAGGGACGGTAAGATACGTAGTTTGAATGGAGATTAATCTCCTCTGCTTTAGGAGGATCCTTCTCGTCTTGTCGTACGTATATATCGCGAGCGGGAAGAATAAGAATAACCTACTTACGTACGCGGAATCGCGATGCCGTACTCTGGGGGAGAAAAAGCTGACAAATGTACCGAGGTGAACGTAGGACAGACTGATTGTGCGAATAAAAGTGGCAACGTGACCTTTGCTTGAGCAATTTTATAATGTTGCTCTTAGAATACTCAATGGAAAGCCACGACACGGTAATTCTTTTAACTTGACTTACATATGCTTTATCACTCGTCGAGCGATGTTTTATTAGTAATGTATGCAATTTTAGAAACGATTTTAAAGGAATAAGAAAACTTGGATATGGATTTACCTTTACTAAAAATTTTGCGATTTAAATAAAAAAAGTTTTTAAAATATGATTTTATTTATTTATTTATTTTTATTTTTTTTTTTTCAATTTCAATTCTATAATTTAAATTTAAACAATTATATATGTTTTTGCAAATATATATTTTAAATAAAATCTATATTTAAGCAATTATTCTCTAATTTTTTAAATTTATTTAAATCGTATTTAGATATTAATAAATATTTAAAAATAAATTTTTGTCCTCTCTTTCTTTTTATAATTCGTACCCCTTATATTAATTTTATATTGGTACCCATTATAATAATCGCAATATAAACATATTATTTTATCAATAAATTTTGTTAAGATAAAACAAAAATTTTCATAATGCCAAGACAAATATCTCCTTTTTAATAATTCGATTTTCCATTGATATAATTTTGTAATAATATTTCTACAAAGCGCAACTCTTTTTTATATTAAGCGAGATCATCGAACGTCGTCAAGTTTTTAACTGAAGCGAGAGATTTCGTCGGCAACGCGCCGAGAGAAAAGTTAGGAACGATAAAAGTGCTGCTAAAAAACCGCGCTTCAGTATTCCTGTCTTCAAAGGCAGAGGCTCACCAATTGAAAAGTTTATAACCATATAAAGCTTAGATAGCAGCTATCGATAGAAGGGTCTCTGAGTAATTGTACCATTCCTATCCTCTCTCGCAAACGTTAAATTAATTAGAATAATTAAAATAAATTACAAAATTTTGTCACGTTTTATCAAAGCGAATTTTTAATCTAAATTTTATAAAATATGCTGTAATTATTAAGTAATAAATTATAAAAAATTTATATTTTTATTGAATAGAAATCCGCAATTTGATGATGATTGAACGAACGTAAATACATTAAATTATGATTTATCAATTGTTATACTTGATAAATGAATCCTTTTTAAATATATAATATATATTTTTTTATATTTAATGAAAGATATGTTGCTATATTGGTTATATCAGATAATATTTACGTCATAAAAAATAGAAAAAGACAAATTTAATAAAAATGTTGTTAATTATTAATTATAATCTTAAAATATATTATTAATAGTTTTTGCACTTTTTAATAATAGATTTATTAAAATAATCATTGTGCATTCTTTCTCTCTCTTTCTCTCTCTGTAAGATTTATTCTCCTTTAAAATATTTTAAGTTTCTTTATATAATCGAGTAAAAAACATATCAGCCAAATGTAAAAAGTTATGGATTTTAAAAAATAGAGCGAAAGCTCTATATTTTGTTGTATTATACTTATATAAATCTCAATTCGTCTCCATAAAAGAGAACGATAACGCGTGTCTCAAATGTATCAGCTTCGCGTGAAGCAGCGCGAGACAAATAACTTATGTGTCGACGTTTTGCAGGCACAGAGGTGTTCGGGGAATATATTGTAAAGGAACCAGATGGCAATATCAGAACAGTAAAGTATCAGGCAGGCAAAGACGGATTTCACGCTCAAGTGCACAACAGCCGAAGCGATCATCATAATCGCGATCATCATTAGCCTACGCAACTCAATACTACCTTCTGTCAAACTGTATCCTATTCTACGCGAATTTATTTAGTTACGTGCTTAGTTGTTTTATATCCATTGTTTTTATTAAATATAATCGTTAATAAACGTTTCATTTATATTACACTCATTAAAAGAATAATTAAGTACTTTAATTTTCCGTTTCCATCTTTTCAATAAAGATTCACGGCTATTTTCACGATCATTGTCATAAATTACCTTTCAATATTGCAAAATGACTTTGATGCTGTTGCGAAAGCTGAATCGCAATTATCGGACTGAATTCCTCTTTGGAAGAAATAATTACTTCTTCCAAGGAAATTTAGCTAATTGTAACCGGCAACATTGGATTCTTATTAATTCCATTTCCAAATGAAACTGTTTAAGATTATCTAAAAGAAATAATTTTGCGAGAATGCGTAATTTTTTTCTTGTAATATTCTATATTAGGCTCTCTCTAATTATAATCTAAACTCTATTGTTAGAAAATGTTTGATTAAACGATATTTAACACATTTTTGGGGAAAATTAACTATATTTATAAATTATATAAAAATCTTTAATTATATATATTTATTATTATTATAAATAATTAGTAATGAAAATCTCAGGTTTATAGAAAATTGGAAACTCTATTAATACGTTTCATGCTTTCGGTGCATCTTGCCTTGTCTTAAACAAACATTTGTTAATAATAAACAATCAAATATACATGCACAAATTAACACAATAAACAAATAATTCTTTTTTGAAAAATATTATCATATATTTTAAAAATAGAATGTATTATTATTTCAATGATACAGAACGAGGAGTAACTTTGAGATTCATCTACTTTCTGCTCGCTTGTCTCTCATATAGGTCGAACGCCACTCGTAAATAATTCCGACATACCACAATGAAAGCATATCTCGTAGACATTGGGCAAATAGACATAATACTCGAAATTGAATTTACAACATGACTTATGCAGGCTGGATATTGTTTGCTCCAAATTATTTCCCATTCTCCGAAAGTCGTAATTGCAAAAAACAAATATGCAGAAATTATCAAATGTCAACAAAATTTTAAAGGATAAAATGTTTTTTATAAAGGTAACATTAATCTGCTTAAGCTGTTGCTGTTTATCAATCTTATAACAGTTAATCAATTATAACATAATATCTTTATCTAAAATAAATACATGACAAAATCTTGTACTTATTAATTATCTTCTTTTTTTTTCATACAAAGTTATTCGCAGAATATTAAGAAATACATAATTATAACATTTTTGAGAAAATCGCTTATACAATATGCAAAAATGTATCAAAACATAGCTTAAAATATAGCTTATATACACAAATATATATGAGCTGTTGGGAAAAAAAAAATATATATATATATATATATATACTGTGTTTCGTATAATATCTTCTCGCATATATAAAACATATAAATCGCATCTTCTCAAAATACAATAAAGGTCCGTACATGTCGATATTCCATTTTCGATGTGTCCACATGTAATTTACATTCGGCGCACACGGTCGCTCGAACGATAAATCACTAAACACAACTGGGAAGAGTCGTGTGATAAACACCTGATAACGCACTTTCCGTAATATGCACAATGTTATAGAAAATAGTAAACTTGCTAAGCTTCAAATGTATATCTTGTTAATTGACGGTATCCTGCGTTAAATATTATAAATCGAATTTCAAGCTAGTGAATGACACAACCTTAATTGCATTTCAATATAATAATCTGCATGCGATACACGCAATATATAATAATTTTTAGAAAAACGTATAATGAATTATTTTCATATATCACTTTTAGACTTCGGCAATTATTGTTATTAAACATAGAATGGTTTTTCTTGAGAGAAAGGGGATTATTATGAGATTTTTAGTAAAATACTTAATTATTTGTAATTAATTAAATAATGCAAACTGATTGGCAGGAAAACTTGATTGATATATAACGTTGAAAACTTGATAGAATCGGCAAAACTACTTGTTTAGTATTTTTTATAAATCTCGCCGTTTGTAAATTTCTACGCAATGGATATTTAAATCCAAAAACTCGCTAGAAAAGCTGTGCAATTTCCAGTTCCTTGAAGAGAAGGTACACGCGCACGTTTTATATTCATAAATGCGTCTCCATCCGATTACTGAATCGCGAAAGTTAAATAGCGTTATTCAACGCGACGAGCATCGCAACGGTTACGAAGTAACTCCTACCTGCTTTATGATGTTTCCGGAGTTGAGTTACAGCAAGGTTACAAGATCCGGAGCTATAAAGAATAACGATGTTACTGCGCGTTGTAGAGAGAAAAAGGGATAATACGACGAAAGAAACATTTTATCGAAGAAGTTTGCAAAATTTCTGGCTTTTTCAGTACAAAATAAAATATTCACAATCCCCTTTTTTCTCAAGATAATGTCAAGGTATCTGAAATATTTTTTTATTATTATTATTTTATAATTATTATAAAGTCGGCGCTGATTGACTAGACTTTACTCAATAATAACTCCTTTATTAAGCATTATAGAAAAATATGGTACAGAACTTTTCTGTTCAGTTTACAGAGCTCTATCTGCTCACGAGCGTTGTCAAGGATGCTTTGGGACACCCTGTATGAATCTCAAGTATAAAAAATTTATTTTTGTAAAAAAATTTTTAAAAATTTTGAACCATATTGTTCGTACTATATTTTCTCTAATAAGGGCGCTTTTGTTTTTCTCGCATAGAACATAACTCTATAAAACAAAGAGAATGTATTGAAAAAATAACGCGGTAGTCTTATTGTGGAATGTAATAAGCATGAATATAATAAAAAAAATTAATCATTATAATGTTTAATTATTTTAATTATATAATCATATAATGCTACAAACTGTAGTATACGTTAATTTGACATTTTTATAAAATATTCCAACATACAGAAAAAAAGTCGTACTGACTTACGTAAAGTATCGCACGGCTCTATTCACGCTTTACGGTAAAAGTCACGCTAAGATGCATTCCCGGTATGTATCAATTAAACTCCCCTTTACTTTTTCGAATACCACGAATCGTGATCGCATTACACATAAGCGCGAATGAAAGTCACGGGCCTCTTGACTATTAACCGCAAATTACATTAATAAATGAAATTCTCGTGTGAACGGGAAGCTCCCGTGCGCCAGAACTTCTACACGACTGCGTTCTTCAAGACCTTTTTCGCGAAGATAAATCTTTATTTAAATATTTAATTAAATCTTTATTTAAAGTTTTCGATGCGCTGCCCCGAGGAAACGTTGCACAGATATTTTAAATATTATCTTAACTATCTTTACATCATTGGAAAAAAAACTATATCTTAGTTTACTTTTTCCTCTTCTGTTCTTTCGTGTTTAATATTTGTGTTGAAGAAGACAGGGAAAAATATCTTATAAAAGCGAATATTAAAAAAATTTTCTGATACTTAACATTTATTAAATTATTTCTATTTAATCGTAAACAAATACAAAGAATACTTTATATTATCAATGTATAATGTATACTTAATACATTGTTTTTGCGAATTAAAAAATAATTAATAATTAAATAACTAAAATAATTAATAATTAAACAATTAAGTTTGTCTCTTATTTGCCAATTTTCCCATTTAATCGTTAGTACTCTAAGCCTATTGCCGCTATTATTGAAATAATTAAAATTTATATATTTGATAGAAATATCAGCGAAAAAATTTCCTTTTACCTCCTTTATATTATTAACTTACAAATAAAACGTTACTGTTACGTATATAATTACATATTTCTACATTATGTATAAATGTTAATTATAATAGAGCTTTAAAATAAAAATCAATATTTTATATATCCTCAATCATTTTAAATTAATATATTGTACACACGAACACAGCAGAGATAGTATTCAACACTTTATTTTACTTTCCAATGTAATATTATATTTATAACAATGCCGCCTGACATTTTCAAAATTATTAGTTTCATTCTTTTTTATTTGCTTTTTCTGTAGATGTTCATAAATAAATTTAATTGATTTAATGATATATTATATGTATGCTCGTACGGACGACAAAACGTATTAAACAATTTACATTATATACACGTATATAATTCAACGATTTAGTAGTTTATTCATGATGTTGTGATATCTCGCGAATGTGTTTTTAGATTAATCGAAAAGAAATTTCAAGATTTACCTCGACTTTACAATTAGATCGATTTGTCACTAGCATTGCATCGCCGGTGAATTGTATTCTTCACAGCGACGTTTACGTAAAGGAAATACAGCGCGAGAACAGGACGGCACTCCGCTTCGGAAATTATTCCTGGATCGCAAGAATTGTTTACTGAAATTGTTTACGCGACGTGTTAGGTATATGTACATGCATGTGCGTCTTCGCGATCAATCACGTAAGGTCATGTAAATATGCACGCGTAAATATTGTACAAAACTTCTTCCATCTATAAATCTGATCTATTCGCGGTTGCAATTTTGAAACCGATTACGTCTAAAATTTAAAAAGAATAAATTGAAAAAGACTTTCAAACTTGACGAAATCGATCGAATTGATTTAGTATGTATATATAAGCGAGCAACGGATACACGAAGAATGATCACCTATTGTATTTTTTATCTAATGAGTAAACTAATGAACCAGGTTTATATCAGTTGTGATAGAGTACATTTAATTGCTGGGTAATAAAAGCATGTTAGTTTAAGAATTTTGTATACAATACAGGTTTGTGATACTTTTCCTATTTATTTAGATACGTATTTATTGCTGAACAATAATTAAAGCAATAGGTACAGTTTTAGGCATAACAGAAAGAAATTTCATCGTCTCTCATAAAAAACTTCGTCGATCATTTATCCCTTCGGCGTTTCGAAACTCATCCGTATCAGGTCACCGGCAAAACGTGGATCCGAATGGAAAGTACATGGACTACGCGAACTAATGGTGGGATCCGACTTGACTCGAAAAGATTAAACGAAGAGCGAAAGAGACTCGGAAGTAGAACGAGAGTAGTAGCCGTCCCGCAAAGTGAAACAAATCGCCGTGAAGAAGACCAGGCGTGCTAATATAGCTGTTGATTTTTCCTCTAATGTCGCCATAAGAGGGACAGAGTCCTTATTAACTTTTTTTTTACTTGACTTCTCTATTTTCTTCATTTAACCTGTTATTTCAAAAGGAATTTTTACCGTGATAATTCGCATAAATATTATCCAAATACCGTAGTTTATTACCCTGTATTCTAATATATATGTATGGTATATTTAATCAAATTGTTATTTAGTCACAAAAGCGCATTGTATTCTATTAAATTAAAATTTGTGGAACATAGTAAGATTATGTTAAGTACTTAGGTAAAATTTATTCGCACTAAAATCTACATGAAATAATGTGGAAAAGGTAACGCCAATATATTATATAACAGAAATATGTAAATATTTAAATTCCAAAAGGTTTGAATTTCCGAGAGAACATGGACTGCTTCTTTTCTCTTCCTAAGTTCCTTTCTTTTAAAGTCCTTCTTGCATATATTCGAGATTTTATGAGTAATTATTTTGTTATTGTTAGTTTACACTAAACACCATATAATTATGCTTGCTTAAAATAAATTCTTAACTATCGAGACATTTTTCTCGAAGAATAATAAAATGTTTATTGCAAATTAGAGTCAGAATCGGGCAACCTATTATACATTCTTTATCTTATGTTAGTTTAGTAAACGCCGGTGATTTGCTAGTCTCGTAAAACTCCTAATTACAAAATACTTTATCTTATATTTACTAGCAGCTGGCATACTCGGAACCTTTTCCTTCCTAAAAAGCAATTAAAAGTTTTCGGCCTGTTTTAATGTTTGCTGAAATGAATGAAAACTATACACATTAAATTAAAGTTTATAAGCTGGCTCTAATATATATATATAAAGGCTGCTACGTATTTTAAATTGCATGTTTTTAAATAGAAACATTAAGAAATATGATAAAAAAGTGATCATTGAGCTATGCAAATGTGATTACGCGACTGCGCACAGCAAATTTTGCGGGCTTATTAACTATCGAAAATATTTATATCTTGGAAAAAAAGATTTAATTTGGCACTATATGCAAAACGTGTGCGCAGCAAATGCGCACTAAAACGCACCGACGTATAAAAACGGCGATTAAAATTATTTATATTCGGCGACGGCAACGTTTTCTGCGCGCTCGCGAAATTTGCATTTTATCGTTCGCTGCTTTTGTTTGTAGTATTATCGCATGTTGGATGTGTCAGACTGATATATTTTATTACAATTTACCGTAAATTTGACAAAAGTGCTTTTTTACTTTCTGCTATCCTTTTTCACGCAACAAATAAAATTACACCTTTTATAATTAACAAAAAGAACTTTCTGAAATTAAAATTGAATATTACAAAAATAAATAACAAATGGTTTCACAAGAACAGAGAATTGTGTTACTTTTTTAAATAATATCTGTTCTGTATTAGAAAAAAAATATTGAGAGTGCACAAAATTTAAATGTACTAGATTAGATATGTTGGATAGAATTATATCTAATCACCAGATTTTGAAGAAAATCGTCAAAAAATTCAAAAAAAAAAAAGAAAGGAAAAAGAATATATAAACTATCATATATTTAGAAAATATCGCAATTATCTACCGCAAAATAGACACTTTATACATATATAACATAATTCCGTTAGCGTTAATAAGCTTCACGAAATTGAACATAAACGCTTCAACGCGTTAATCTATCTTACAGTATGACAGCTTCCGTTCAAAGAAGATGTTCCGGTGTATTAAAAGATCTGGCTGTACGACAGCGACGATTATTCGATGGACGGCGGAACCGGAAGTCGAAGATCTTAATCTGTCTTTAATATCCTGCGTCTGAGAGGACCGTCGAATAACGATCGCCGTTCGATTCGCAGGCCGAAGGAAAACTGGTTGCTTTCAACCGCACAGCTCTCGAATGGACATCGCTCATTTTCTCACAAAGATAAGAGAGAAAATAAAGGTTCCGATAAGAAGAATCTCGCTGAACGGAAACGAAATATCGATGAAGTACGCCGAGAATTAATGAGCTTCTATGAGCTCTGATTGCGTCGCATCGACAAAACTTGATTGCTCTCTTGGATCTTTTGAGCGACAATAATATTATAAATCCATTTTCGTCGGGCATAAAACATTCTAATCTTTTCAACGTGATCAATATTAAGAACCAAATACGGCATAATTTCAGTGACTTCAAATTTTGATATTACAACTGCACGAAAGCAATATTTATGTCTAATTCGTAACAGTTAGAATAAGGTTCTTTGTCACATAAAAGTGAATGATGGGAAGATGACAAAGTTTATGAATAAATTGCTTTGATGAATTAAAAGAACAATAACGATTCAACTATAATAAACTATAAGATATTAAGAAGTATATTTTATTAGATAATTATTTTAGTTGGATAATTTTGCGGGAAATATAAATGTAACAATCTTTTAACATCTTGAAAAAGATTAACTAAAGAAATATATCCCAAAATTTTCAGTATATTGGTATAAAATGGAGTATTTTGAAAAATTAATGTCAAGAAATAGCGTTAGAAAATATCTTCACTGTGCAAGTATACTAGTTTTCTTTTAAGGGAAAACACTCTGTATCACAGAGCTTGACATTTCGATTCTTTTTTGGCGTTAAGATCTGCAATATTACAGAAGCAGACTTTACGATTTGTCCTCGTCGCAAGCTTACTTCGAGAGCACAGTTGAAATTCGTCTTGTCTCTTATCTGTCTCATTTAAAGCATAAGACGATTTAGACAGATGAAAGACTAACAATAAGAAAAGACAAAATATAATAATGAGATATCAATCCCAATGCGATGGAAAATTAGCTATTATTTTTATTACTTGATTTTTTGATGTCAGTTTAAAGCAATTTAAAATCAATTATTAATATACAAGATCAATATTCATGAAACATGAAAATATAATTATAATTTAAATATTCAGTTGTGGACGATTTTATTATATAAATTCTTTAATTATGCAAATAACAAACAAAATATTCATAACATTTGAATTAAACTGTTTATATATTTTTGATGTTTATAATGCAGTTAAAAAAGGAACATATTTTACAATTACTGATATAATTTAACACAATTTTGGAATAAATTCTTTGCGCAAATTTGTGCAAACATTGCAATGCATAATACGAAAACGCAATCGTTCTTTTGAATAATATAAAATACGTTACGTTAAGTGAGATTTGAACAGCTTCGAAAACACGGATTTAGAATTTTAAAGCCACTTTACGGACAGATTTTAATTCCTAAAGCGCTTTAAACTGTTCTAGAGGCTATTTAAACTTGCAAATCCGTTCATCTGAGTTAGATTCTGATAGTGCTTGCTTCCCTTTAAAAATGCTTTTCTACTCGAAGTACAAGCAACGCCGGAGTATTGCATTCCGTTTGCGTCGCGATTAAAGCAATTATTGATTTCGTATTCGCATCGACCGACACGAATTATTCGAAATATTAGCAAATCATTCGAGAATTTGCCGCATTATTACTCACGATTGCAGTCAATATATGACTGACATAGCAAATTCGTAATATTCTTATCATGTTTAAGACATACCAATCAGCTTGTCATTTATCAAATTGTCCTACTGCACATTTCAACAAAATATAACATTTTTTTTTTTTTTCAAATTCAAGACAGAGAAATATTATTTTTTGAAATCTCTTTAATATTGAAAACAATGCTGGCTTTCAGATTTGTCATATTATTTTTAGAAACTTAAGATAATAAAGAGCATAACAAAAAAAAACTATTTTAATATATATCATATATTTTTTATATATCATGCTATGGCATATGACGTTTTAAAAAAATATTTCTTTTTTGTGAGGAGAGAGAGAGAGAGGAAATTAAATAATTATTATGTTACTAAAACTTTTCTCTCTTTCTTGAAAAAATTTATTATAAAAATTAAGGTGTTAATAAAATATTTTGACAAAATATAAGTTAAAAATTGCACTCTTTGCATAGTTTTATTTTGAAAATATACGATAAATAATATAAAACTTTTTTCCGGATATTAAACTTTTCTATTATATTGACATTTACCGCGCTCTCTCTCTCTTTCTCTCTCTTTTTCTAAAAAATTTTAAACTATGCAAAATACACACTATATGCAAAAATCAATTACTTACTAGAATCGAAGGATAATTAATGATATATACATTTCGAGAAGTTTTACTACTGCGCGCAAATGCGTATGTGCTTTTTACGATTTTACTGCAGTATTTTTCACTGGTCTGACCTGTTTCACGAAATAACAATATTTTCCGGCGAGATCACGAGGAGAAGGAGAAAAAGGAAAAGAATTTTCTAGGATCTCTGTGTGTCTTAATTTAATTTTTACCCGTACAAATGCCTTCCGGATATGCGATCCATAGGGAAATAGTCTTCTATATTGTCTTCATTTTTTCATTTTCTCGCAAGCCAATTATTTATCTACGAACACACGTAATTTTTCCATCTTAGTTGCATTTGATTCTTCATTATTTTCTGAAAGCGCGCGCTGCATGCGTGCCATTTATATGTATTTTAGCTGTTTTATTAAATATTTCAGTAAATTTTTTATTTAACATTTCACGAAAGGACTTGGCTGTTGTACGCTTAATATTAAAAAAAGCTATTAAAATACGTAATATCTATAATGATAGTCTTTCAAGATATTATGTATATTACAATTTTTTCCAATTTTTAAAAGCAGTGATATTAAACTGTAAATAAAATTACTTGCTATTAACTCCTTCGATATAATATTTAAACTATCAAATTACAGAATCTTCGTTCAATGATGAATCCTCATCGATACAACATAATATAGCGCGTATCAAGATAATTGAATTTGCGTTACGAGAAAAAAAGATAACAATAAATTTTGATACTCTCGAATAATTGACTTTACATGATTTTTAAGAGTAAGGGAAGATACATAAAGCATATGATAAAATCATTGCTAAAATTTTGATATGCTAGAAAATGCAGAAAAAAATATACATTAATATGCAGAGTGATTTTCGTCAATTTTACTTTAGGACTGCATATAGAGCACGAAGAAAAAAGAGAATATTATATAAAGAGAGTAGATTGTGTGCTTTTCTGAGTGATAACTAATTAAATAAAAATGTACTCACACAAAGCGCTCGCTTTTCATTATTAAAAAAAAAAAAAAAACACTACAATAATTTTTTTATGATTCTACAAGCGAGCTTTTGTGTAAACTCAAAACGACAATACACCATTATTAGATTCTACTTCTCCTATAATATTCTACATTTATAATTATATCTTACAAAATGTATGCATGGTCTATACTGTAATTGATTATTACGTACTTACTGCTACAATATACTTGTGAAAAAGAAAATTAGCAAAAAAGCCAGAATTAAATTTTAAATGATTATTTTATTCTCGACGTTGCTTCCTCTAAACAGAGAAACAGGATACAGAGTCATTTTGCGTTAAAACCCCTTCATGAACCATGAGTGGACGCAGCGCCCATATAACATCCCTTAATACGATCAACTACGCATAATACCTTAAAAGACACTGTTAGGCGCGGTTACGCCGACAGTCTGGGTTAGCTAACTCTAAGTTAGCGACTCGTTATCCCTTTCTGGATTATAATGCTATTCTATAACATAGACTGAGAAAGAAAATTTAGTTGAACTGGGTTAGCGTTAAACCACGTCAGTATCATCGGCTCTTAATGGCGCATCGAGGATGCGGCACTTGCAGTATAACGCCGCATTGATTACAAAAGCTAAAGGGGCTTGCGACATACATCGATATAATCGATATTCAACGGATAATCCCGTGGCTTGAGCATCAATTAAAGCTAGTTTGATAAATTGAATTAAGAACTTGTTATACAAATACAGAATCTACAATAGATAAATAAAATAGATAAAATAATTTTAAAATCTTTGATATATACAATATATATATCTTAAGACAAAAATAAATAAGATTAAATCAGACACATACAAAATAATCACGTATACGTAATATATTTAATTTATTAAAATATATATTAATAATAATTTATATAAATATATATTTATTAAAATATATATTAATTTGTATAATATTATTATTATGATATATTAACATTAATATATACATACATATAAAATAGGGGAAAATAGAGTAAAACCGGGTACTTTTCTGGATTTATTTCCCTACAAAAAATCAGAGGGCAAAAAGATTCTACTGACCGTTAGTAGTCTTTAAAGTAGACTTTGAACTATGAGAAAATGAAGCTACTCGATGAAAAAAAAATATTACCAAGAATAACGGGTTTTTTTGAAGAAGTCCGACATACCCGGTTTTGTCCTACCGATATAGTAAAATCGGGTACCTCTCTATTTGAAAACATATAAAACACTATCCAACTATAAAATTAACATATTTATTTTAATCAAAATACAATACACAAAAATATATTCTATAAACAAAAATCACAAATAAAGATATCTTCTTGCTTTATATTGCTGCAGGACTTTCTTATTTAATTTTTTAACTTTAGGGGTCTCAAAAAGCTTTTTTTCAATAGTTTCTTATTCTGGATGGCAGTCTCTATTTTCAACTATTTTTTGTAGAAAGACAAAGTCAGAATGTTCTGCTCCAACACGAGGAAAATAAGAAACATGGCGGCTGTACATTCCGCCGTACAAAGTGATGATCAAAACTAGTGTAATATACTCTCTAATACATACAGAATGCAATGCTGCATTTACCGAAACAGATGCTCTGTGTAGAAAAAATCAACGATGTCTCGATTGTTGCCCCGGTATTGATCTTTTTTGACCCGAAAAGTTTAGACTTTTCACAAAAAAGAAATATTATATGCACGTGAATAGGTGAGTATCATTTCAAAACAATGATGGCGTCAATCTACAACTAATAACACGAGTTAGCTAAAGATAATAGCACGAAGAAACAGAGGTAGCCGATTTGACCGGCCTACCCGATTTTACCCTACTTTCTTCTACGTATAATTTATTGTACAGTTACTTTCAGATCTTTATTTTTGTGTACATAAACGAGTAATTCTATGAGAAATTATTCATTTTCCACGAGATTAGCGAGAATTGCGAGAAAATGTTGTTTTTCCTTTAACGAATCATCCTTATTATTGCTTGATGCAAAAGTTGTGTACGTAATTTTTCTTCCACTAAATCCGCAAGTTCCGTCCAACATTCCTGAAATTTGGAATGTCAGTTTAAGTCAGTAATGTTAGTATTAAACTTTTGTTAAAATTTATCTGGTTCCCTATCTCTATCGAGAACCGAAGATTTTCTCTTTGCCTTTGACGTCGAATTTAAAAAAAAAAAAAAATAAATTTTTAAAATTATATTGAGCGGACAATTATATAAATTTGTATCATTCATGTAAATATTTTAGCTTCATTTTTATTTTATTTTAATATTAACAACCCTATTATGTATAAATTTAATATTGTAATAAAATACATTGCATCTACGTTATTTATTATTGCAGCTATTGTTATTTATTTTATAATATTCAATAAAGTGAAACGTCTATTTCAGGAAATGATGGTAACGACAATCGTGAATCAAACACATTTAATAAACGATACGTTTGATAAGTGATGTAAACGACCGTCCAATATCGATTATCAAATTATATATATATATATATATATATATAATTTTTAGATTTTGTTTTTTACATACATGTTTTTTATATTAATAAAGAAAAGATATAAAAAAAAGAATATACTAATACATATAATACAAGTCTTTTCTAAACAAAATTGCCTAAAAACAAAATATTATATTATACTAATAATTAGTATATTAATTTATTAATAATTATTATAAAATTTATTAATTAACTAATTATTAATAAGTTAATATTATTAGTTTTTATATATATATATATAATAATTATTTACTTTAATAATAAATAAATAAGCACTTTATTATATACTTTGTAAACAAAAATTTTTGAAAAAAAATTAAGAATATTAGAATTTCAAATCTCCGAAAATGAACATATGTTTATTCACAACTGATCGCATCTTTGCTTAGAGCATACGTAGTTGCTACACATTCAATGTGGCAGATAAGATAAGCTTACAGGATTGTAATACAAGCGATAATGGCCGACAATCCGTCAATCGCACGCGTTATCTTCGCTATGAGTCGGCTGAAGCAGATAATGCTATAACGCTGGTAAAAGTACGCCATACTCCGTCATTCGCAGCATTGACAACAAAAATGTTTCCGCAAGATCTACTGCTGATATTGCTCCTCTGCATCCTTTACTGTCATTGCTACGTGCAAATAATCGAAGAGGTATGTGCTCATCAAGCTTTAATATTCCAACTGTAAAACTCGATTATCACTACACACGAGAAAAAACTCTTCTTCCATTCATTAAATCAAATAAATTTTATAGATAATAATGTATTTCATATCCTAAATTATTATAATATTCTCTCTAATATGAGACAAGAGATAACATATTTTATAATTTTATGTTGAAAAATATAAAATGTTATTTAATTTTTATTAACCTTACATGAAAAGTCTTTAATGTGTGATATAAATATTACGTGTACGTAAGAAAATTTTATAAAATAATTATACGACAGGATTTTCAATTCATGCATTATTAATGCATTAGAAATTAAATCAAAATGTTTCGTGCACTTCAATTTAATTATATCTGATAACATAAATTCTTGATAATAATTAAAAAATCATATTATATATATGCAAAAATCTTAGCAAATAATATTTTAAAATCTATTCTACGCTTAAATTAAATTCACTGCAAAATAATTACTCAAATAACCAGATGGTGTTAAGAGATTAGCGATTCCAAGGGAAAGTCGAAATTGGGGCTTGTAGTTATTTCATCTAGGTTTTCGGCATTCAACGCGCGCTTAAGAGGAAAGTTTGCACATTTTCATCGACTGCATAAGTATTCTCTCTTGCGTTAGGTCGTAAAGTTTAGCGACAGGCGTGGTGCAAAGTCGATGCGCGCGGTTGTCGCGCGATTAACCCGTTTACGTGGCCGATATTGCATATTCGGGTCAAATAATGATAACGAGCTAAGTTAAACAATAAGCAGTTTCTCGAAAGGACGATGCTGTCGACAAAAGTTTTAATGAGGATCAAAAGACAAGTCGCTCGATTTCCTGTCTGACATGAACAACCTCGGTCTCCTGCCTCAGTCAACTAGATGCGAATTTCAAGCGTCGGCAATTAGTTATACTAAATTAGCAAGTAGATTAGACGGAAATAAATCAAGTTTCGTGTAACGCAATTGCAGAAGTTTAATATTAGATTTTTTTTGTTTAATATGCAGTATTAATTAATTTCAATTTTTAATAAATAGATGATAAGTACGGGGAGATCAACTTTTCAGGTTCGAATTTATTAATTTTAAACCAAGATTATATTTTGGTGTATGCAAAGATTTTAGTTTCTTAATATAGTCGATAAAATTACACATAAAATATCATAAAATATCACAAATCTACATAGCGAAGAAGTATCGTGTTACACACACACACACACACACATCTCAAATTTTTTAAACAAAATTTTATATAATCTACAAATATACTTACAATTACAAATTCTGATTTATAAAAGCAAAATAAACATATTGATAATTATAATTAATTATTTTTTAGAAAAGAGAGATAAATAATACTATTATATAATACTGAAATGACATATACAATAACATTGAAGATGATTTTGATATATGTATCAATGTTTATTGAATTGCGAGTGATAATATCTATGATATTCCGATGTGAAAAGTTGAATGTATGTATGAAAACACATTTCAAGCGTACATTGTAATAAAATCCAACATTTTACTTTTGAAAGATAATATTTCAAAATTTGCTAAAAGTTTATTAAAAAGACAGGAGATTGTATTAAATCGTAAAAATATAAAAAATGCATTATTCTAAGATAAATTTGTAACAATATTACATAATGCATTATATCATGATGCATGAGATAATCTTAAAGAGTTAAATTGTATCTTTATCTTTATAAATATATTTAATTTCTTAATACAAATCCCCTCGATTACTGTATCGTAGTTGCATAAGAGTCAAATAACATCATTATAAGTACTTTGCACTCTCATCTTTCATTTCGTTTATAATGTTTATAAAAAACTGCTTTTTACCTTCCTCGTCCACTATTTCCTTCCTTGTAATTTAAAGAATTTACTAGGCGACCATTTAAACGCTCGACGGCAAAAGATTTAGCTTTCTTTCCTTTAATTAATTCCCCGTTGATTTTTCAAAATATTAAACGACTAAAAAGGAAAAACAAAGCTTATATAAAAGATTCTCTACAATAGTATCAATAAACTTTTATGTTTTAGGTGTAATATATATATATATATATATATATATATATATATATATATATCACGTTAAATATTAACTTCTATATACTCGTATTTTGGCTGTTTATCATATTCCGAATATTACTATAAAAATTTCCCAGATTTATTTGTTTTATCAGTTTTCCCGTATTCAGTTGAATAGAACAAAGAGTGAGCTTTATGATGGAACTACAAAAGCGTGAAAAGAGTGTAGGAGGATAGAAGAGAAGGTCGCGCTCGAGGGAACACGCATCCAAAACTAGATTATAAAGTTTCATTGTGTTATCACTAAAGGATTAACGCTTTCTTGCGAAACGCGTGTTGAGAATTCTATTCAGTCGTACTGGTTTGCACAAAATCAATGCAGAATTGAATGAAATTAATCGCAATTAATTAACCAAATTAATCAATCGCACTTCCATGCCGTATATATATATGCGTGAATTATTTTTGTTTAAAGCTCCAATGAAAAAAAAAAATCTTATCTGTCTCGTATATATCTCTTGTATATTATGTAAAATATTTAAAATGTCATCAAAGATATAATATTATTTCAATAACGGATTATTAAAAAAGAGAGAGACAGCTTTTCCTTAATATAATTTTTTAAACAACAATAATTTTTAAATTATAAGCAATTAAAAAAATTTTTCAACTAAACTTCAGAAAGTCACGAAACTTCTTCAATCTAATTTTACATAGATTTCAATTTTTATTTGAGAAATTTAATTATAATATATATTATTTATATTGTTATAAATATTGTAAAAACATACTTTTTTATAATCTCTTCAACATTTTTTTGCTAAAAAAAACTCGATTGGTCAAAGAATCTGTTATTAAAATTAATATATTAGTATCATCAGCGGATCATTTGCATTTTTATGTTAGTCATCGTGTATTAGTAATACACAAATGGAAAATAGATTTTAATCAAAATTGCTACATTTTTACAAAAAATATGTGCTTTTGATATATAACATGATATATATAGCAAATCCTTTTATCATAATATATAAATATAAAACTCTCGCTGATTACCATGAATAATATCTTTGCATTCAAAGGTTTATAATTTATAATTTCTTAGACTAAAAATAAGCAAGAACAACAAAAATAAACATGAGTAATGATATAATTCTGTTTGGAAATGACGAGACAAATTTTCTTACGAATATGAGAAGATCGAAAATGAATATATTTTTAATATAATGAATCTTTCATAAAATGTATATATCATTTTTATATACATGATTGATGTACAATATACACGAAACAGGCAATATTTTTCACGTACATTGTAGCAGTTTTCCATATCAATATTTTTACATATCTACTTTCATGTTATTTTTAATTTTTTTTATATTTATTTGTTATATTTATTCATACAGGAGATCGCAGCAACACAAAATATAACAAAAAGTGCAATGAGCGACGCGGAGATCCTATCGACTGTCATGGTTTGCACTATGTTCTTCGTCATGATTGTACTAGTTCCTACAGTGTTATATTAGTAAGTACCTCGTTCAGCATATTATAAAAATATATATCATATAGAATATTATCTTATTTAACGATTAGTTCCACAAAATCGTTTTGTGTTAAATATATTTTTTACGTATAATTATAGTAACTGTTTAAATAAAATTGCATTTCTATTACTTCTTATCTTAATTATTTAAAAATACGTCAATGTATAAGATAAAATGTACGGGAAATATTTATATACAAAAATAATTTTTTTACAGTAGGTACTATTCTAAGGAAAAGAATGATGAATGATGGCCAATCAATTGAAATATCGTCAATATTGGTGATATTGTAGACTGCAATTTTTTCGCATCAGTTAAATTGAATTAAATATATATAAGTATTATCGCGTATCACACAAGAATGGAAAAAGAATTGAAAATGTAATGAAAATCAAACTTTTCATCACAAAATTGCCGCATGCCACCGTTAATCCGCATATTCATTCAATAAATATGCATGAATTAACAGCGGTGTTCGCGTAAATTAGTATGAATTTGATAATTAATCTGTCAATCTGGTTTTATAACTCGTTGTTAACGAAACCGCGCGAATCGAATGCTCTGCTAAATTTCGATTCGATCAAAATGCAAAACACAGCGAGGGCGGTGCATTTTGTACGGTAAACTCGTACGAAGTGATTAATGGATTATTTTTATAATATGTTTAATGTGTACAATATTGTCTGTTATCAGCTACATATATCGACAATATTTAATATAATTTTCTTAGTGTTAATATTTTATCAATGACAAAATTATAGCTAAAAAATAAAAATTAAAATAAAATATCAAAATTATATAGTTAATATTTATGCGTGTATAATTTTTTCTTTGTTTATAAAATATTGTTTAATATCGATTTTATGGAGTTTTGTCTTTCTTTGAGATTCCCTATTTTCTATTATAAATATTAACATTTTTGCCTAAAGCGGATTGAAATCACTCTCCGGAAGCGATTAAAGCTATTTTTATGAATTCTCGTATTTCACTAGCATACGGATGTAAATTAAAAGCCAGACTAGAACCATGATATTAATTGTTTTCAGAATCATTCAAACTAACTTTTATATAGAGCAATATATGCGTTTTAAATTTTTAATTAAACTTTTTATTTTTTATTGATAAAAGAAAGTGTAAAAGCGTATAGATATCAAACCTAATCAATTTAACTCACTTATCTGATATTGAGGGAAAAAAAAATATTAATGATTTGAAGAATTACTGTACAATTTAACTTTTATCAGCTACATTTTCTTAGTATATGCTGCCATCTTACACTTGTTTCATATACTAAAACGATTTAATATATATAAAGTCCTCTGTTATATTGAATTTTATTATATAGTGACTGCTTTCACATAATAATACATATACTAATTGGAATTTAAAATTTATCATTTCGATGTTTGTTTATGAAATACTATTCTACATTTGTTTATGCATTTAAAAATACAAAATAATTGAAAAAGAGTATTATAAAATTTAATCATAAATAACACTTTGAAATTTAAAAGCAAAAAAAAGATTTTTTCTATCCCCGATAAAGATGTTATAAATCTTAATATAAGAATGATAAGAAAAAAATCGTTGACATAACAAATAATACCTTAATTGATTATAAATATATACATATGTTAATATTACTGTACGTATATTCATGCATTAATTGTATCGATTAAAAATAAAGAAGAGCAAGATTTTAGAATTTAGACGAAATTTGAGCGATTTATTTTATTTTAATTTAGCAAAAAAAATTGTAAATTATCTAAGAATAATCCTTAATTGATTATTCACTCTATAGTATCGAATCGATGAGCACAATATCGGAAACGATAAAATGTCCAAGTTCCAACAAAACGTACGAACATGGGTAGCTGCTATCTCAAGTTCAAGCATTTGCTGACGTTGAACGATAATGAAACTACACTCGCGCTATGTTTAACCGAACGGTCTCGATAATTTCATTCAAATAGAGTACTTTATCAACTTGGATAACCATCAACGCTCGATTTGTCAACGCGCGATTGCAGAATAATAATGTGGCGCAACAAAGTATGCGACATACGCACGTGTTGCAATAAGAAATGCGTGTGAAATGCGATACAATACAGCCGCACATGTTTCATCCATTGTTATACGCGTATATAAATCGACGGTTGCTCGTGTCAAATAGATTCAATCCATACGTATCACCAAAAAGTTTTTTTTTTTTTTATTTCAAAGAAAAAATAATTTCTTACGCAAGATTTCTGAAAATTTTAATAAATAAAATACACTACAAATTTTTACAGCCATAATTATTAAATGAAAAAGATAGCTAATTTGAAAAGAATATAGAAGCTTGTAGTTTAACATTTCATGTTATTTCTTTATTTATTTATTATTCATTGATCCCTGAATATTTATAGGTAAATAATTTTTGTCTTTATTGAATTGTTGAGACTATTTTAAATAAATTTTAAGACAGTTTTAACAATTATTTTAGCAATTACTTTAAAAGAATTTTTATTTTTAATTTACAATTAAATCAACAAAGAGAACATTCTTAATTCTAAATATATTTTTAATATAATGCTAGCTTTCTCTCTCTCTCTCTCTCTCCCTCTCTCTCCCCCTCTCTCTCTCTCTCTCTTTTTTCTTTTTTTGCAGAAGCAAACTATATCTGAAGATTTCAATTATTGCGGCAAAATTTTTTTTATATAGCAAGAAAATATTATATTTATTCTGTTTTTTTCCTATTCTTATTCTATCTTGGAATTAACAATAGCATAATTAAAATTACGCAAATTTGTTAACATAGATACAACAATATTTAATAATATATATCTAAATTATTAATAAAAATAATTTAATTATATAATTTTCTTGTATATTTTTCATAATTCTATCATAGTATTAGCAGAGAGAAGCCTAAGAGAGGCCACGCCGCCGTTTCTCTCGTGAGACCGTTTTTCTAACTGTAGTGGCGCTAACTGAATTCATTTTAGAATCGGCGGAACTACATGGCCACACAGATCGATTTTTTGATGCCATGGTAAAACGACCGGTTGGTACGTATTCGTGCTAAACACATTGTGGATCAAAAATGTGGAGAGATATTATGGATTTATTATTATAGAGACATTATTAATGTTATATTAGCTGCGCGTGTTTTGTCATTCTGGTATATACTACAGCGATAATAAATTATAATTGAAGTATTTTTATGTATATAAAAATACTGTGTCGCATGTACACGTATAAAAAGACTATGTACGCATGTAAAATGAAATAAATTTTCTTAAATAAATTTTCTTAATCGTTTTTTTCCTAATTTTTAAAATTTAACATGTAGAAAATATTTACAATAAATTACATTCACTTTTTTCTTATTCTTGAAAAGTATTAAGCATTTTTAACATTATCAAATCATGCTTTTAATTTATATAATTTTCTATTATTAATTTTTTTTTATAAATATATTTTTCAATTAATTTTTTAATTTATGGATTCAATTGGATATACTAGTACGCACTGATGCACATTAAAAACTATTATAGACAAATTTATATAAGCATAATTAATTATATTTTCCTATAGTTTTGACTGTGTTCTATTGTTTTTTAAGTAGTTTTAATTATTGACAGCGTTAATTAATTTTTTCACGTTTATAATTGCCGGTGTATACTATCAGCTGTCAGATTTTCGCAAAATGTCAGAAAATCGCAATATCTTGTGCAATATTGTTTTTTTTTTAGAGTATAAAATGTTAAGATTTTGTTCTTTCTATATCTTATGGAATTCCATTCAGAATTTTAATTAAAAGGCCGAAAACGCAAAAATAATATTTTTCTCAGGACATTTAGATATGTATTTATACGACAATTATTTCAAAAACGATTAACGATTCCCTTTGCTGTATTATTGTCTTTTTCACTTTTATTTTATTTAAAAATATTAATATAAAAAATATAACTATAGTATATCTCTCTTAGTCTTACTCTTCCCCTTTGACCTGTCCAGCGTTTTCGAATGAAGTAAGTTTAATTGCTTTGAGAGCGATTAAATGCAACTTAAGATAAATATATATTTGATCAAAAATAGGTTTTGAGAGAATCTCAATTAATATAACTAATATAAAGTACATTTTCTCCGTTTTTGATGCTATTTTGTCTTTAAAATACAAAATTCTTTGCCTTGATTAATCAATCAAACGCTTACTCGAAGTATTGATTGATTAATCCAATAATCCGAATATTCCTAAAATCAAGACAGAGTTTGAATTTTATTTATTTTTTATTTATTTATCAACCGTTGTGAATCTTTCACACTTCATGCAAGCTTGTTTTATATTTTGAAACTGTATAATTATATTAATTATTAACAATTTCAATTAGTACAAAAGAATTATCGCAAAATATTTATTATATATAATATTATTATATAAATATATAATTATTATATAAATATTTATCGCATAGTTATTAAAATTTGTTAATGTATATTAAAAGAATAATTTTTACATATATCATTACCTGTAGCTGTTTTCTTTGAACTGTACACAAAATTGGATTGAGAATACCTTCCATAAGAGCTGCCATATGGGATACAGTCTTCATCAAATCGCCGACATTAGAGTTCCGATTTTTAAATACATTCATTAACATTCTTATCCATACTGCCACATATATAAAAATAATAACGCAGCAATACAAATTACGAAAAAACAGCTTGTATTTTCCAATATTCGGATGCGGCGGCCACGTGCTGGTAATAGTCCCAAATATTCGGAGAAGGTAAAATATCTGTTGAAATTTCAGACGAACTATTGCCATATCGTGTCAATTTCTGTTTTAGGATATTCTGGATAATTACGAGGCATTAAGTGACGCGTCAAAGAAATATCACAGAAAAATAAATGGTAGTGAAGGCGGAACGATGCGATCAATAGCGCATTTATTATTTGTTGGCTAGTGTTTGATCTCTCATAGTAATTACTAGTATCTACTTCCATGATCATGGAAAATAAAATAAAAATACATGCGATATATGGCATGCATAAACCTCTTAATAATTGCAATAAATATCTATATCATCGTTGATCCGTTTTTTGCTTCTACTACTACTCTGTAATTTTTATAATTTTATAACAGCACACATAGATCGCTATTTTATTTATTTTGTTTAGTTAGAGATTTGAAGCATTATTTAAATATAGAATCGTAAATAAAAAATTTTTCCATATATTAATTTATTTTTTATGTACCAGCAGTATTGAAAAATGTTGAAGGAAAAAAGTTTAATGTTTTCATATTTCTTGCAGAACATAGTGCTTATGTTAGTGCATAATGCTTTTTATTCATCAATTACTTTCATCGTTATAAAATAAGAAAAATTGTTTTAATTAAATTATATATCTATTTTAAATTAATTTTATAAAAAATAATTTTATATTTTTAATGAACGCGAATTAAGAGATGATATTTTTTTAGGATATTATTAAATAGGATTTGAGAGAACTAGAGAATGCTTGATTTTTTATATATATTATTAATAATATTCAGATATATTTGAAAAAGTTTCCTTTTTACTTGTACATAGATTTTAATTGTAAATTTAATCTTTAATTAATAATTTTAATTTTACGCAATAAAATAAGATAAGTAAGTGTTAAATTAATGTTTTATTATTTATGTAACATAAATATTGATTTTTATTTTCTACAGGGGAAGGTTTGCCTACCCGTGGCATTCCCGATTGACAACGGCTCCGTTTACAACATTTTGCCGACAGCTTTGTTGAGGTTGATATGTTATATAAGTATGTATTAGTATGTTAATAATTATAGTTCTATTTATAAATTAGTTTTAATTATGAAATAATAATATATTTAGAATATTTTTGTATGTATGTATGTATGTATGCGTATAAATTTGAGAGATATAATCACATAATAATATATTTTCAATTTATTGTTTTTACATTTCTTGCAAAATGTAGCGCTTATTACTGCTTTATTCAGCAATTGCAACTCTCATCGTCATAAAATAAGATGAAATCGTTTTCAGGAACTGTAAAGATAAAACATTATTTTATTATATATATATATATATATATATATATATATATATATATGTAAATGTATATAAGACCAAAAAATCAAATTATTTGATAAATAATCATTGCATTATTTTGATTATATAGAAAAATAATTATGCAGTATATTTTTTTCTTTTTCTCGTTCGTTTTTTTTCTGTAAAAATGCGAGAATTAAATTATGTATGATAAATAAGTATTTTAATATTTTCGTATAAATAAATATTGCTAAGAAAAATATTGTTAGTAATAGAAACTTTGACATGTTAAAAATATTTAACTATATAATATAATAAATATCTTACATTAGCATAATATTGTACTGACAGGACTGGAAACATACCGCCCATAGATATCAAAAGTGGTTTCTGGCTTCTTTGTATAAAAATAGATATATTAGTGATTGTTTCATGAGATTTTTCGTACCACGGTATACTATATGCAGACCAAGCAATTTGTTGACTCTAAAATGTTGTGGAGAGATAAACAGAATTTGTAAATATCTAGTTGTGTATACGTCAAATAATGCAAAATAGATGTTAAAGTTAACACAATTTAAATGTTATTTATATACGTTAAAAATGTTAACTTTCATATAATATATTTAATATTAACGTAATCTCTCTGTTGTATTTTTCGTAGCACGCTTTAAAAGTAATCGAGAATGTATTGTGAGTATGTATGTATGTTAATATATATTAATGCATATTTTTTAACTATTACCAAAGAATACACACAACGTGATCAATATATAATTTTCTATTGTAGTAAAGACAGAACCAAGAAATTGTTATTACGAATAAATATTTTATTTGCTAATAACTTACAATTTCTGCTAAATCATCTGCCGGCCAAGCCGTAATATAAAGTCTCTCACATCCACCTAATACCATGCAGAGAAATTGTGCCGTTACAGCCAAAGGTTGTTTCTAGATTAGATAAATACAATATATATATATATTGTACTTTTTGAAAATTATTTTTTGTCTGTTACATGAGAATAGTTGAATTTTTTGAAAACACAAGCAAAAAATATAATAAATAGACAATATTGCAATTACTCACATGAATCAACGGAAAAGCTCCACAAATTACGGCAAAAGCCATTGTAATATTCGATTTGCAAATTAAATATCGAACTGTATACTGAACTTCATCTACAAAACTAATACTGATATTAATTACGACAATAAAATAGATTTTTGTTATATATTCAAAATATTAGAATATATAATTTTAAATACATAATTTTAATCTAGATGAGACTAATTTCATAAGTACGCAATTTGCATCTCATAAAAATAATATACAATATGCTTCATTATGAGATAATAGATAATTAAAAAAAATGTATGTAGTTAATGCCTAATATATTGCATAATAATATGACATAATAGAAGTTTAACGATATTTGTATCTGAAAGAATTAATTTCTTACTTTATTATTTCTTGATGTTTTTGGATGCACGATTTTACATGACTTTCGTGTGTTATTTGTTGAAATTCTTGTCCCAGCATTTCCAGCCTCGCAGCGGAATACCAGAAGAACATTGCAATCATGAAATCCACCGTGATACAGAATCCAGTTTGCAAAATGGCGAATACTTGTAGAACGTAAAGAATACCTCTAGTGTAGGGAGTTTCGATAGAAAACGGATACCATGCTTCCATTGGAAGATTTATCGACAAGAACAAAGGACCGCAGGAAAAAGTGATCGCTGCCAGGATATAAGATATTCCAACAAAGGCATAGAAACCCGAGTAACGATTTATATATTTTTGTATAATATGTCTTTCATGCAATTCGGAATGTTTGAGAAAGTTCCTCAATTGTGCTAAAAGTTTCTGTATATATATATACGCATGTAAAATATCAAGAAACATTTCAATTATAGCAATTAAAATAACTATTTTGTATTTAATTTTGTGTTATATTATTCTTATGTGTTATGTGTTATTTTTAGAAATTATAATTAGTGGGATTTCAGATTACACTTGTAACAAAATGTAATATTATGATACATATACACTTTTTTAGTGCCATGTTTATTTTATATGCACTTTGCCATTATATTGTATTGTGTATATTCTTCACAAAAAGATAGTAATTTATCTTAATGTAGCAGGTCTATTTGCTTAACATATGGGTTTAATATTGTGTACAAAGTTTTAGTAGTTAGGATAACAAAATCAAACCTGTAATCGCGGTCTTTCTATCCTACACAGGATTAAATTAAACAGTACTTCCATCAGTGCTGTCAATTCAGACAATGCTTTCATCATTCGAATAATATCGTTCTCACAATAAAATGCGCCAAGAATCAGCGGTGGCAACGAGCCCAACACATTCAAAATTGACAAAGTCCAACCAAGATCTCGAAGAAAGATTTCTCGCTTTCCGGCTGTGGATTCTGGTGGCCATGTGCTTGTGAACATCCCACAAATTTCGAGTATGCGAAATATCTGATGAATATTGATACGGATTAGCAACATTATCTTAGATCACTGAAAACGCGACTCCTTGTATTTGCAGATATATAGTCATATCTTTTCTACTTTGCGCGAAATACAGCTATACATCATTGTTGTAGCAGGCGATTCTGAACGACATAAATCGATGCTTCATTATGCATTCCTTGCAAGGCGCATGATTAAGAAGAAAGTAATTAATGGTCTATAAATGATAGAGGAAATGAGATATGATACGAATGAAAGTGAGGTATGAGGAAAATGCATTGTACATAGCTTTTAAACGTAGCTAATATTCAGCTTTTGTTAAATCTATATTTTACAATTCTAGCGTTCACACGCTAGTGTTCCGCAATTACTCTCTCATTTAATAAACCTAACAATTTGCATAGATTGTTTTGGAAGGAATATATCCGACGTTAACGTCTATAAGAAGTATCTATACTAGTGGATATGGAAATATGCACGTATATACAGTACAACAAGAAAAAAAGACAAAGATCAAGTAAAATTAGTTGAAAAGTTTTTCGTAGTGATATTTTTTTTTTTTTTTAATAAAATAATAATGTTTAATACATACAAGGAATTAATACAGTTTATATAATTGATAGCTTATTTAATAGATTGTTATATTGATACCATTGTTTATTTTTTGTAAAATGAAATGTGCTACAAAACACATACATACACATAGAATTTTTCTGTTATCATTAATGAGAGACTAGTATCATCCTAATAATTACTTGTGCTATTTTATGAACAATTTGATCATGTTACTTTACAATTTAATCATTAAGAAAAGAATTGTTCTAAAACAAAATTGCTATTTTTATTCTAAATATTTAAATTATAAATACTATTGAGCAGAAAAAAAAGAGTAGACAGGTAGAGGTTTGCCTGTCTTAAAAATCGCTTCAAGGAATTTTTATCTCAAATATTTGTCGATAAAATTTGTATTTTAAAATTTATTTAAAATAATAATTTTTAATATCAAATAATAATTTTTACTTATTTGGTACATACAAAATATTGATATCCAGTTATTAATTTATATTGCGCCTGCAATGGTTTGACAGATGTGAAAGATATCACATATGTAAATTGCCTTCTCTGATTCTAATCACCAATTATTGTTCTCATTGCTGTGTAATAAGATATCATCGTCAGGAAATACTGTAAAAAGACAATATTCATAATTCTTTATTATATTTTTACTTCCAATTATGTTTAAAGTTATTATATACAATATACATTATAAAAAAAAAATATGATATACCTTAGTGAAATATTCAAGAGATAATGTTGGCAGAAGATCTCTTATGTTGATTCCGAGCGGCATTTGACTTCTTTGAATCATGAAACATATATCTTTAATGTTATATTGTGAGTTTTCAAACCATGGTATATTATATATTTCCATTGCAACTTGTATACTCTGGAATTGTAACAATATCATTATTAATTGATCATTATTTTAATAAAGTTTATTAATTTATATTTTATATTTTAATAAAGTTGATTAATTTTTGTTGACAAAATAATTGTACAAATGTAACAATTCTTATACTCAATATAAACTCAAATACACTACATTTATATTGTTCGTAATTTATTATTAATTTACTAAATAAAGAAAGAAAGAACTTCAACTTTTATTAATTACATTTTCCATTAAATTGTCAACTGTCCAAGCAGAAAGGTATAATCTTTGACATTCACTGATTATCATAAAAATAAATTGAGATGATACCCATAACGATCGTCCCTATATTAAATAATAAAATAAATTTAGAATAAAAGTTAAATAAATATCGCTAAAAGGCGAAAATGATTATAATAAGAAATAATTACATACATATTAATAAGAATATAACATACGCGAATAAATGGAAAAATACCAAAAATAATAGCTGACGCCATCACAATGTTTGTTTTGTAAAGAATATATTGCACAGTGTGACTTGCTTCATTAACGAATCTAATTACGAAAAATAAGTTATATTTTTATTACTTGCTATATATTATTATGCTCAAATATTGATGTTGTTATGTTAAAATATTAATAAATTGATTATATTTTATTATATTTTCAATACAATAGAGATGTGTAAAAAAGATTTAAAAATTTATTACATCTTTTATATATACTTTTACGATTGTTTAAAGAGTTTTTTAGATTTTTAATCACTTACTTGATTATTTTCTGATGTTTCTTAATACATAAATTTATCTGCCTTTTATTTTTCGCACTTTATATTTTTAAACATAACATCTCTAATCTTGTCCAGCTTTCATGATAATGTATACTTGTAAGGCATAGAGGATACATATCACAATCGCCGATTCAATAGGAAATGGATACCATACTTCAATAGGCCACTTCGTCGAAAGAAAAATAGGACCGCAGCAGAAGCCGAAAGAGTCTAAGCAATGACATATTGCAACCAATACGAAAAAGCTGGAATAACGATGCGTATATTTCTGCAGAATAATTTCATCATCATTGTTGGAAGTGCGAAGAAAATCTTCTATTTCTTTCAGTAATTTCTAAATTTAATTAACATTTTTATTAATAAATTAAAAAATATGTATTCAACGATAGAGCATAAATAATAAAATTGAATAACATAATATATATTTTGTTTAAAATAATATTATTATTAGAGCACGCATAAAAATTCATGAGATTTTATTAATTGTATATCTGGAGAAACTTTATTTACTCATTTAAATATCAAACATAATGTGACATTGTATAATGGATACGTATACTACTATACAAAACATATCTCAACAACATTCGAGAATAATAATTAATGAAATGCATGAATACCTGTATGTGCGTTTTCCTCAATTTGAATATGATAAGATTGAGTAGGAAATCCATCCCAGTAACAAACTGCGCTAGAGCTTTCATTACTGTCATTACATCGTCCCAATAGTTATAAACAGAACATATAAATGATATCAATATGGCAAGTAAGTTCAAGAACGTAAAACTCCAATCAATTTCTCGCAAAATAAAAGTAAACTTCCCCTCATTAGGATCATTCGGCCACGTATCCGTTATAATATTGCCTATTTGTATAAAACGGAACAGTTGATGAATCTTCAAATGTAACTGTATCATTATTTAAAGGATTCAAAACGTAAGAATAAAGAGAAACACGTTTGATGCTCTTTCTGGTATAGAATACTTCTGATAAAATTGTAAATGGGATGGTTAATGGAACGATGTAAATTGATAGCTCATTTATTAACAAGACAATTTTTCATCGTGAACATGTTTAATGTTGTACAGTGGTAATTAATAAATTATTCTAGCAAACACAATTATGATTTATTTATTCAAACATGAAGATTAGCATTGATTGCAAACGACACGAAGAAGACATTATCTTGGGATTAAGTAGAAAATTTAATACTCGGTAAAAGAATTTTTTTAAATGTTTCTGCTAGAAGATAAAAAATGTTTACGTACATGTTATCATTGAAATGGTTTGATAAATTTATTTATTGATTGAAAGAGAAACTAAGAGGAGCTGACAATAGATAATGAAATATATACATATAGTCAGTAATCAAAAATATATTAATCTATTAATTTTAATAGATTGGCTTAATTGTCTTATATTTAATAATTTTTGTATTATTTTTTAAGATAGAAACAAAGGAAAATATAATTTATCTTTAACTATTAGCAGAGACGCCACTATTTTGCTATTAAAATCGCTCTATTTAATACATGTCCGTACTCATAAATTATGAATGAGGATCATGTCTCCCTTATATGAATTTAACATCTATTATGATTTATATATAATTATTTTTTCTATTCTAGCATATACTGTAGACTGATATGTAGGCAAATCTTAATATTCATGCACCATAACTTAATGACTTTATATCATAATGTTGAAATATACTGTCCAGATTATGATGCTGAATAATTAAGAATAATATTATTGTTATTGTTTTATCATTTTTCACAGTTTTTACTATAAATATGTAGAACTTTTTATCGATAATAAAATAATGTTTTGCTAGTATGATAAAACATATGATACAATAGTACGATAAAACGGTTGAAAATGTTGTTCTTCAATTATTTCCGAGCCTATCGAGCCTATTTGATCGCGACAAAAATTTGTCCATGGCTGGCTTTAATTGTACTTTATCGGTATTTATAACAAAATATTTTATTACGATATATCAACAACAGATAATATTAAACTTGCCGGTAACTTATATTTTCGGTTGCGGTTTTTATCATTAAACGATTAGAACGAACACAACAAATATATTGATATAATGTAAATCCGTGCAATAAAAATTTCGCAAATAATTAATTTTTATAACTTTTTATTTATCTAATCCACAAATCTTTCAACTATTGTCTTGACAGAAGCTTTAAAAATATTTTTTAAAATTTGTAATTTGGTTGGCTAGTCAGCAGTTTGTACTAAAATGTAAATGCAAATCTCTTAATAACATATTATTTTCTCTCGGTAACAAAATATTCCTGACTTTCGCAACTTTGACTTATACGATTTTCGTTAATTAATGCGGCGTGTCGTTATCAAGTATTATATTATTGTTGTGATTTTATTTCAAGCATCGCCGAAGTTACAACGCAAGCATAATGAATTCGCTCCGTATGAAGAGTACTCTCGAAATTTCCCAAATAAGCTCTTTTAAGCACAACGTAAAATGCGACTGTGCTTCATGCCTTAAAGAAGAATTTCAAATTTGCAATGCACCGAGAACGCGCGCGTTTGCTTGGGCGCTTACTGCTCGAGCAGTTTTGATCATAACGTGAAAGTTTGAGACTGTATATATTAAACTTTATATTACTATGCACACTGAGGAAAGAGTTTTATATATATTTTTTCACGTCTACGTTGACCGTCTCGTGTTCACGTTGTGACACAAATTTACGAGTGACATTTCGTTATACTTATTGTTAGTGCATGAAATTGTTTTTTCAGGCAATTTTTGTTTTAATTTTATCGGCCAAATAAAATTAAATAAATCTATATTTCTGATATTATTATTACCAGAGAGAAGCCAGAGAGGTGTTTTTCATAAGATATTTTTTTTTAGCTGGTACAGTAGCGTCAATTAAATCCATTTTAGAGCCGGCAGAACTATGGTCAGATTTACTTTTCGGTGCTACGGTAAAACAACCAGTTGATGCATGTGTGTGCTAGATCCATAATTGTGGATCAAAATTGCGAAGAAATATTATGGATTTATTAATGTTTTATTAACTATGCGTAATGTTTTGCCATTCTAGTATATATTATAGACAGCGATAATAAATTATTATTGAAGTATTTTTGTGTATATATGCGCATGTAATATAAAATAAATTTTCTTAATAATCTTTTTTCTAATTTTTAAATATATAACGTGTAGAAGATATTTACAATAAATTGCTTTTACTTTTTTCTTATTTTTGAAACAAAATTATCAAATATTTTAAGCAATATCAAATTATTATGCTTTTAATTTATATAATTTTTTAATTAATTATTATTAATTTATTATTTATTATAAGTAATTTTCTATTTTATAAATGTAGTTGGATGCACTAGTGCGCATTGATGCACATTAAAAGCTATTATATATAAATTTATATATAAATATAAAACGATAAGATACTTAATACTAAACAAGTCTTTTAAAAATAAACATAACGATAGATACGCTTTGCTTAACACTATTTTCGCTCGAAGAACAAGATTCTTCGCCCATTTATCCACCAAACGCTTCGGAGCAAAAATAATGTCTAACTGAGTGCATTTATTGAATATATAAAAACTTTTATAAAATTTTTATATTTCTAATATTTTTAAACGTACTTTTACTTGATTAATAAGATTTTTGCAAATGAAATGACATTAAAAAAACGCAACATTCGGATAAATTTTAATTAGATATCAATTTAAAAATTAGATAAAATATTTTTTTCAAACACGACGAATTTTCTTTTTTTATGAGTCCAATACGGTTATGTATGCAATAAAGTTATGTGTGTAATGAAGTCATGTGTGCAATTTGTTTGTAAATAATAAGATCATGTATGCAAACATACGTTCGTTTTTTTAATTATTATATTGTCCCCAATAGTGTTTGTAGGCATTCGCTCTGTAGATAATCAGGAATGTCGACAAACAAAGCTGTCGGTAAAATGTTGTAGATAAACGAAGCCGTTGACAATCGAGAAAGCACGGGTAGGCAAACGGACCTTCCCCTGTAGAAAATAAAAATCAATATTTATCTTACATAGATAATAAAACATTAATTTAACGCTTACTTATCTTATTTTATTGCGTAAAATTAAAATTATTAATTAAAGATTAAATTTACAATTAAAATCTATATACAAGTAAAAAGGAAACTTTTTCAAATATATCTAAATATTATTAATAATATAAAAATCAAGCATTCTCCAGTTCTTACAAATCCTATTTAATATCCTGAAAAATATCACCTTTTAATTCGCGTTCATTAGTAATATAAAATTATTTTTTATAAAATAAATTTAAAATAGATAAATAATTAAATTAAAATAATTTTTCTTATTTTATAACGATGAAAGTAATTGGTGAATAAAAAAATGATCGAAACACTATGTTTTGTGAGAAATATAAAAACATTAAACTTTTTTTCTTCAACATTTTTCAATACTGGTACATAAAATATAAGTTAATATATGGAGAAATTTTTTATTTACGATTCTATACTTAAATAGTGCTTCAAGTCTCTAACTAAACGAAATAAATAAACTAGCGATCTATACGTGCTATTATAAAATTATAAAAATTACAGAGTAGTAGAAGCAAAAAACGGATCAACAATGATATAGATACTTATTGCAATTATCAAGAGGTTTATGTATCCCATATATCGCACGTATTTTCGCTTCATTTTCCATGATCATGGAAAATAAAGCGAAAATACGTGCGATATATGGGATAGATAAACCTCTTGATAATTGCAATAAGTATCTATATCATTGTTGATCCGTTTTTTGCTTTTACTACTCTGTAATTTTTATAGTATGTACTAGTAATTACTATGAGAGATCAAACACTAGCCAACAAATAATAAATGCGCTATTGATCGCATCGTTCCGTCTCCATTGCCATTTCTTTTTCTGCAATATTTCCTTAAAGCGTCACTTAATGCCTCGTGGTTATCTAGAATATCCTGTAAAACAGAAATTGACACGATATGGCAATAGTTCGTCTGAAATTTCAACAGATATTTTACCTTCTCCAAGTATTTGGGACTATTACCAACACGTGGCCGCCGCATCCGAATATTGGAAAATACAAATTGTTTTTTCGTAATTTGTATTGCTGCGTTATTATCTTTATATATGTGACAGTGTGGGTAGGAATGTTAATGGATATAATTAAAAATCGGAACTCTAATGTCGGCGAGTTATTGAAGACTGTATCCCATATGGGATGTCTTACGGAAGGTATTCTCAATTCAATTTTGTGTACAGTTCAAAGAAAACAGCTACAGGTAATGATATATATCAGAATTATTCTTTTAATATACACTAATAAATTTTAATAGCTATATTTTGCGATAATCCTTTTGTACTAATAAAAATTAGCAATTAATATAATTATATAGTTTCAAAATATATAAAACAAGCTTCCATGAAGTGAAAGATTCACAAATGCTAATTATATTGCTAATAAATAAATGTAATGCAATTGAATACAATAGAATTAAAAATTTAATAATAACAGCAAATGGTTCAGAGTACTAACAATTAAATATGAAAATGCAAATAAGAGCCAAAACGCGGGTATTGATGCGCAAACTTATGTTTGTTATATTTTAGTAATAAATGTTAGTAATAAATTTTTTTTGTGTATGTTTCGGACCGTTTTCAGTCCATCTACAGTATATGTATAAATATATAAAAATTGCATTGGAATTTCAAAATTTGATATACACAAAATTTGTTGTTGCAGTCAAATTTTAAATTAAAATCGATAATCAAAAAAGAAGACTCACAGCATGGGGATAAATATATAAAAATTACACTGGAATTTTAAAACTTGATGTACACCAAATTTTTAGTGAGTCTTCTTTTTTGATTATCGATTTTAATTTAAAATTTGACTGCAACAACAAATTTTGTGTATATCAAATTTTGAAATTCTAATGCAATTTTTATATATTTATACATATATTGTAGATGGACTAAAAACGGTCCTAAACGTATATTTTTAAAAAATACACATTTATTACTAAAATGTAACAGTAATAAGTTCGCATACCAATATCCGTTACTCGTGCCTTGGCTCTTATTTGTCAATTTTCCCATTTAATAATTAAAAATTTTGGAAAAAATAATTAATCGATCAAATATTTTGAATCGCAAATTTGTAAACATTAGCAATGTTTAAACTTAATCTAACTCCATTTTTAACAGAATTTTGATTCTATTGTATAATTTTATGTATTGCATTATATTCGGTTTTTTTTAAGATTATAATTATTATACAATATTATAATTATAACAAACATATTTTTAATTGTTGTAGAAAAATTATTATTACAAAAATAATTATTTTTTCTTTTCTGTTAAACTATATTATGAATCGTCTTTAATATGCTATAGAATCTGGTGGTAAACATCGAGGAATTTATGAAGATTTCAAAAAATCGCGAAAGAGTTATTCTGCAAAAGTACATAGATCGTTACGTTACGTTTATGATAGCTGTTGCAATATCCTTCAGTATGGCAGGTGTTACTGTCATTTGTGCACCTTTATTTATGCCTCAGGAGTTTCCTTTGAATGTATGGTATCCGTTTTCATTGGAACCACTATTACGAAAATTTATTCTCTATGTTGCGCATATACTTGCAACCGCGCACACTGTTTTCTGTCTTGATGTGGACATCATGATGGCTCTTTTCTTCTTGTATTCAGCAGCTAGACTGGAAATGTTGGCTTCTGAAATAAAACAAGCTACGGATGAAACTCATGTCATATCGTCTATCAAAAAACATCAGGAAATAATAGAGTAAAATAGAAATAAAATATCTTTTAGATTTTTCAAAACATTATGACAAAATAGCGTACCAATTTTCGTTCTAATTGCAGAAATTTAATTAATATATCAATCTATAATATAGTATGAGTAAAAATAGCCATTTACAATTTTTTAAAATCAATACTTTGTCTTCAGTTTTCAGTCTTTTAGTCTGTCTTAGAATTTTCAAAAATGGAAGTTTATAAAAATCAATGTTTTAGAATTATTTTATTTATAATTTTAATTTTTATTCAAATACTAATATTTGAGTAAATATAAATTTTTTATGCTAAATATATGTTTCCCTTTTCTCACTACTACTCACTTTTTATAAATTTTATTAACTTTTATAATATATAATATGTTGATTTTATTTTTTAATTTACACATTTCTTTATACGAGTAGATTTACTTCAAAAACGCAGTGTACTCTTCAATATATTCTTTTTAAAACTAATTTAACGATGGCAATTACTGTAATCAGTGGTGCTTTTCCCTTATTATATGTAAGCATCTTGTGATATAATGTAAATGTAAATAGATGCATAAGTATTAGAATTTATAATTTGAGAAACTTTAATTTTGGAAACAGTTACATTCCTTTGTTCTGGTTCCTCAATATTTATCTATGCCTATAGGCTCATTACAACGAATGTTTATCACAGCATGGGCAGCCGATGATTTAAAGGAAGTCGTAAGTTTTTTAAGAAAAATAATAAGCATGATTTATATATATAATAAAACTTTCTTACATACAACTTTCAACATATATATATATATATATATATATATAATATATATATATATATATATATAAAATTTTATCAACATAGAAGAAAAAATATAAGATACAATTTGCAATATGCTTTTATTAATAGAGTACACGACTTTCCTGGTCGGTGTATAGTGCCTCATGGATTGGTAAGACGCAAAAAATGAAAAGCGATATTTTCATAATGCTTCAAAGAAATCAGCAACCACTTTTGATAATTATGAGCAGCTTATTACCCGCCCTTACTCTAGAATATTATGCCGATGTGAGAAACTTTTTTATTTATTAATACATACTTATACATATAATAATACCTTTTTCAACAGTATATATATATATAAAAGTAATATATAGAGTGTCCGGTAAAGATTGTGCCAACGCTCGTGAGCGGATAGAGAACAGTAAACTGAACAGAAAAGTCCTGTAACATTTTTTTCTATAACGCTTAAGATATTATTGAGTAAATTTTGGTCAATCAGCGCCGACTTTTGGGCGGACGCACGTCGGTGAGCCACCACCCGCCTGGTAATAACCCGCCGTCGTAGCGACAGAGCGTTCACGTACACTACCAGGAATGCGGCTAAAGATCGAAGCTGATTGGCAGACTTTATTCAATAATAACTTCTTTATTGAGCGTTAAAAAATGTTACAGGACTTTTCTGTTCGATTTACTGTGCTCTACCTGCTCACAAGCGTTGGCACAATCTTTACCGGACGCCCTGTATATACAATACATTACTTTTATATTTGTAATATAATATTTTAAAAGATTTATATTGTGTATGTTTGCAGTTTGTAACCAAAGTTTTGTCCTATTTTATGACGATGAGAGTGATAATTGGCACATAAGTTCTATAGATAAGGATAACTGTAAAATAGAAGAGAAAGAGAATAATAAATAGAAATTTTGTTCTTTATAATAATCTTATAATCATTTTTATATCCTTTAAATAAATACCTTTATACTCATAAACAACACACATCGTACCTACGTAAGTAATTGATAAATAAATTTCAGCGTTTGCCGATATCTTTTAATCGCAACAATGAATTAGTTATCAAATGTTTAAAAAATGTTTAGTATATAATATTTTTGTATAAAAAAATATTCTTATCTTTTGCTTTGAATGTTGTTGCAATTGCACTTATCTTCTAAGAATAAATACCTTTTTACACACAAGTACGTGAATTCCTACGATACATTGTAAATTGGATAAGTAAAGTTTAGCGTTTGCCGATACATCCTAAGCTACGGTGAGTTATAATAGTAACTTTCTTAAAGATTTAAGATATGTAATGTGTATAATTGTAATTGTACAATATTTTTGCATATACTCTGATAGATATTTATTTAACAGCATTGTTTTTTTACTGCGTAAAATTAAAATTAATTAAAGATTAAATTCACCGTCACATCTATACACAAGTATAAGCAAAACTTTTTTTAATGATTCTGTAAATATTATTAATAATACATATAAAAAGTTAAACATCAGGATCCTAATTAAGAAGAAACATGAATCAGCTACGTCAAAAATTAATAAATATATTTCGAGAATCATGAATTTGGCACTTTTAGGTTTATTAACTTTTGACGTAACTAATTCTGTACAGTTCCTTCTTAATGTCTTAAAGTTTTAAAGGATCATATTATGATTCGCATTCAATTTTTTTAGTAATATAAAATTGTTTTTTATAAAATAAACATGCGATATATAATTTAATTATTTTAAAATATTACTAATTATTTGCTACTGTTATTAATTGTTACTAAATAATTATGTTTAAAATATATATAAATATTAGCTTCTTATATAATTTTTTTTTTTAATTTTTTATGATTTTTGGATATGTAGTTACATTATTTAGCGATATGATTCAACTTATTTAATGATTTACAAAAACATACGCATTTAGTTATTTGTAAAAATAAAGCTTAAAATCTCATTTATATAAACTAAAGTAAGAAATTTTCAGTACTCAAGTAATTCAAAATTATTCATATTCAAGTTAATAAATAATAACTAATATCTTATAAAAGAAAATTTTGATGTCTTATATTAATTAATATAAACCATAATGTTTCAGTATTATGTCAAAAAACATGATTTTAATGTTCATTCACATTAGTACGCACTAAATAGATATTTGCTTGTTTATCATCTAATATCACTACGGCAAAGTCAGAGAAAATCTATTTGCTTTAACAGAAAGGTATATAGCACTTCCTACACATACTTTTAACAATCAAATAGCTGTTAACGCCGTACATAATATTTAATGAATTAACTGTGAGAGTTTCACAGCAGTTCAAACATTACATCATCCTATTACTGCTTTGTTATAACTTGTTATTATTCTTACACATAGATACAATGCTAACCAAGGGTATGATTATGCAAGTGCCTAAGGGGATACTTTATTCATTAACAGGCTAGTATCCATAACGAGCTTCGTACACGAAGTTACAGTGCGTCTCAAAATCGTCCTCTAATGTAATATATAATTACATTTTCTTAATAATTACAGTTTTCTTAATAATAAACCAAAATGTCTAAGACACTTCTATGTAAAATTGTACTTTACATTGATAAGTTGATACAATTCAAATATAGGAATAGCCGTAAGATGCTATGAAACCTTTAGTACAATCATCATTTATTTGAATCCACCTGTAACGTATCTTGTGGATAATTCTCGTTGAACTCTCCTCTTTGCCCTTACAACGCGCAAACGCAACATGTTACAGCGAAGGGAATTCATTGGCATACGAGTGTGCAAAGAGAATTCATCACAGATAGCCAATGTGCTCTCCGTGCTAATAACGTGTTTGCAACGTATATACAACGATCATCATCATTATGACATTGAAGATTACGCCAGTCAGAGCTATACTATTCATAAAGATCAGCGTAGCATTGATATGCGCCTGGCCACCGTCACCAAAATTAACGAAATCTAACATTATCCTTTTCAGAGCTTGCTGGTATATGTGTTACTTCTGCAGTATCTTATTGTTACTTCCGCTGTTAAGCTCAGTTTATGAGTATCGTGATGATCCCGTGATTTTAGCAAAGTCGGTCTGTCTCTCTTGTGCAGTCGTTCAAATCACGATCAAAATGATGGTGTGTCATATACAGTATACTTCCTTTCAAGTATGTATTATATATTTAGATTTGATGAATCTTTTATTGATTGTGAGATAAAATTTAATATATTTGTATGCTCAAAAAGAATTAATACATAGTTTTTACATACAATATATTTATTTATTACACAAGTAGCGTTGTAAGCGTAATGCAAGAATAATCTTGCAAACCAAACTGTAATATGAAAATTATATAACAATAATAATTTTCACTTCCTCATAGAGAAAGCTTTGTTTTCGTGAAAAAAATTTTTTTTTTTTCGGTTTTCAATGCCAATGTATTCCGAATATTCTAATACGTTGAAAAATCATATTTTATAATAATATTTACGAACTATTTATAATATATATATTTTCAGATGCTTTATCATGAAATGGAAACATTTTGCAAGCAGGCGGATGATAAAACAAATATTATTTTACAACGTTACGTCGACAATTACAAATATACATACAGTACTTATATTTTATGGTGTTATATGACTTCCATTGGCGTCATTTGCGGGCCATTGTTTCTTCCGCAACAGTTTCCAACTGATGCAAAATATCCGTTTTCCGTGGCACATCAACCGGTAAAAAGTATTATTTATTTACATCAGTCATTTGTCGGCTTACAAGTCTCAGCCGGAATGTGCATCGATTGCAGCATTGCGATTCTTTTATTCTATTCGGCGATAAGATTAGAATTGTTGGCCCAAAAAATCCGCAACGTCAAATCTGAGTACGAACTCGACGCGTGCATCAAGCTACACAATGAAATATTAAAGTAAGAATTGATTATTCATTAAATCTTGATTATTTATCAAGTCTTTATAAATGTGTGTACATTATAAATGTGTCTTTATAAATGCATTTTACGCGCGTATACAACGTTTACATAATAATACATAACACATAATACATTATGCATTACTGTAAAATGTTTTTAAAAAACATGTCTTGCAGAAGTACATGTGTATATGGATATAAAAACAATTATATAGTTCAGAATAATATAAGATTAATAAGAGGTAAATATGCGGTTAACAATGCGTAATTAAAACGGAAATTATGTCCGACTTTTCTGTTGTTTGAAAGAAAAACTGCTCTTATTACTGAACCATTCAGATTTCAAACAATAATCCTCGTCAACACTATATATCTATAAATATATTAGTTAAAGCATTTTTTTTTTTAGATATTCTTATAACATCTTTTAACCAGCACAAATTCAACAAAAATAAAGATTCTAATCTAGTTGTTTATAATAAATTAAATTTCTATGCGAAAAATTGCTTAAAGATTTTTACAAAATATTTGAAATTAGACATGACATTTTTCGAAGTCTAATTAATAAACCATAAATGTTTACATTAAATAGGAAAGTCTCAAATTGATCCCTGAAACACTTAATTTAACTGCGCACTTTTACTGCGTCTTTGATTCTGATTAATGTTTTATGAACGTGAATTATTGTGAATCTGAGAACCTTCTCTATGTAAATTGATAAAATATGTAAAATAATCTGAGATAGAAATAAAAAAAGTATTATAGCTATATTTTACTTCAAATAAAATTAAATTAAATTATTACTAAAACGCATTTATTTAGCATGACATCTGTAATTGTAATATTGTAAAATAGAACTCCCCCCTATTTTAGAATCGCCGGGATTAAACTCCCCCTACTCTAAAATCTCTCTTCACTTCCACTTCCCTTCTATTCTTGTACATGCGCAGTATGAAATGTATATTTTTTTCTTATTTTAAACATAATCAAATGGTCACACGATAAATATAAAAACGATAAATATAAAAACAATAAATATAAATAAAAAACAACGTAAAAAATTTTTTTTGATTAAAAAATAATAATTAATTCAAAACAACGAGGAAAATTAACAAAAAGCAAAATAGAGGAATAGCTTTCATTCCATGCTAAATGCTATTTTTTAATTAAATATCCGCAATTTTCAGGTACACTAGCAAAATAATTAGCGTTGTATGGCCTTTGATTTTGACTACGATAGCAACGACAGCTATGGGTGTTGTTTTTGGAAGTTTAAATATAGTCACTGTAAGCATTACGTGAATTATTTTATTTATGTATGTGTGTATGGATAATCAGTTGTGACGAAAAGACATCAGATCTTCTAATTAACTATAAAAACATCTTTAAATATTCATATTATATTGAATTCCAAAAAAAGATGTGTGTGAGGGACTTATTTTTAATAAATAGGAGCAACCAATAATGGTCAAAGTTCAATATTCTATCGTAGTATTTACTGCCAGTTTGGAACTCTTTATGTGCGCTTTTCCAGCTGATCATTTAATGCATATGGTAATATTACTTGATTAAAAATTGGATCGATTAAAATTTGTTTTAGACAAGAACTGCGAAATAATTTACTTCTCCTTATAGAGTAGCAAAATTTGCCTTGGAGCATATGAGTCGAAATGGTATCAAGGAAGTGTAAGCATGCAAAAAAAGATCCATCAAATTATTTTCAGGTCACAGAAACCTCAAGTTATTCAGATTAATGGCATTCTTCCAGCTTTGTCATTACGTTATTACGCAGGGGTAAAGATCATTGCATGTTTTTATATATTTTTTATTGAAGTTTTGCCTTAGTCCCCCTAATACGCTTTATTAATCTAATACTCTAATCTTTTACGAGCATATTATATACATTGTATATATCTACAGTTCTATTAACAAAATTTTTGCGTTTTGTTATATAAAAAGAAAATTAATTGTCTAATTATAATTATAGCTATAAAAAATAATGAAGAATTTTTCATTGCAGTATTTATATACATCCTGTTCTTACTTTACCGCAGTACGTATAATAGTCAATGAAAATATAAATTAAAAATGTTTTGAAACACATGATAAAATATATTTATCTTTCTAGTATTTTTGTATTTTATAAGTATATATATAATGCACAATATTTTATAAATAAATAAATATATATATATATATATATATATATATATATATATGTAATATTATCCAAAAAAGCATAATACTCTACCTTTCCAAGTTACAGATTTATAGTATAAAATATATATTCTATTCGCTTTGCAAGAGCTCCAATCAGATACAATATAGATTTCATTTTAAAAAGTTGATAAACTGGTCTTGATGCTTGAGAGGCGTTATTGATAAATCAAATAAATTTGCATAAAGTATCAAACTTAAAAATATTCGAAAGAGCATGTAGAACAAATTCAATGCAACATTTAACGTTTATGTAGATATTTTCATGATAAACGGAAAATTGTTTTCTTCTCACATATGCGTATTTACATATATCTGCAGACGCGCTTAGAGAAATAGCAGATAATATTAAACACGTGGTATAATAATCGAACTGCAATTAATAAGTATACTGAAAGATATCGATAATCTGCGTCTCGTGTGAAAATTATTAATTACGCGCGTGAAATACTAGTATATTGAAAGCAATAAATTATTAACCGGTATCGAACAGACGATTCCTAATGAACAAAAAATATTCGGCTATCATATAATATTATACAAACAGATTGTGGAAACTTTTTACTCTCCCGTCGACTGTTGACAATTCTATTTTGTTACTTAAGCAAGATAATTATAGTAAAGTAAAACGATATAAAATAACTGTACGCTAGTGAGAACCCGTCGTGCTGAAATTTGAAATAGGTGAGTCTAAATACATCAATCTTTATTCCGAGAGCACTTACAAACTATAAAAATAATTGTAAGCAAATGCTAATTACATGTTTAAAAACACATGTATATTGCATGCCGTTAACTGGTAAATGCAGTCGCGATTGCGTTTGTAAGTAATAATTATCGTTACAATTAAGCGTTTTCAAGTGAACCTGAGCAATGTTTGCTGTCGTCGAAACGAGATTTTACTTACGGCGCTCTTTGCTCGTGAATGGACCATTATTTAACCGCGAATTTATTTAAACGAGCTCGCTTCCTGATCCGATATTTGAAAGGATAATAAGGTTGAGAGGATGACGGATTTGTAAAGTCAAATATTTACACTCATGGTCAATTATGGTTTTTGTATTTTCTATACAAGATTATATATCACAAGAAAAAAAAAGATGTAGAAAATGTCTATTAAAAAATAAAACTAACTTTGTACTTGAAGCAGAAAAATGGATAAAGAACACAATGTCACATCCGAGAACTAAAGAACAAATCCAATCGTAGATGATGGATTTATCAGATTTTATATTTGTTTACGAAAAAAACTAGGAAAGATTTCTTAATTAATTTTATTTCATTTTTTTATGTTTCCAAATTTAGCTTTCTTCATCGTAGACGCGTTCACAAGATGTGTAAACCAAATTTGATTTACTGTTGACAGAATGGATAGAGAATAGTGGAATCATTTCGATTGCGAACAATCGTTTACCGCAACAATGCAACTTGCATAATTCTAACAAATGCGAAGAAATTTACAACTTGTTCTTTCCAAAACCGGACGTGGACGGTGAAATTGAGAGATATGAACGCGATGTAATCTTGACGACGTATTCAAAAGAGAATCTGTTGTCACTTCGACCCGATTGGTTACCCGAAAAACTCGTGCGAAACGCACGAGAAACGAAAGTGCGCGGATTATGTAAGACACGAAATTAATAACGGAAAGCCTACTTATAATTCGAGCATATTTATAATGCATTTTTTAAATGCATGTCGGATAATTGAAAGTTAAGAAAGTGAAGGAGAAAAATTCTTTCGCGGCCGCATGATCAATGATGCTTGATCATCCGCGTTGCAATTATAATCCACTGCGTGCTATATCATTAATTCCGGATTTGCACTCGTATTACTCGACAATAATTTCGAATTCACGATTGAAAAACCAATTTGACCATCGTTTTTTTCGCCTATGCATATTAACATTTTATGATGCCGAACTTCGCGCTTTTTTCAGTTCTTACGAGATTTCTTGTAACGCTCCACAGCAGTTCAACGACGTGTAAAATTATGAAGGAATCTTTGCAGCATCGTGCACAAGTGAGAGTGTGTTTGCATAGCAGATTGTTCTGCGCTAAAGAAACGGCCAAAGGTGAGTTTTCTGGAATTTAAACAAGAAAAAGTTATAGCAAGCTTCTGCACCAAAATAAAAAATAATTAAAAATGCAGCAAATAATTATTTTGAAAATTATAAGTCAATCGTCCTGAATATAGAAGATTGAAGTACACAAAGTAATAAAAACGCGCATAGAAAAAGATTAAACAAATGGTTATTCATAGTTACAAAAAAAAAAAAAAAAAAAAAAAAATTATGCCGTTGACTAAATACGCGTATTTTAAGATAAAAATTCGAGACTTATCAGGTTTAGATTTCTTCCGTAATATTCGTTACGCTTTTATCGTCAAGTACCGCGATCATTTACTTACGCCAAAAGACAGCTGAAACATTCACACGTGGATACAATGCATCGTTTCGTCTGCACGAGATACACCGTATCTAATACGAGACGCCTAAAAATCTTCGATGTTTCCTCGAAGGAGCGCACCGCGCGCGTTTCTTATATCATCTCGGACACTAATAATAATATAAAGTGTCGCCTGGCGGACAAATAATCGCATCGCGCCGTGTCTAAAGTGTCACATCGTCTAAGGGTTGGCCGAAATATTGCGTTACGTTAATTACGCGGTTATCGCGACGTTTAAAAGAGATGGAAACTCTGAACAACAAAATTATGTTGTTTTGTTTTTTCTACATCATGGATATTGTATCGGATAAACAAGTATTTCTTATGTTAAATTAAAAGTCATTTTTAATTTTCTATTTCTATGAAAGATCTGTCTCAAATATTTTGCGATAATTAGCATATATCTTCTTCTCACTTGCCCTAATGTTTTCATTAGAGAGAGAGAAATTTAATTTGCTTAATCTGAGTTTCTCATTTGCCCTAATGTTCCCATTAGAGAGAGAGAAATTTAATTTACTTAATAATATAAATATATCGTTCTTATAAGTAGCAATTTTATGAAAAATCTTTACGTATTTTAAACTATTTAAATAGAAATTTTTATATACATTTTGAAATATCACAGTTATCCCCTTTTATTTATATATATAAGTTAAGACTAATAGAAAATTTTGATTACATCTTTGAATTTTTTGCGTAAAAAATTTGCTTCAATCATTGAAAATGATACATGTGACAATAATTATTTTCGCAAGCGTAATGAGAGTCGTGACTGTCAATCGACCAGCTGAGGAATCGCCGACAGAACTGGATAAATCTCAATACAAAGTCAATTACAACTGGCAGCTACGATCATGCCGGTGTACGTTTTTATCGCAATATAATTCCATATAAAAGAGCAATTACGTAAAAAAGGAATCATGCATTAACGTAACAATATAACCGATGGATCGAGATTTCGAATTTATTTCCGATTCCTCTATCAAGGCTATCACAGCAGTCGAGAAAACGATGATATCCTGATATGCAAACATTCCCTTTTTTTAAATATCTAATTAGTCGTTAATTAACCTACGATTCTTTAATTATAACATGGGAAATCACGAAGGAATAATACGTAATATAGGGCACCGTATAATACGCTCGAATGAAACCATATTCTTCGCGAAAGCCGAAATTGATCGATAACTTCACATAGACGATTATCCCTCGCTAGTGCGGAACAAAAGTAAATCCTGGAATCGGGTTAAGCAAACATTGCCCGAAATATAATGGTGCCCTAATGACTTGATAAGCACTCTCTCCTGTGGTTGCCGTTGCAATAACACGGCCGCACCGATCTCTCGAGAATAAAAGAACAAGTATCTCGAGTTACACGCCATAACGAAGACAGTCGTAATAGCAATGATAGTAATAGAAGAGATTATCATTTTAAAGTAAGCTTTCTAAAAATATATGGACATGGTTACGGATACCAAAATATATCTAATAAATAAAAAACATTTATACATTTATAGCATGTCAAATAAATTAATAATCCAAACACAAATTCTTTAAAAAAATGTCCTATCAATTTTGACATTCTATAAATAATTAATATTCAATCAAAATGTTTCTATTTAAATTCGATATTTGAATCAATCGGAATCGGTTTCCTCGTTTTGTCGGTCATTCATCGATAAATAATCGTCGGGATACCAGGTAAACGATTTACGAGCGAAAGTTGCAACAGTGATCCTCGATCGATCGACCAACCTCACCACAACCGGTGGGCACCAAAATAATTATACCGCCGCGATAAATTAGCTTGGCTTGTCACACGCCAAGCAGAATCTGTCCCGAGATACGAGGAAATCTTGTCCGAACCGCGGTATTTCACGACGACTAATAAAGACGCTCGATTGAGTCTGAAGCAAACAAGATACTGATCTGATTTATAATTATCTCACGATATGCCTGCCATTTTGACATTGATGAGAAATTCTCGCGCGAGATTTTCTCTCATCAAAGAAGAATGAAAATCAAATTCTATACCTGTGTAGAATGAGAAATACTCTCTTAAACCAATGTGATAAAAAATACCTTTAATCCAATATCATTGACCATAGTAGATTAAAAATAAACAAACATATACTATTAACTTCGTTCAAAGCAGATTAGAAATAACCGGACTTGCTGCAAGCAAAAACAAAGATCTTATGGTTACATAGATGTCGTAATCGTAACATCAAGTCAGAGCGTACTATTAGAAAAAAAAATTGCGATCATTAGCATTAATCATAAATAATTGCCTCGAAAATTCTTCACAATCTACAATTCGATCGCACTCTTTCCCGCCGTAAGATGATAAATTCGATTTCACGGACATCATAATACATCCGTCCACATTCGACGTGATAAAAAATAGACCTATTCCTCCTGTTCGTTTTAGATTCTAGATTAGACACGTACCGTTGAATTTGTTTTTAACTGATCAATGATCTATCGGTCAAGACATTCCATTTCCTTTCTCGAGATTCCATCGTGGTGCATTTTTTTTTCTGCATGTGCCCATGCGTTTAATATTATTCAATCATTAGTCATATCATTAGTATTTAAACATTTAAAGATTTGACATTACTTAGATTGCCAATAAATATTTAATAGCACTCAAACGCACATTCATATTTACAAGAGAAGCTATAACCTACCTCTATTTATGACAAATTAAAAGTGTTAAAAAAATTCATCAAACACATTGATATTCAAATATTTAAATAAGAGAGATTTCAAAATTATAATAGTATTTTAGATTAACTGTTTGTTTTATTCTTTACTGTATGATACTAAAAGTTCGTTAAATATTTTCGGCATAATGACTAGAATCGCCTTAAGCAGAATGAGTGATTAATAATTGTCCGTTGCAGTCAAAAGTGCAACTACATTGGGAAAGAAAGAAAAAGAAAAGAAAAGAAAAAAAAAAGACCTTCCTCTAACTTCACATCTGGAAAGATTTAACTTAATACGAACGTTGACCGCATAATTTAACGTCCTATGATTTTACTTTAATGTTTATATCTCTATCCTCTATCCCAAATAAATTTTCTAGATGAAATAGAGAAAAAAAATTTCATAAACCGTTTGGAGACTCTTACGACTCAAGTTTTATCTTTATTCTATATAGTCTTGCCTCGTTAGACCGATATCTTTAATTATTGGAATTATCTCTTAGCTCTCTTTCTCTCGCACAATAATTGAACCATTCTCAACGATGTTTTAGCAGTAATGTGTTTATAAATATAACTGTTGGGTTGAACGGAAAGTTCGTGCCGTTTTTTCGGTCTTCATCTATTAGCAAAAAATGAAACGAATTTTCCGTTCAACCTAATATCTGTTTATAACTACATTCGTTCTAGAGGCCGCCCAATGTTATCGAAATGAGTTCTGCTAATTGCACGCTTAAATATTCCGTAATCCTAACGACATAATCGTGTAATAACAAGTCGGATGTATCGCATAGGAGTACCGCGCTCTACGGTGTATTTATTGAATTAATTAATTGCACAGTAATAAAATCATGGTGCCTTTTTCGAACAAATATTTTTCCGCAATCCTTTATTAGATTTCCCTCCCTCCCCCTCATCTCGTTTATCTCTATTATTATCCACGGGCAATACACACCTACTAAAGTACTTTTCACCGTAGAACGCGGTGCATTTCGAACAAGAATCTCGCAAATCGTGTCCGATGATGTCGTTTGCACAATCGGCATTGCGAGATAATTATCGTCGTGAATAATAGATGCCCTCGCGATATCGATTAAAAATTTTTAGATGTGGGCGTGGTGTTTCCTTGTGGCTGCTGGTCAATTTTGCCGGCAAGCCTTGTTGGGATTTTAAATGTCGGGGTTGCCTCGCTTACTTCGTTGCATGTCTAACAATCTTAATTCTGTTGATCATACCGAAACGCATTACAAATACTATTCTATTCTGCTATTCAATGCTATTCTAAGAAATGCTCATATTTGCGCGGCACGATTCAATATCGGCTCTATTACATTAACATCCAAACGAGCGGTGCGATTTCGCGTAGGAGCGACATTATAGAAAAGAGCAAAGGTATTCCCTTTCTTCATTTCGCGGTATCGTCGTCGATAGCGGATCCAGTATATAAATATATTCCGCAGAGAAAATACATCACGCATGTGCGTTGATCTATGCATATAAACATTCATACTTATCTTATTGAACGTTTCGCGATATCTTTAAAACGGCCAAATTTTATAAAAATTAAACAATAAGAAAAAATGCTATAATTCTGTATTCTTTGAAGTACTAATAAAATTAAAAACGATACAAATTGGTATAAATAATTCTTTGTTGTATCCCATTGGCCGTTTTACGATATCTTACAAGAATTTAAAGTTATTCTTTATAAGGGGTTAAAAATTAAAAATGTAATTCTGTACTCTTTAAGGTACAAACAAAATTAAAAATGGTACAAACAGGTACAAATGATTCTATGTTGAATCTCGCTGGCCGTTTAATGCTGAGTTAAAAAAAATTACTAAATTATTTTTTATAATAGATTTAAAATTTTTTTTTAAATGTTGTAGTTTTGTGGTATAAATAAAATAGAAAGTGGTACAAACGGGTATAAATAATTTTCTGTCTACAGTCAGGGATCATTTTTCTCCCCGCGACGGTGCCGTTATTAGTACGCAATGTACGCTCCAACGTACGGCACAAAGATATAAAGTATATTTTATTAAACACCTCTTCAAGAGGATATGAAGTATATTTTATTAAAGACCACCAAGTCATCGTTGGTCATCATTCCGGTGGTTCCCAAGAAGATCGGATTAAGATGTTTGGTGGAAACTTGGGCAGCTTGATGCTTGGCCATTGTCCATTTGATAACTGGCTCTTCAAGTAGGCTAAGTCATGTCCGCCATGTTGACAATGGGCATGATTGTACAAGAATAGTGGCGACCTTGAAGCCAACGACAACAGCAACTTGCTGTTCGCCTTTGAACGCATGCGTTCTGGATTGTGCAGCTCCTTGTCAAAATAGAACTGGTCACAGTTAAAGACCTCTTCAGACATGTAGCTTTTGTCATGAATGGTCTTTTTCACGAGCTCGATGAATTAGGCTCGTTTCTCTTCTTGATTGACCTGATTCTTCCAGAAGTCATAGCCCATCTTGTGAATAATGGCCCGAGAAACAATTTGATTTTGTTTCTTAAAATGATACAGCCAGCAAGCAAGCTTTAAATTTGGTGTTCGAGAACTTAGTCTTCTTCACTAGAGTGCACACTGCCGAATCGTTCTGTCGATGAGACGGCTGTGCTGCTTACGCTTTCCTTCGAACATCTTCATCATCATCTCCTTATTAATTTTGCCAATGGTGTCGATGCCTTCGTTTGCGTCAGCGTTTGAAACTGGTGCCATTAGCCGTCCACGAATCTTTGAAACCACCTATGAACGATCTCCTGCCTGACGTTCTTGCATTTGGCGAAGAACTCATCGGACAAATCAACGAGTTTGAGATCTTCTTGCTTCATGTAATACTGGAAGATCTTTTCTCACGTCTCCGATGAAACTTCATGACTGTAGATACGAAGTTTCATCGAGGAGAACTCCTTGACAGGATCATAATCGGAATCGTTCGAATCGTCATTGTCTAAATCGGAAATTTCAGATTTTTCATCTGATTTTCCAAGGTCGTCGATGGTCACCGATGATTCGTCAATCGGGGCGTCATCATCGACTTCGAGCAAATCAAAGCTGTCCAGGTGAAACTCTTGCTCGATGAGTTGTTTGCTCAATTGCTTGGCGGTCATCAAGGTCTCGTACAGATTGTCAATCGGAACGTCATCGTCAACCTCGAGCGAATTAAAGCTGTCCAGGTGAAGCTCTTGCTCGACAAGTTGTTTGTTCAATTGCTTGACGGTCATAAAGACCTCGTACGAATTGTTAATCGGACCGTCATCGTCGACCTCGAATGAACCAAAGTTGTCCAAGTGAAACTCTTGCTTGAGCGAATTAAAGCTGTCCAGGTGAAGCTATTCGTCGACGAATTGTTTACTCAACTGCTCGTTCATCAAGATCTCGTACAAATTCACATTGATCGTCTCGCTGGTAAGAAGTGAACGTTGAAATAGTGAGACGGAATGCTTTTAATACATCAAAGCAATAATATTGATATTGTCGATGAAGCGAGATGTCTTCTTGCTTCGGCTTCTCGTCGTGAAATCGTTCGATAGCCCTGAGAAGGACTGTTTTGATGATAACCTCGAAAAGGGCACTGAAGCATTGTCAGCCATAAGAATAGAGCAAACATTGTCATAATAAAGCATGTCATTCGCAAACATTGTTATTAATGTACTTAAATGTAAATGTGTTTTATATCGTAATGTTAGTGTCCCGCGATTACATCTTGCAAGCAAATTTAATGCAATCGCACGTACTTACATGCTAACGGTGAATTGCGTCGCTGGTAAGCGATACGGCCAACGTGTAAATGGCGCAAAGAGCGAGTTAATTTGTAAGATAATTAAAACTGATGTGAATCTAGCGTTTGATTTTATAAAAATTACAAATTGATAACATAGCTTGTACCTGTTTGTAGCGCACTTTATTTCTTTCGTATTTCAAAGAATTAAAAATACAAGGTGATAGATATTACGAAGTGGATGAAGAAGGGAAAAAGCGGAGACAATGGCCATATTCCAAAATTCATTATCAAATTCATTCCAGTCCTGAAAATCTATAATTCACGTATATTATATATTTCCAGTACTAGCAGTGAATTTTGGAACACGGCCAATGAGAAGCAGAGCAAAACATGTCATAAAATGCGATCATATAACAGAACTCATGTCTTGTGATCCTTCAACAATCAAATCAATGTCTCCTCCATTTCGAATGTAGAATTAAAACAAAACCAATGTTTTGCCGAATTGATAAAGAGAAAGAGAGAATAAATATCTTTTATTTTAAAAAATTTTTTGGTCTAATTAACTAATATTAATTATACCGTAAAGAAATATGAAATATTCAAAGTAGCATTAAATAGTACATAGATAGCTTATAATACAGTTATCTATACCAATAACCGGCAAGTATTAGGTAATTACGCGCCACTTAATTGCTGATTATTCAAGAACGTGGTACCGTTAATTACACGTGTTGACGATTTATGCGGCTCGTTCGCGCCTGGGCGGTAATTGCCGGGCAACTTTTAGTGACACAGGATTTTGTAGAACCGCGGAATTACTATGATTTTGACACAATATAAAATGCTAAAATCCGGTCGCTATCTGTTTGGAAAGCGATGGTCGATCAAAAGATACTTGAGGGAATCGGACAAACCTATTTGAAGATGGCCCGCGGGCGGCGGTCAATGATCTTATCACACGATAGTTCGTAAACTAATCATCCAGATTCTAGTCATTATATAGCCAAAGTGAAAATACCGCGTTCAATTTTACATTTCCAATAAATGATTGCTCCAATGGGTTTCGACCTTCTTATCGACTTTTCTAAAAGATTACAGAGAAGATATTTTTCGAACGTGATCGATAAAGCACGATGGCCTCGATAATTACGGACGAAAAAAAAAAAAAAATAAATAAATAAATAAATAAAATAAAATAAAATAAAAAGAAAAACAGAATTAAGCGAGTTGAAAGTAAGTAAAAATAAAGTAAACAGATTAAATGCCCCGTATTTGAGAATATTAATTAATTTATATTCAATGTGATTGACCTCCTATCTTAAAACATTATAATTATATTAATAAAATTAAAATCAAACAAAAGATCTCAAGTTAATTGAGGCTATACTCTATTTTATAAGCGTCATATGGAATGCGGACGAAATACTGACAGAATAGGAGGAAGGCGTTATAATATCCATATACAAAAAAAGCGATAAGTTAGAATGTATCGAACTGTAAAAAAGAGGAAAATTCTGAGAAGGATATTTAAGACCATGCGTTGATCAATAAACATTAAGATACCGAATAAGAATTAACAAAAAGATATATGATTATATAATATGTAATACTAAATTTTATATATAATAATAAAAGTTTCTTTAACAATATTTAAATGATTCATCTGGCAAATTCATTTTTTAGCTTCTGCGCATATCTTATCTTTGCAAAAGGTAGCGATCGCGGTACATTATCGCCTCGAAGAAATTTTCAGCAGTCGCCACCTCATGTCTTGTGCCGGCATTGTAAGCGCTACCATTGATCAACGCGATCAATGGTAGCGCTTACAATGCCGGCACAAGACATGAGGTAACAATGTTGATAAGTACAGTGTATATGCCTACCACCGGACACCTACCCGTTTGGAGGTGGTTCCAAACATGAAATAATCACATATGGTCGAACAAGAGACGTCGAATGAGTCACGCCACGTGCGATATTGTGAACCGCGAATATTGCCATCATGAAGACCATTAGCGGACGAATGGCGAAGAGTACGTTATTAATTTGAGAAAAAAGTCTTCAGAATCGATATAGTATCTAAGCGGATAAATAGTATAATATGAAAATGAGAAGATAGACATATGAACAGAGAATAACAACAAAAAATCGTGTTAGAAATGTTCAAAAAGATCGAGGAGTTTTGCGGTAAAAGCTTGAATCGCGGTCAATTAGGAATGTTAACGCCGCGACGTATTCGCGGGGTTAATGACTATTTGCACACAATGAGAAAAAGCACCCGCGGTTATTGCTGTCTAGGAGATATCGCGTAGGACATTTACCTCCGACGTTACCTGCATATATTTCTAAAGATAGAGACAACCGTCGCGCTCGCGTGATCCGACAGATCGACACGTCATCCGAGATGCAATAGAATTTTTCGCGGATGTTGTTGGATGGTTAACTAATGAGTTAATCCAAAAACTGCAGTTGTTAATCATTATCGAAATTTAAAGATCAAATCGTCATGTTTTTGTTATCCATTTCTGCGTACCATTTTATGATTGTAAGATTTTTAATTTTCTTTACGAAGCAGACATTTTACGCATATATTAGGTAAGTTATCACAAATTTTATGAAGAAGTAATTATATTATTATGAATGTATATTTTGTTTTTCGATCAATTTTTTTCTAAATATAGCTTTTAGTTTTTGTACGAGGTATAATTTGAATGAATGTAATGTATGAATTCTTTCCCTCCCTCCCTCCCCCTCTCCCTCTCCCTCTCTCTCTCTCTCTCTCTCTCTCTCTCTCTCTCTCTCTCTCTCTCTCTGTAGATGTGTTAATATTTAATATATATATATATGAAATAATATGTTTAACAATGTAGAATATATCTAAGAACGAAATAAATCATATGCTCCGGCACATAAATAATAAAAACCTTAAATAACCTTAACGTGTCATAACAAAAATAAATAAAATGAATCTTCGTTTATTCTTTGTTGTTCAATATAAATCTCGAAATACGATTTAAATACGCATCACAGATTTTTATCACTTTTTTTTGTTATATATAATATTAAATCCTAATATACCTTTTTGATAGAATTCTTGAAACGCTATAAGAACTTCTAAAAAAATTATTTTAATCAGAAAGTTTTAATTCTAGAAATAAAATATATTGTGATAACTCTTTTAAAATCGATTTTATCATGTCAAATCTTTTTAAGACTAATCGTAGAATTCTTAGAATCACTCGTTAGAATCGCTAGAAATCGAGGAATTATCCAGAAGTTTGAAGAAATCACGCATTTATTTTCCGAAAAAAATATTTCACCTATGGAAATTTTAAAAATTTTAATTCTTGAGATAAAATATATTTAAATATATTATATATATATAAATAGTTAATAATTTTAGCTACTAATATTTTTTTTATTTTTTTGTTCTAATTTAAAAAAATTGAAGATGAGAAATAAATCTGTTATTATGAGCTCCCGAAACTTATCATGAAAATTATATACGGATATCGAAAATCGTGCAATTTCATTTCCTTCCAACATGAAACTTAATAACTAACTGACTTCTGAACGGAAGAGAAGAATAAAACGATTTTCGTTTTTCCCAGGATTCAACCGCATCCGTGAAATCATTACGTCAAGGACCACACCTACGCATCCTATAGGTCCTGCAATTGATTTTAAACTTTGTTAAGACGGTTCTCGAAGACAATTCACTGCAACTTCCGTTTCTTTACGCTAATTATGAGACAAAATAAACATAAGTGATTTTATATTTGTTGTTTTTATAATAAGAATGAATATAATTTTTAAGTGACATTGTGTTCTCGGATTGCTCTTAAATGTTTTTTTTGTTTTTAAAATTTATTGACCAATGTCAAGATAATATTCTTTTATAATGCTTTATAATAAAGTTGCTTTATAATAAATGTTTCAAATCATTAAAAATTAAATAACTTTCAGTTGATGTGTCTTTAACACTTTCTAGTCTTTTGGAAGATGATGCTTGAGTCTCTAGCTTTGAAGATCCAACAGCGCTCAATTATTGGCGCTATCGGACATGATAAATGGCAAGTGTGTGTATGGTGGCTACGATAAATCATCAAATCACACCGTGCGGGAAAAGAATTTATGAGAGCATCGTCCAATTCTTTGTTAATCAGCGGCGCAAACGGGAAAAGGCGCAGCTGATAAGAATCAATAATATATACATGAACAGAAACAATTAATACTTTAAAAAGAAATCTCAAGATTAAGGCTTACAAAAGCGACTCGAGAACGGAATGGATCGAGCCGTTCTCTCTCGTCTCGGTACTCGAAAAACATCGTACTGCAATAAGAATATCTAATAAACATAAAGATAATATTAGAAGTATAAATAGTCAATTGGAGCCAATCAATTTAAAATACATCGAGTTGCCTTTAATTTGATTACACTCATATGAACCTGCAAGAACATAACAAATGTATATGTTTCTTCTACAATATATCATGTATTATATTTTTTTAGAAGTCTCGAATATTTTTTCATATCGCGTATGGCAAGTCGAGAGTGTCGAATCCAAAGAGGGACGATTGTTTCGATCGACTCATTGAATTACGCAGTCGCGAATCTCGGTCGTTATAACCAATCCATCGATTAACGCAACCAGTTCGTCGCAAGATATTCTTTTCCAAACATGTGTTGCGCATAATTCGCTCATCTGCGAATAAATGTTTCATTCAACATTTAAAGCAGCATTGTTCAAAAATGACACACAATGATAGTTTCGCTATCACTACCGAGACTTCATACAAATAATTACCCATCTAATATTCCTTTCCCATTCATGCTTCACGTGACCGATCTAAGACTGTTCGCTGCTACCAAAATGTAACGACAACGCATTTAAAGAAAAAAAAAAAAAAAAGCTGGACTCTTATCTCTTGCATATCAAATAAAATCCTTGTAACAGCTTCTGTATTTATTTCCATTGTAGCGATGGATGTATTTGTAACAGCTTTTGTATCGATCTCTATCTTTCTAATGGAAAGATGCAACGTATCTAAAAGTGTCGTCCTCAAATCACAAATTTTCAAATAAAATTTCGCTTTTTATTCATTCACTCTTATAATCATAAAATCTAAATCTGCGAACCGTTTATCAAACTCTGACCTTAATTAATTTATCAATAGATTAAAGCAGGGAAAGTTACACACAAATCTTAAAAATTCGCTTTAAATTTCTACATAATGTATAAACTGAGCGAAATTATTTGGAAAATACTTGCGACATTTATTACGCTAGATTCGACATTACCGATTCGTATAGCAAGATATTAAAAGATATTCGATCTACTTATACAATAGAAATACGTATTTGAAGAAGGAATAATCTCGCTCATTTTTTACATTGTTAAAATTTCCGATACTACTATACTACTATACTACTACTACACTACTACTATACTACTATACTACTACTATACATTGTTCGAATTTCCAGGATTTACTTTTCTTACTGTGATTTACTGGCAAACGAATTAAAGTCAGAGTTCGTTAGACGATTCGGAGATTTGGATCTGCTTTCTACAAATCTATTACTTTTTAATAATTCCATGACTGTAAAAATTAATAAAGAAGCAGAATTTCGATTGAAAATTTGTGATTTGCATTCGAACTTATTTATAAAAACTGTTATAGAAAAATGCGAAAAGACTTATAAATTTTTTTCAAGTAATCAACCGACAACAAAAGTTGTGACAGAAAAAACATCCACTACAACAACAAAAATAAACACGAAAGCTGTCGTAGAAACTTCATTTGGCGTGCAGGAGGTAAGAAATTTGCTCTTTTAATAAATACATTGTTGCTACGTTTCTACAACATCGAGCAGCCTAAAATTGGCCGCGTGAAGTACAAATGAGAAGGGAATTAAGCCTATCTTACACAAATCTCGTAGCCGTAGTATAGACGTAACCATAAGAATCAATCAATAACGAGCGTCCGCAGTATTTCAGTCAATATGACTAAAATATTATGAACGCGCGTATTAGATGATTCTTACGGTTACATCTATACTTCCGGCTACGGAAGTTATATAGAACAGGTTTTAGATAAGTAATTGTCTGCATGGAGAGTCGCGGTAATCATAGGTATACTATCATCATCTACCATCCTAAAACAATACTGCTAAAGCATCGAGAGGAGCCGTCAAAGGATCGCTGCGACGAATCAAGATAGAAGTGATCTCGCCCTACGGTTCACAAAGAGATTGCGTTCGCATCTGATATTTATTGACAACTGCATTTCTGACGTACAAAGAATGCGTCATGTATGACGAGATGGAAGTGTCGAACTTAGCAATGGACGTCGATAAAGAATAACCAAGATATGCGACAGCCTATCCCGATAAATAGATTGGGAAGATCATCCATCGCTAAAATTGGTACTCTCGATCCGTCACATCCGCGACATTGGCAGATACCATACTTATCACAGACTACGCGGAACATGTGTTTGGAGAATGACGTCTCACGACAAACACTGATACGCACGAAGCGACGGACTCCGAATATAAATAATCGCGGTAGACGCGAACGCGTAATCCAATGGAAAGATCGAGCGATCGTCCGTCGCTGGATTCGACACTCACGACCCGTCACTCACAACATTGGTAGATACTATACTTATCACAGACTGCGCGAAACATGTGTTTGGAGAACGGAATCTCGCGACAAACACATAAATGATACGCACGATGCGATGGACTCCGAGTATAAGTAATCGCGGTAGACACGTACGCGTAATCCAATGGGAAGATCGAGCGATCGTCCATCGCTAGATTCGGCACTCGCGATCCGTCACTCGCGGTATTGACATAACCACACTTATCACAGATTACGCGAAACACGTGTTTGGAGAATGACGTCTCACGACAAACACTCGAATGCGCGAAGCGATGGACTCTGAATGCAAATAATCGCGGTAGACACGTACGCATAATCCAATGGGAAGATCGAGCGATCGTCCATCACTGGTTTCGGCACTCGCGATCCGCCATTAGCGATATTGGCAGATATCACACTTATCACAGAATGCGCGAAACACGTGTTTGGAGAACGGCGTCTCACGACAAACACTGATACGCGCGAAGCGATGGACTCCGAATACAAAAAATCGCGGTAGACACGTACGCGTAATCCAATGGGAAAATCGAGCGATCGTCCACCGCTAAATTCGACACTCGCGATCCGTCACTCGCGATATTGGCAGATATCACATTTATCTTCTTTTTTCTTCTTAGTTATTCCCACCGGTTGGTGAGAATTTTACACCTTCAACTGCACTTTGAAGTTATATAATGTCTGGGGTTCTCGATCAGTTTATTTACAGTTTTGTATCATATAAATTGTCCAGTGTTCTGAATAATACATTGAGTCAAATATACTGTCTCTACCGTTCACTTCTTCCCCATCGAGTTCATTGCCCATTATCTTCTTCTCAGTTTGCATCGCACTTATCACAGATTGCGCGAAATATGTGTTTGGAGAACGGCGTCTCGCGACAAACACTGATACGCGCGAAGCGGTGGACTCCGAATACAAAAAATCGCGGTAGACACGTACGCGTAATCCAATGGGAAGATCGAGCGATCGTCCACCGCTAAATTCGGCACACGCGATCCGTCACTCGCGATATTGGCAAATACCACATTTATCACAGATTACGCGAAACACGTGTTTGGAGAATGACGTCTCACGACAAACACTTGAATGCGCGAAGTGATGGACTCTGAATGCACATAACCGCGGTAGACACGTATGCGTAATCCAATGGGAAGATCGAGCGAGCGTCCATCGCTAGATTCGGCACTCGCGATCCGTCAGCAGCGATATTGGCAGATACCACGCTTATCACAGATTGCGCGAAACACGTGTTTGGAGAAAGGTGTCTCACGACAAACACTACGCGCGAAGCGGTAGACTCCGAATACAAAAAATCGCGGTAGACACGTACGCGTAATCCAATAGGGAAGATCGAGCGATCGTCTACCGCTAAATTCGGCACTCGCGATCCGTCACTCACAACATTGGTAGATACTATACTTATCACAGACTGCGCGAAACATGTGTTTGGAGAACGGAATCTCGCGACAAACACATAACTGATACGCACGGTGCGATGGACTCCGAGTATAAATAATCGCGGTAGACACGTACGCGTAATCCAATGGGAAGATCGAGCGACCGTCCATCGCTAGATTCGGCACTCGCGATCCGTCACTCACAACATTGGTAGATACTATACTTATCACAGACTGCGCGAAACATGTGTTTGGAGAACGGAATCTCGCGACAAACACATAACTGATACGCACGGTGCGATGGACTCCGAGTATAAGTAATCGCGGTAGACACGTACGCGTAATCCAATGGGAAGATCGAGCGATCGTCCATCGCTAGATTCGGCACTCGCGGTATTGACATATACTACACTTATCACAGATTGCGCGAAACACGTGTTTGGAGAATGACGTCTCACGACAAACACTCGCAAAGCGATAGATGATGACGGTTAAGAATCATCAAGATACGCAACCGCATAATTCAGTGGTTAGACCGAGACGATGGTTCATTGTTAAATTCAGCATTCTCGTTTCATCATGCATGACACATTCTTGAATGTCAGAAATGCGATTGTCAACAGAGCGGACTCGAACGCAATCTCTATATGAAAACCGTAAAGTGAGATCAATTCTATCTTAAATTCGTCGGAGCAATGTCTCGACGCTTCTTTCGATGTTTTAGATGTTGAATGGAACATCTATCACAGACGAGTGAATTACGCAAAACATGTATTTGGAGAATGATCTCGCGATAAACACTGGAACGCGCAATCGATGGACATTGGTTTAAAACGACTGAGATTTGCGACCGCGTAACCCAATGGGTAGATCGAAACAATCGTCCCTCTCTGGATTCGACATTCTCGATTCGTCACACGCTATGTTAAAAGATATTCGAGACTTCTAAAAAAATATAACTTCAATTTAGAGAGGAAGGCAAGCCTTTTGGAAGATAATAGCAAACCACCGAGAGTATCTTGCCAAAAAAACCTCTCTAATCTAGGCCGTTTGGAACTAACGTTAAATTGTAGGTTCTATATGTCTGCGGATAATCATAAAAAGGCGCATATCAGATATATATAGAGGGGTCACCTCTGACAAGAGGTACGGATTGTGAAGAATATTATACATTTAAAAAATTATTTAATAAATATTCTAATATTTTAATAATTTTTAAAAATATTAAAAAATATTTTAATAATTATTTGTAATAAAAATATTTATATTTATATTTATGATGGGGAAGGAACAGAACAATGCGTTGAAACTAAAACATGTTTTGGAAATAATATTTAACAAAAAACCCAAGGTCTTGTTAAAATTTAGAAATTGAAATGCGGCAAGATGGCATTAATTAACAAAATTACCCCGAGAAAGTTTTGGAAACACATAGTGTAAACAATGCAAAATCAATGAATATTCACAAGAGCACGAATACAAATTCAATGCATTACGGAAAGTGATGACTATCACAAAATGAATCAGTACGAGGAACTTCTAATAGAATACAGACCAGAATATATTATTAATGACAAAAACCTGTTTATCATTCAAGAGGAAATTATCGTGATAAATATAGAACTTGTGGAAAAGACAATAATAAAAAATCTTTTGGTTTTTCATTTAATCAAAAATCGCGAGAACTTTATATATCGGTCTTAGCATAGTCATAGAATTCGTGAGGTGCTATTCAGAAAAAAAAATCGCCGGTATTCCCCAAAAAATTCTTTTTTGCAATTTTCCATATATTAAGTGAAATAAAAACTTTTTTAAAATTCTAACGATTCTGTTTAGCATCTCACGAATTCTATCATTGCTGACCGAGTTTAGAATGGCGGCATACTCACCTTGATTGCTTTATACTCCTTTGCATAAATGCTGAGGATTAACCGGGTAATTACTATACGCGGAGAGTACCCAGTGTAATCTGAAGTCTTAAGAGCATTCTACAATGGCAGTAGGCAGTACATAGTGAGGAGTAAAATTTGAAGAGTTGGTTTTAAGAGAAAATGGGAATTGTCCATTTCGTTTTTTTTACTCCCAGTGGTCTTTACGTCACTAAAAACAGTATACTCTCCTATTCCTACAGCCTTGTTACTGCCATTGTAGACGGCCCTTTAGCCGAATTGCTGCTAAACCCGGATGCACTTGATCCGATATTCTGCCGTGAATACGTATCACCTGAAACATTTGTTCATTAAATCATCACATTGATGCCGCGGCGGCGGCGGGATTTGTTGCTGTTGAGGCCCGGTGGTGCACCCCAACCTTGAGTATTGTACTGGGTACTATATCCGGCGTATCCGGTTTGGAGGCTAGTGTCCCAACCCTGATATTGTTACATCATGTTACCAGGCGGGCCCATCAGTCCTCTCATCATAGGTCCACCCATTTGCCTGTTCGGGCCATCCATAGGTCCCATATTCTCGGCCATTCTCATCGGCCATTCTGTTGTGGTGGGCCCCTGATCCTAATGACTATCGTTCATCTTGCTAAACGAGTCCTGCGTTTCTGTACATTTAATTTCAACCTGAAAAGAAAAAATATGTAAATGTACTGTTAAATTATTTTTTTATCAAAAATAATAAAAAGAATTTTAAATTCGCATTGAATTTTTTTAATAATACTTATATAATAAATATATTAAAAATGTGAACACGCAGTTTTTAATATATTTATTATATAAATATTATTATTTAAAAAAATGTTAGTTCATGATATAAGTATACAATATATGATATAAGTATACGGTATATGGTATAAGTGTATAACGGTATACTTATATCATAAACTAATATTTTTTAGAATAATAATACTTATATAATAAATATATTAAAAGCATTGTAAACACACACACACACTGCTTTTAATGTATTTATTATATAAGTACTATTATTTAAAAAAATGTTAGTTTATGATATAAGTATACGGTATATGGTATAACGGTATACTTATATGATAAACTAACATTTTTTTAAATAATAATGCTTATATAATAAATATATAACAATGCGAGAAATGAAATATTAAAAATTGTTAATTTTCATTGAGATCTTATGAGCATTAATGTACGCAGAATTTATATTTTTTTAAATAATAATGCTTATATAATAAATATATTAAAAATGTGAACACGCACTTTTTTTAATATATTTATTATATAAATATTATTATTTAAAAAAATGTTAGTTTATGATATAAGTATACAGTATATGATATAAATATACGGTATATGGTATAAGTGTATAACGGTATACTTATATCATAAACTAACATTTTTTAGAATAATAATATTTATATAATAAATATATTAAAAGCATTGTAAACACACACACACTGCTTTTAATGTATTTATTATATAAGTACTATTATTTAAAAAAATGTTAGTTTATGATTTAAGTATACGGTATATGGTATAACGGTACACTTATATGATAAACTAACATTTTTTTTAAATAATAATGCTTATTTAATAAATATATAACAATGCGAGAAATGAAATATTAAAAATTGTTAGTTTTCATTGAGATCTTATGAGCATTAATGTACGCAGAATTTATATTTTTTTAAATAATAATGCTTATATAATAAATATATTAAAAGCAATGTGAACACGCACTGCTTTTAATATATTTATTATATAAGCATTATTATTTAAAAAAATATAAATTCTGCATACATTAATGCTCATAAGATCTCAATGAAAACTAACAATTTTTAATATTTCATTTCTCGCATTGTTCTAGCAAGCATGTTTTTGATAATACTTTCTCACATTTGGACAACAGGATTCGGCTTCCTCAGCTTCGAGGATGAAAAAGCAGTGAACAGATGCATCGCAGAGCATTTTGTCAATCTAAATGGAAAATAGATATAACACATCAATACACCATCGCCATGTTTTCCATTTAGGTTGATAGAATGCTCTGCGATGCATCTGTCCACTGCTTCATCCTCGAAGCTGAGAAAGCCAAATCCTGTTGTCCAAGTTGAGAAAGTATAATTAAAAACACTCGTCAGAACAATGCGAGAAATAAAATATTAAAAATTGTTATTTTTCATTAAGATCTTAATATATAAAAATTAATTTACGTTCATCCCTGGATTTCTTTTTTTCCTAATCGTACATTATGACCACTTCCATAACTGCCAAAGCGAGTAAAAGAGGATCCTAGGTCTGTCTTTGTCAAATTACTTGGCAAACCACCAAGAAAAACTTTTAGGAAGCCACCACTACGTTTAGGTTTCTGAAGAATACGTGGATTACATAGTTTTGGATCAATCTGTAATATGAAGTAGTTATAATTACTCGTCATTTCATATCTCTCGGCATTCCCGATATATACGGATATACGATCGGACGAATAAATAAAACGCGACGAACGCGATGTTCCATCATTTTCCCGATACTCACGTACACTTCGCGATTAGTTTTGTAACGGCGGACCCCTCGCGAAACAAATGGCGATCGCAGGCAACTTCATACCGACGCCTTCTTCCTTGCCCTCCTCCTCGCCCCCTCTCCCCTTCGCGAACCACCGCACGAACGAAATATACCGATCGCAAGCCCGAATTCTATCACAAATATCACACGAATCGAGAAAATTAAAGAATAACGCGATATAATTGCTCGTATATAGTATCGCGAACGAACACAATATTATATTTTCGCGACACTCCCGATATTCGCGGTGCCTCGCAATTGACTATGGCGGAAGACTATCGGACGCGGTCGCGTAACCTCCGCCCTCGAATCCCTTTCCATCGCGGACTACCTCACGACCATAAACGAGATATAATAGTCGCAAGCCTGTTTAAGATCGCGAATATTAATATTTTACAATTATTGTACAATATACTTACTTTTTTGTATCTGCAACTCGATCCCGAAAGAGCGCACGTCCTTACGCCACAGTGGTCTTCCCGAAAGAGAGGGATACCAACCACGAAGGTCAAAAAAGTGATGCAATAAAACAAAAGATAAACGATGAGTGCGTGCAACCGAACAAACTGATTAGTGGCAATGCAACGTGATTGGCTTTTACTTTTAGAACCAACAAATCAACGTCGAGTGTTGATAAGATAATATAACTCAGTAAGGATGCAAACTTATGCGGTAGATTAGCATAACGCGGAACGAGAAGGGAACCACTCGCGAAGGTTCCGCACTTTTTGTTACGTTCGCGGTTGATTCCGTTCTCCTTCCGCGTTACCCTATTTCGTTGGGTTCGTCTCCTCATTGTTCTGCTAAATGCGGCCATTCGCTTGGTGACATAAAGCATAATAAGCTCTTACGAAGAGAGAGAGAGAGAGAGAGAGAGAGAGAGAGAGAGAGAGAGTTCAGTTTTTTATAACAAAATAAATATACATATATTTTATTTTAAAGTCATTAAACATGAAAAAGTTTTAAAGCCATGGTACATAAAAAACCGTAAATAATAAAACATACGAATTTCATCCATATGAAATTTTCAACATTAGTTACGTTTCAATATGGCTGCTTACATTCTCGACTGTAATTGGCTTTCCTTACATCTTAAGTCTTACCGCTTTAGGCTCTGCGCACAATAGAGAAAATATTAGGAATAGGGATTAAAATATTAAATATGAGGAGGAGCAATTTGGGATTATTTTATTTCAAACAAGGGACCGGAATATGGATTAACGCATAATGAAATAAGAAAATAAAAATTAGAAATAATTAATCCATTCCGTTTTCTTGTTTGAAGTAAAATAATTCCAAATTGCTCTTCTTGATATATTCAATATTTTATTCCTATTCCTAATATTTTCTCTATTGTGCGCAGAGCCTAAGTTTTTCCATGTACCATATGGCCTATAGTCATAGCCATGGCCTCATTTACACCGATATACTTTAATACTATATTACAATCACAGCCATTACATTTTTTGAAAGAATGGCTATGATTGGCCAGTGTAGTATACCGCCCGACTATGATTCGTTTCGTCCCCCTTGCAAGATAAACGTAGCAGTAGAAATGGAAATACCATAGACATAGTATATCTAGACCGAGTGTTGAGGAGTGAGGGCCAAGGTGCACGTAGAAAAGGACATACTCTGTTGCGTGCTCCTTGCGCTCTCTCTCACTCGCATGTAGCATAGCGAAAGAGTACGCTATGCTATGTGCGAGCGAGAGAGAATGGAAGGAGCACGAAACAGAGTATGTCCTTTTCTACGTGCATCTTTACCCCCACTCCTTAAATAAAGGCAAACGCTCGGTCTAGATACACTATGTCTATGGTCTAAATAGACCCTAACTGCATACACTCGCCTGGGTCACTAAATACAAAAAAAGAAAAGAAGAGGGAGACGTGTCACATTTTTATAGAGGGCGCATGTATTGAGTTATTGTTTCGCATCTTATGCACGCGTCTTCCGATAGATCGCGACAGATCAAAAATAAATATTATGTCGCGAGAATAAAATATCGTAAATGTTGAATCGAATATTCGGTCAAGATGAAGTCCCATCGTCATACGCAAATAGAACTGAGGCCCTTAATACGTAAGAACTAAGGCAGACTAGATCTGTCGGCAGGGGTTTTTAGTGAGTATTGCCCGGCCGTTTGTTCAGGTCGGGTCGAGTCCCACACACGCCCTAGGGCCGGCCCTAGGGTACGGTGCTTAAACGCATTTTCCCCTCCCGTCGATAGAAAAAAAAAGAGGTGAAGTCAATCATATAATCACTTTGAATTTAATGTTAGTTTAGAAATGCCACAATTATCGCGGACGTTTCGTGCGCATTTCTCCCGCCAAAAACTAATCCTGTCAATATCGAGAGTGTCATACAATATGATACAATGTCGCGAGCCATCTCTTTTCTCCTTCTTCGTATCGTTAACTGTTACACCAAATCGTAAATAGATGTATTAAATCTACCAAGGAGAGTCGACTTACAATGACGATGCTCTCGATACTTACGAACATTTGTTAGTGAGTGAATACATTATATTCGATTAATCATTTATTTGTCTCTTTGTCACAATCATAATCGACTGAAATGTATGCACACACGAGAAATTTATATCGATGCAAATTTATCTGGATATAAATACGGTTAGTCGCGATACGAATTGGATCGCGAATTGGATCAGGATAAGCAATCACGTCGATAAGAACAGAGCCGATAGCGCTATTAGCGCTACGCGACCGCTAGAGGAACGAATAATCGGTAAATCAGGAAAGTGGCAAGTCAATCGTAATCACTTTGAATTTGGTGTTAGACTAGAGATGTCACAATTGTCGCGAATGTTCCGCGCACGTTTCTCCCGCCAAAAACTAGTCCTGTGCCCTGTCGAGTATCGGGAGTGTCGTACCAAGTTGCGAGCGATTATTTCTTTCGTTACGTATTCGTATCGTTAACTTACAGTACACGATCCAAATCGACTAGATGTGATTCATTTGTGCTGCCAAAGTGAAATGACTGACAACGATAATACTTACGAACATTTGTTTATGTGTGAATAAATTTATTGGTTATATTCGATTATCATTTATTTATCTTTCTGTCATTATCATGAATTATAATCAATTCAAATATGTAGATATAAATATCTTCTCTCTCACTAAAATTTAGTGTAATAACGGTCACATAACTTTCGAGAAACTTATTCTGGCCAGCTCTATGGAGAACAATCGGATAAATCAACACGTCGATTTTCTCTTTTGGTACGAAGAAAAGAGGCGGGAGATCAATGTATATTACGATGATAGATACGCGTTAAGCTTTAAGTACATGCATCGATATCTCTTAATCATTTTTCGGTCATTGCATGTCATCTCATTTATTTTCCATGCTAACAATAAACATATAATAACTATATGTTTAGAGAGTCATTTATACATATATTTCAAGTAAAAATTAATGTCCGTATTTTTCTTTAACCCTTCGGGAATATTCATTTCAGAAAATTTACTCCTTTTAAAAGAAGCGAGGAAAAAAAACTTTTCAGCAATAAAATATAAAATTTTTAATTATATATAAACTTTTTTAAAAAATTTTCTTACAAACTATTCTACAAATAATATTCTACTCTCTGATGTCGTTAGCGATACATACATGTTGCATTTATATTGTATTCGAAAATAATTATGTATGTCCAGATTAGATTAAATTGAAGAGAGATAAACCAAGATAATAGATTCAATATATTAATTAGTTAGTCGGGAGGCAAAATCCGAAGGATTTCCTGACAGCAAAATGTCATCGAATGAAGAGATTATTGCCAGTCCGCAATCAGAAACGGTTGACGCTTGATCGTAATACAATGGTCACGTGCTGTAATGTGTTAAGATCTGTTAGACTTAATAATTAGAATTAATAATCTTTGTTGCTCATAGCAACAAACATAACAACAGAACCGGAAATACTTTTCGATTTTAGAAATTCTTCAGTTATATATAATATTAATTCTATATATTAAACCAATTAAATTATATTAAAACGGTTGAAAATTTCCCTTATCCCATATTGTAGACACATTATTAAAATTATATATTTTATTACGTATAAATATACTCGTAAAAATAATGATATACACAGTTTTGTGAGAGAATATTAATATATTTTAGAAAAAAATATTAATTATATTTAATAGCAGATATCCGATAAAAATTAAATAATGATCAGGCCAGAGCTAACGAAAGCTCATTCGTAATAAAGCAAGAAATTCCAAAGCATTCTTATGTTTATTTTTTATTTAATATTTGCAAACACGTATTTGTCGGCGATAAATTTATTACATATAGCGAGAAAATATGTATTAGTATATTTAAAAAAATAATATTAATTATTTATTTTATATATTAAATTAAACAATATACATATAAATTTCTTTATTTTTTAGCCTATCGCTAAATAAACGGCCAAGGATGGAGATATTATAGCGAGTGAGAGGCTCTCTGAAATATCTGGCACATATTGTATATAGCGCGAGTTATAAATTAAGGAAAGTGATGCGAGAATATCCATATATATCCAAGAGAATATAAACAATAGTTATCGTAATATAATTATTTAAAAATTACATATTAATACTTGATTAATATTTAAAAGACATGCGCGTAAACTCTTACTAAAAATATTTAATATTAAAATTTTTGATTAATCTATCGGACTGAAAAAAGAGCTGATTTTTTTATATTTTATAAATATTTTTTATATATAACTCATACAAAACAATCTATTGAAGAATCAGTACAATAGTTCATGGTGGCGCAAATTGTCGGAGGAAACATAAATGTAAAAGTCTTAAGATGACTGCTAAAATCATTTATATATTTAACTCCTGATGATTTTATTAAAATAATAATTGGCATAATTTGTCAAAAAAATCGCTCTTCTTTCAACGTTATATTTTATAGCTAAATTAATACTAATATACTGTTCTGCTTGATTTTTAAGCCCATTAGCCTGGATGAAGCTATCCCAGTGACAGAAGATATTTGCGTTGCCATGTAAAAGGAGCAAAATATAATATATATAGCTATACATGTTAATTTTTTTATAATATATAGTTATTTTTTATAACTTTTTTTTTTCAAATTTCTCTTCCATATAATTTCTTTGTATTTATAAAATGGCAGCTAAATTATAAAATGTTTCAATAATTCTTTATAAACACTTATAAAACAATAATTATATTACGGAGCACACCTGAAATAAATGCACAACAATGGCATAATTGTCTCGTAATACACATGTATGTTTTTATAAATTTACACTTATAAAAAAAATAATGTTAAATAAATATATTATATATATTGTGTGATAGGATATGTCATACATTTCCAATTCTGAAATTAATTTAAATTAAAATTGTATATATGTAAAAAAAATATATATATATAAATAAAATATGGAGTTGTATACAAGTAATAAAAACAGACACTTGTTTAATATTATTTAATTCCAAAAGGCACAATAAGCATGGGCTCACGGAACGTACGCTGCGAATACTATTCGCCATAGGCCTAATTACAATATTTGTAATTTAACAAATAACATTGGTATAATCGGTAGCGAGTAAAATCAAAGGTTGTATATACGTGCTCTGGGAATAATCGACGATAAATAATGTCGGTCATCTATGTCTATGACCGGTCAGATGATGCGATTAAATTTCGCAATGGAAGTCAGTCTCAAAACTGGATTCGGTAAATTAATTTCGCCGTGCACATTTTTGGTTTTTATTTTGAGTTGCTAAAAACGTTTAAAATATATGTATGTCTGTATGTATGCATGTATGTAGGTATATATATTTATATATATATGCTGAACAATCTCGTAGAACATTCCTCCGTAAGACCAGACGATCTTAAGATCGGATGCTGATGTGAAGATACCTAGTGTCAGATATATTCTGGCGACATCCATCTTACTGGTAGCATGCCTGGGCAAAATAAAAATTTGCCAATATATTCTTTTATGAAATTATAATGTTGTAAAAACGAAAATGTCATACTATTACCCTTCCGATTAAATTTGTAATAATCCTTCTCATACTTATAAGTACTAAACATTTTTTTTTCATCTTGTTGAATATATAAATGTAACACTGAAAATTATATAACAAAATAAATAATTCCATTTTGTTCTTTGCAAGCATTGTGTATACTATATATATAACACAATCAAGCACAAATCAAAATTGATAAAAAATAAAAATCAATAAATCTAATAAATTAATAAGGATATTTACATTCATTTTTAAAAAACACACTTTATCTTTTTTAATATTTGATAGATAGCACTCCATAATAATTTTTCGAACACTCCTAATTTATTATAATGTTCCACTTATCTACAGAATTACAATTTTTCCTCTTCTCAGAATGCGTAGCAACACACGAATACATTTATAAAGAAAATTTGATTCTTTGAAATACTGCATGTCGATCAGTGCAACACCCTTGCATCCTACACATGTCCGTTTCACATGAGGTGTTGTGTATCGATTTATAAAATACATAAGAGAAAATATAATGGAAGGATAGTGCACGCTCAGGTATAAGCGGGAACGCCTTATAGCAGTTATAAGCAGAAACGCCCTATTGCAATACCTACAATAAAGGTGAAGAAAAACACCTGAAACACCTAAAGAAAAGTGATAGATAATTTATGATAATTTATGGTTTTATTTTCCTATAATATTTAGGATATGCAAATAGTATACCCTGTAGATATGGTAGCAAAATTTCAATTTTGTTTATTATTTTATATTTATATTTTATTGACCATTGCTGCAGAAAGCTTTCATTTGTAAAATTTCTAAACTCGCAGCACCATTTTTCATTGCATAGTAATTTTATCGATGTATTCTAAAAGTATGCGAAACAGAAATGTGCAAGAATATGTAACATACGTATATATGAATTTTCTATTGGCTATATATCAGTTTATCGCAATATCTTTGCAAGTCCTTCGACCATCCATAACGATCTTTCTGAAAAAGTGTCTATTTCAAATAATAATTAATTTTTGCGATTTCATACAAATATATAAAATACAAAGCACATTGTAGTCATGCGAGGACAGATGATGCTAAAAAAAATATTTTTTTATGTAAAGTTAAGTTTGTTTCCAGTTTTGTGTTGGCCGCAATCAAAAGACGCGACAAGATTAAAAATGACCTGTGTGAAACTATACCAATATTTTTGCATTATTCTGGCAATATGCTTACAACTACCAGTGATATATACTATGACAAATCATCTCGACGACCTTTTAGTTTTAGTAGAGTTAATTCTTGGAATGAGCGCGCTTACTCATAGTATTGGAAATTTCATCTCTCGCATACTTTATGAACACCGTATACGAGTAATTGCTATCTATGTGTGCATTTAATATCGAAAAACTCGGATGAAAATTAGTTAAGAAATCACGTTTCACTACTATACTCTTCTATATCAATAATATGTACTATTTGCAGTATGTCACTTTCGAAATGATAGATTTTTCTGAATTGATTAAGCCACACGAAGATATAATTATTCAACGATACATTGACAAATGTATCATATTGTATGGTGCATCTCTAATAACTTTCTATTTGGCTTCGGTAATAGTAATTACCCTACCCTTTGTAATGGATCAACCGTTTCCGTTATTAACCGAGTATCCGTTTGACGCATATCATCAGCCATTAAAAACTGTTCTCTATATACATCAAGTTATAGTCGGAATACACGTATCAGGGCAACTATGTTCCAATGTTTTCATGGCTCTTTTACTTTGGTTTGCATCGGCAAGATTTGAGATATTGACTGAAGAGTTGCGAAAAACCACAGATATTTACCATTTGGTCAAATGTATCAGAAAACATCAGCACTTGCTCAAGTGAATATCGCCCACTTTATATTTTTACAATATATTGTAATGCAAACATTAATGCATCCCGATACACTTGCACATAGCGTTCAAAAATTTCTCCGTAATATTTAAGAAACGTATGTGATTGTTTGAACGGCCAACAATATAGTTAATTTATATTATTTTATGAAGAAAAATATGATAAATTATCGCATATCAGAAAATCTTTGTATGAATGCTATATATCAAAAATCATATTATTGCATATTGTGTGATTTGAAAAATATTTAAATAATATAAATTTTAAATGCTTAATAAATTTATTTAGGTATGCAAATGAAGCTGTTCTTGCTGCTCGCCCTTTCGCACTAACGACTGTATGTTGTAGTACAGTTTGCATGGTAATACTCTGTCTTTTGCTTCTTACCGTAAGTACATGTCATATCAGAAAAAGTTATTCTTTTATAAGTTTTTTTCTTCAAAATATTTTTTTTTTTTTTTTATATGAAAACATTTCAATCTCACTTAAGTTACATTATAAAATATAAATTAAATTATATATCATAAAAATATTATATCTATCTATTTTTATGAATAATTTAGGACCAAATAGTTGCAGCAATTTTTCGTTCTTAAACTTTCATTGCTTCTATAAACTCTCTATTGTTATTTAATGTCGTTAACATCTAAAGAATTATATCACTGTTTGACTAAATAGATATAGCTTTAATTTATTTATACATATAAGGAATATAATTCACACACGCACACACACGATTAATAATAAGCCAACAAATTTTAATGTAAACAATATACATAAATGTATAATATGTCAATTTTCATCTACTTTATCAAATTTTTTTAAACAGAATCGATCTATGATGTTAGTGTTGAAATGTTTCGCTTTAGTTATGAGCGGTTTATCAGAGGTATTTATGTATACATGGCCAGCAGAACATTTAATTTACATGGTAAGTTAATTTATCGCTAAAAAATTATTATAAATAATTTCATTTATGCTTATTATTTTTTCCAGAGTCAAGACGTCGGACAGGCAGCGTTCGATATGTCTTGGTACGATCGATCAATTGAAATACGAAACTGTATACAAATTATCATGCAAAGAAGTCAAAAACCAGTAACGATTGCAATACCTTGTGTTATGCCCACGTTATCTCTTAATTACTTTGCATCGGTAAGAAAGATTTTGAATTGATTGAATTGATAGCTATTATAACGATCATATCAATTATTTAGTTATCGTCATACACAAAATTTCAATGTTTAATAATATCTTATTAACAGATTTTAAACATTTGACTAACATAAATTATAAAGATATAAAAATATATGTAAATTTTTATGTATTATCAATAATCTTTTCTTGGCACAATGAAAACTTAGCTATATTTGTCCTCATATGTTTCAGTATTGCTCGACTATAATTTCTTTTTTCACAACGTTTCGAGCATTTCTAAATGAAGCAGAGTAAGAGTAAACATTGCATAGAATTAATATAATCATAGTAGCAATTGATGTAGGTATACATGAAGAAAAATCTCTCCCTATATATATTATGTCACATAAATTTTTTTCTATAAATATAAATTTCTGAACTAGCAAATTATATTGTTGTTTAATTTTATAATTATTATAAATAGAGTTGTTCTTATTATAGATTTAGATATTATTTATGAAATGTAGCAATACATTATATCTATCTTTGATATTAATAATACGTATTTTTAGTTTTATTATATTTAGCAAAAATAAAATGTTTACATGTACGCGAAATTGATATCTATATAATATATTGCCATAACATACATCAATAAATACCACATTGATCAAGCCGCAGAAAAATGTGATTGTTCAATAATATATTGACAAGAGAGATAGTATATTATAAATATATTCTATAATACACATTTTAATTAATTTACTACTTTATTAGGATAGCAATTATAATTGTAACACCGATCGCGGAACGGATCAACCGTTTGTTATCTCATTTAAATACCTATTCGTTGTGTATTATCAACTACTAAAAACTATTTTATGTACATCAATATGTGATCAGTGCTACTAGAAGAGAAAATGATCAGAAAGTAATTGCACATCGTCTTTCAATAAAAAATTTTATACATCTTTTAAATTATTATGACTTTTTTTTCAACGTGAATAAAAGTCTGCTTGAAAGTGATTGTGAATAGCAAAAATACGTCTTGAAATATTCTATCTTCCATCAAAACTTTGGTTATGCTATCGAATGTATGCAATAAGTCTTTCGTCACTGCATAAGTAGAATATGAAAAGCAAAAAGCCAAGAATTTAAATAAAAAGCAAAAAGTCAAAAATCTAAGTGAAAAGCCAGAGTGACGTATTCTTATAATAAAAATTACCGATAGCCTCAAATTTCTGCCACTGGAAAACATATATTTTGTCATAAAATTCTTGTGTATAATAAAATAAAATTTGGATTTTTTTTACACTTTTAAGATAAGATATTGATAATATTGTGATGTAGAATAGTTTAGCTTACATCCTGCAAACTATGTATTTTTGGATATATTTATATATACTTTTTTATTATTTTAATAAGTTCTGCACACACTTGAATATTTGAAAAATAGTTTTAAAAAATAAGAAATTTTTTCTCCCTGTACGCACGCATTTACTCTTTATATTAATCACTTGTTTTTCCATACTTGTCACCGATATTTTTCTGTTTCTCAACTATTATTACACTAAAAAGATTTTGTTGATGTTTTCGCGTGTCTTCATGAAGTGACAATGTATCTACAATATCATAAATATTGTTTGTGTTATAAATGATTTTTGTTCTTTAGTTTCCAAAATAAAATTGGATATTATAGAATGTTACAGATAGTTCATGATTATCGTGTAAAGAAATTTATTATGCTTGTAGAAAAAAAAAATCCTATATTTTTTTCCTATATTATGCATTATTTTTGATATATTACACTATTCTTTCGTGAGAAACCACCGTTATAAATTTATTACTCGTAGTACCTATAAAACATAATCAGGCAATCAAGTATACATGTTACATATAAAATAAATTTTTTTAATTTACATGGATTACTCTAAATTTTATAGAGAGATCACTATATTTTTTTTGTTAGAAAACATTTTAACATTAGTAAAAGCAAATATGTATTTATTTCTCTATTAGTGAAGGCTAATTTCTCAGAAATATATGTCTTAGAAATAAAAAAGCTTTGTATATATCAATTGCCTGTTATGTAGCCTCTTCAAATTTAAAAGCATGAGACAGATTTAATATTATGGTTTATGCAAGTATAATACATATGGGAAGAATATAAGATAATCTAAAGTTAATTTTAACTTTAAATACGAGCTGTGTTAAAAATATAGACGTCTATGCTGTATAAAAATGTAAAATATATCTGTATTATTATCCGATTGTAAAATTATTCATTTTATTCTTTATTCAGATTTTTTTCAACCAAAGTTTACTGACTAATCGAATAGAAATTCAAATCTCCTCGTACGATATTCAAAAAATGCAGTCCATAATCCAGTGTTTAGTAATCTCATATTAATAAGTTATCATAAACAAATAATATTTTTGAAAATAGTTTTGAAAATTTTTTTTTAATGCATTTATTATACATTATATATTTATTATACATTATATATTAGTTGCAAAAATAAATAAATCAATTATTGAACTTTATTAAATATAAGTTTTATACCTTGTGATGATGTAATCATATTTATCTTGCAGATAAATATAATACTTTTGCGCAAGTACAATATAATGCAAAAATTGATTCTGACGCAATCCATATTTCTTTACTTGTATCAGTAACAGATTTAATGTTCGCGAATATGTTTTAATCTACAGTGAATTACTCAAAAGATTCCAAACGTTATTTAGTAATCAATTGTAGTATCTTCTCATAAACTGTCTTCGCCTGAAAATAATGATATATTTATTTCAGTTTAATAATAAGTAAGTTATTTTTAGTATATTTCTTTTTACTCTCTCTCTCTTTCTCTCTCTCTATGTAAAAAAAAAAAAAAATGTTATTTATAACAATAAAGAATGGTCAATTCTTTTAAAGCCTAAATACAAATCAATTTTTTAAATACCTATAATAATTAAATAGTAGATATCCACTTCAAATTTTCCTTGATATATATGTCTTAAAATAATTTACTTTTTTATTCACATTTTATCTAAAAACAATGCTATTGTTATACCACATTAATGCTTAATAAATAGAATGCATTTATTCATAAACAATTGCCATTGCGGAAGAATCAACTTCGCGTTTGTCATTTTCTATAACTATTAATTTATTACTCATTAATTATCAAGATATGTTAAAAAAAAACTCTAAATTATAAAATATGTCACTACTGTCTCTCATACGTCGGCAAAACTTTCATATGTTCCCTTGTTCTCTGATATGTATAAATTAATACTGCATCCCATTTTTTTTTCTTATATAATGTATAAAACCTAATCCACTATTGAAATAGTCTATAGAAATGATATGTGATTGTTGCAATTGATAACATACGCAATTGTCTCGATATTATAATGTAGCTTATGAAAGCAAATAATCGCAATTTAACCGTACACAAATATTCAGGTGCATGTTATTTGCAATGATTTATGTAATAACTTATTATTTCCTTTGTACTTTCAAATAAACCAGTGGATTATATTGATATTGAGGGGAAACGCGAATAATGCAGAAGTCTTTCATTGCGCGCATAATCATAGCTATAATGTATTATAGTACCATTATTGATATTTTTCGACGTATACAGAAATGTATTATTTTCTTATGCATTTTTTTTATTATATATCTCACATATTGACAGTTGGCGTTTCCATTGGTAGTAAGATGTTGGGAAAACTAACACCGGAGAATGTTATCGCTTTCACAAAATTGAGTTTAGTTATATCCCTTTCATGGCCACTTCCGGCCATCGCTACGAAGCGGCAAGTAGTTCTGTTTAGGGTGTTACGCTTTTTGACTTACGTGAACATATGGTGTCTTTTTGTACCGTTGTTCATGACCCTTCAAGATTGGAGTGAGCGTCCTGATATTTGTGTCAAATCGATTCCATTAATCGCTGGCAGTGCTCAAGCTTTTATAGAAATGTGGATATGCCACGGACAACATAAACATCTCCAAGTAAGAATCTAAATAGACAATACATTTTTTCTTCATATGACGTTTTGTTTCTCTTTCAGTTTATATATATATATATAAATATACAATTCAATTATAATATATTTTTATCATTATGATGATATAATGCATTAACTTTCATATAATACAGAGTAGATATTTAATCTTTAGTATGTATATGTAATAAGAAAAAGAAATGACACAATTGATGATGAAGATGTAAAACAATTTTTTAAATATTTTTATAAGCCTATTTTTCTTTAATCTGAAATTCTTTATTCGCAAGATTAAAGAAAATTAAGATAAAAGATAATATTACATAGATTTCTAGATTTCATTAAATTTTAAGTGAGCAATTTTTATTCCTGGTTATTATATTTTTTTGATACTTTTATAAAAAATATATACATAATTAAATTACATATATATATATCTATTTTACATACATACACATATTTACATTTATATTTAAAATTATAAATAAAAAATCATAAATTTATTTATTACAATTATAATTAAACAGTTTTTATAAATTATGTTAACCATTAAAAATTTAAACACATTAAAATTAATATTTTAATATTATTACAATAGTTTCAATTAAAATGTAATAATTTTCTACCAAAGCATAAATGATATATTGCAGTTATTAATCGCTGAGATGGAAAGCTACTGTAAATATGCTATAGATTACGAAAAGGATATCTTGCAACAATATGTCGACAGATATGCGATGTTTTATGCTGCGACCGTGATGTGGTTTTATTTAACAGCGTTTGCTGTTATTTGCAGTCCACCATTTTTATCTGAACCTTTTCCAACGTATGCTAAATATCCATTCAACGTAAATTATCAACCATTAAAAATGATCATTTACGTACAGCAGAGTTCAGTTGGGATGCAGATGGCATCAATCTTATGTATCAATGTTCTTATTGCACTTTTACTTTGGTTTGCTTCAGCTAGATTTGATATATTGTGCCATGAATTACGAATGATATCAAATGTTTACGAACTAACACAGTGTATTCGGAAGCACCAACAAGTGCTACGGTGTGATTATAAATCTAAATAATACAATTATTTCTTAATTATATAATGATCAACTTTATCAATAAGAATGTCTTAAGAAAGCAGAAGAGAAATATGTTTTTTTGAAAAATAAAAATTATCTATACTTTACATATAATTTATTTTTGAGTCATTGATAATATTATATCCAACTTTACTATTATAAAATATGAATGTTATATGAATTTACAGATACGCGAATGATATAACTCACTCAGTTCGATTTTTGATTTTGACAATAATTGGAAGTAGTGCAGCGGCAATATTATTCGTCGGTCTCACTCTTGTCAGTGTAAGTATTGCTATCAAACAAATAAAATAAAAGTTAACTCAATTGTTTTATTCTCCCCTTTTTACTTATTTGAAATAATATTATCATAGTTACTTTTAGTCATTCTAATTATTATATAATATATATCAAGTTTAAATCCGTTTTTTTTTAAATTGTAAATTATTTAATAAAATTTGAGTCAAATAATTTTTAAGAAAATTGGAAAACATTTTTTTTCATCATTTTTTGAACAATTCTCAATTTTTAATATTGAAGCAACTAAGTTTCAAAATAAGATTCTATTTCTGTTGTATAAAAAATTGCATACAGAAACACTTTGTATATTATATATTAAAATAATGTGACGTTATTATCAAATTGATGTTACCTATTATATCAACAGCAACAACCATTAATTATCAAAATGCAATTTTGTGTGATAATTTTCACCTGTCTTTCCCAAGTGTTTATGTGTTGCTGGCCTGCTAACAATCTATTGCTTGCAGTATGTATATTTATATTTTGCAAGACAATTATACACAAGCAATTATTAATAAATATATGTATAATTTTGATATACATGATGTGTTTACACATTTCAAATGGCTTGTATTTTTTTATATTTATTTATTAGAGAAGTAAAAATTATTCATAAATACGATTTCACATACAATTCACATACAATTTTTGATATACATTCTATTTTAATCTCTAATTTTCTACGTAGTTATTTTTGAAAGTTTGGATAAACGTTTTGACAATATTGTATATGCAATAATTACATATAAATGATTTAAATCTATAAATGATAAATATCTTTTTATAACAGAATTCAAACGTTGCCTTAGCGATTTATGAATCGTTATGGTATTCTCGCGATGTATATATGCAAAAAAATTTGCTTCCTATTTTGTTACGATGCCAGAAACCAGTTGCTGTTACCGTCACCTGCATTATACCAATTTTATCCTTAAGATATTTTGGTTCGGTAAGATTGAAAATTTTTGATAAAATTTTTATTATTATTAAAGTTGCGCGTTACGAAAAAACTAAATGTTATCCGACAACATTATTTACATAATAATATATTATGTGTGTGAGAACTATATATTACTGATCACTACACACACACACACACACACACACACACACACACAAAGTATATACCATATGTATATTTTATAAAGTATCTATTGTATATATCTCTAAAATATTTTATTTATTATTTTATAATTTTAATATATTAATATATATATATATATATATATATATATATATATATATATATTAAAATATATAAAATTATAAATTATAAAATAATAAAATAAAAAAATAAAAAAATTATAAAATTATAAATTTATAAAATAATAAATAAAATATTTTATTAAATATTTAAAATATTAAATATATATATATATATATGTCTCAAATATGTTTTAATATACATTAAAATTATATAGTATATTATGTTTTAGTATATTTCAACGGCTTTTTCTTATTTCACAACTTTACGAGTGATGTTTGAAGAAAATGAAGCGGACAAAGTTTAATTATAAAATAAAGAGTTATTACAAGTTTACCACACCAGATTACAAAAGTATTAATAATTTAAACAACATACTAAAAGCACTATGTTTAATTATATTTATTGTATTTATACAATAATATTTTTTATGTTACGTAACAATGTAGTTTATTATATATATCGTGCTACATATTTTATTTATAATCTTTTTCTTAGTGTTTCTTGCTGAAACGCTAATATTTTTATTTTTTTGACGTGCAAACAGAAAATTAAAACATATTTCACAAAGTTTATATTATACTATTTAAATGATATATATGAGATTTTTTCGTTATCTTTAATTTTCATCAAATATTTTATTCGTTTGATATACAATCACGATAATCGGTATATCCAACTAAGAAAAAATAGAAAATATAAAAACTAATAACTAGAGTTGAGTATCAAAAAATTAAGATTGACAATTAAGAGTAGAAAAAATTACCTGTTTAACAAAACTCATTTAACAAAACTTGTGGAAAAGATTGCATTGTGAATAAACTTATAAGAGATAACTTATAGATCAAGCGCACGTAATAAAATTTCTTTCTTATTTTTATATCAACATATTTCAATGATATCTCAGTTTATGTTAAAATACTTTATCAATGCTGCAATGGTACTTAAAGAAATTGCTATGTAACACCACAATTTGCCATTTCAAGTTCTATGGAATTAATTATTAATCCTTCTCTGCCACCTAATTTTACTCAATGCAGACAAATATGTAGAGATAAAAACCATATACCTTAAGGCTACCGTATATTTTGTTCAATCGATCTTCTATATCTCAGGAGAATAGCAAACTTATACTCAATTTAGTTCGTTACAACGCATGAATATTTTTCTTATTTATACTAAAAATAACTGATGCAACTGTGCATCGACCTTAGTCTTCGTAAGTTTCCATTTATCGCACATTTTATAAAAATATTATTAAGGGTATATCATATATATGAAAGAAAAATTTATAAGCGGTGTAGTTTCTTAATAAGGTTTTGCTGTACATAATTCTAGCATTTTGTCGCAAGTTCTTGAATTGTTGTTCGACAATACGAGAGATAGATTTGCATTAAACAGTATTTGCAATATACTCGTACATATGTGTGTGTAGCTTATGTACGCAGTCATGCAAAAAGGAATAACACTAAAAAAAACGATTGCTATTGTAAAGTTGAGTTTGTTTGTTATATGGTTTTGGCCGCTGCCGCAAGACGCAAATAAACATAAAGTACTATGCATGAAGTTGTATCAATACATCTGTATATTACTAACCATAGCCGTAATAGCATCGATGGTATATGGTCTTGTAAAAAATCTAGATAATCCTGAACTTGTGATAAAAGCATCATTGGGTTTGTTCCCTTGTAGTCATGTTATCTGGAATATTCTGTGTCGCATAGTTATTTATCAACGTTTGCAAGTAATTAATAGGAATATTATTTCTTGAAAATAAAAAGCTTCTTTCTCTCGTACATCCTCAGCTAAAATAACACAATTAATTGCAGTGTATCACTTTCAAAATGGAAAATTTTTGCGCGCTGATCAGTGCTCATGAAGAAGCTATTGTTCAGCGAGATTATATTGATAAGTGTACCAGGTTCTATGGCTTTTGTATAACATCGTTCTATGTGAGTGTTTTCGCCCTTTTTGTGGGACCTATCCTATTAGATGAACCGCTTCCGGCACCCGCTGATTTTCCATTCGACGCGTCTCGTCAACCGTTATGGGCTATTACATATACGCATCAAATTGTGGTTGGTCTGCAAATAGCTGCACATTTATGTGTAAACGCTTTTATGGCCCTTTTGCTATGGTTGACATCAGCTAGATTTAAATTGTTGATTGAAGATTTGCGGATGATCACAAACATCTACGATTTCATGAAATGTATCGAGAAACATCAACAATTACTTGAGTATAATACCGTTATTTCTCTAAAACGATTTGCTGGAAATATTAAAGAAAAAGTTGTATTACATATTTTTAAATGTTTAGAGAGATAGATAAACATCATATGTGAGATAAAATCTTAAAATGCAATATTTTAGGTACGCAAAAGAAGTAACTCTTGCAGTTCGTCCTTTTGCATTGGGAACCGTATTTTTCAGTACTGTATCATTATTAGTATTCGGCCTCATTTTTATTACAGTAAGTACATTTTATAAAATTATTGGCATTCCATACGTCAAAGGTGTTACTTAAAATTTGTCAAGCGTTGTCATGTCATAATTATTAAGTTGAATAATACATAGCTTAACTATGCATTTATAAATAATAATAGTAGATTTAAGTTAAAATATATAAAGTTTAGTTATATAGCTATATATAATATATATATTTTGTTAAACACTATTTTTTAAATACATATTAAGCCTATTTTTTTATAAGCACAGTAAATAATATTTTATTGTTGTACTATTAAAATCATACTATCAAAATTTATTATTATGATAACTCTCTCTCTCTCTCTCTCTCTCTCTCTCTCTCTCTCTCTCTCTCTCTCTCTCTTTTTCTCTCTATTATATTTGTTTGAGTAGGGAGTTTCATTTACATTGAAGATCCAGTGTGTCTTTTTAGCGGTCAGTGCATTATTAGAAGTATTTATGTACGCGTGGCCAGCGGAACACTTGATTCACATAGTAAGTTAATTACTGATAAGATATGACGTTACCATATTTACATAATTTTGTTATTTCTGAATGTCTTTCTTAGAGTAATAATATTGCACAAATAGCATTTGAAACAAACTGGTATGATGAATCCGAAGATTTTCGAAAAAATTTACAGATGATTATACTAAGAAGTCAGAAACCAATACTTGTTGTATTACCTTGCGGCCTGCCTTCGTTATCTTTACATTATTACGCATCGGTGAGATACCACCAATGAGATAGCTAGAATTCTATAATAGCACACATCATCTCATTTAGTCATCATATAATTATTAAAAGCTGTCACTTGAAATAATTCTCTCTATTCAAAAAAAGAAAAATTAATTTTTTAAATTATGTTATAGCAAAATAAAACAATAATCAAGTTTAACTATTTAACGCTTAACCCTCTTGTCAATAACCGGATTTCCCTCTTTTATTCAATCCTCGGGATATCCGGATACCCATTATGTAAAACCGATAGTTACGGCAGTGTAGGGGTACCTGTGCCCTTCCTCCCGGGTACCTGACAGCTGTAAGTTGGTAAATGGACAGGGATTTCCCCCTCTAACGTTTCCTGAAATTCTCCTCGGGTTTTTACCTGAAAGAATCGGCGTCCCAACGGACGAATTCTATAACGTGGTTTCATTCTCGACTGAGATCTTGACAAGTATAGACAAAATAGTATAGATGAAATTTCTATTATTTTCTACATTCACGAAGTGCTTCGATGACACGAATAGCAAAAGCGGAAAGAAAATTCGTGTGGAATGCTCGCGTATAAGCCCGGGGTACCCGAGTACCTCAGGTATTGAACAAGCGTATTGTCCCGCGAACTTTGACCCCCGATAACAAGAATAATTAAAAAAAAAGTATGACTGAAAGTGTAAATCGATGTAAATGTAAAATGATCCAAATAACAAGGATCTAATAGAATAGCCGGGCTATTTTACCGGGAAATTAAGAAATTTTTAATGAGAACACAAAAATGAGTACCCGGTTATCCGGGTATTGACAAGAGGGTTAAATATGATAATAAAATTATTATACTAAAAAAATTAAAAATAGGAAATTATTAATACATATCTATAAAGTATAAAGCATTCCTTTCTGCTTTGGTCACATAATAAATAAAAAATAAGAATATATTTTTCCAAAAAGTATTTGCAAACACACACATATATGCATATTATAGTAACTTATTATTAAAAAAATATGTATATTTTTAATATGGTTAATGTTTCAGTATCTCTCAACTATATTCTCCTATTTTACTACAATGCGAATGATGTTCAAAGAACAAAAAGATGGAACATCAACAGATCAGCGTATTACTTGATTAAAAAAAAAGAGAGGTTTGATCTTTATTTAGATTAGATTTGATTTTTAGGTACTGATAATTCCCTATATAATGTAAAATATATAATGTACAAAATATCGAAAATATCTTCGCCTGATTATTAATGTTATATAGAACTTTAAATACACGTAGCGTTTATTTATTTTAAAAGATCTTAAGATATTAATAACTTTGTTGCAAAGATAAAAAGACTAATTGATTTTTTAACATTTTCTTTTGAAGAGAGTTAACATTCTCGTATATATATACATATACATAATACTGAATTTTAATTGCCAAAACAATGTGGCTTTTAATCTATTATTTTTGCATATTTATTATTATATATTCCTAATCTTTCCTTTTTTATCATTTTTTGCTTGTTTTGTTCTTAATCTTTCTCTTATTAAATGGAAAAGTTCTCCCACTTGAAATCTTTAAAAAGTGTAAGGAATAAAGATCAAGATTGACTTACAATTAGTGGTTTAAAAAACGCAAATTATATATAGATGTACATATAAACATATATACGATATATGTTTATGTTTGTATTTTTTTAAATTACAACTGAAATAATTTATAGATTATGATACAAAATACACAGATACACATATAATATAATATTGTATACACTATACAATATTGTATATATAAAATACACAAACACATACACATGTATACTATAAATATTATATACGTATATGTTATCGCGGCTTCTTTATGAACATTGACCATATATCAGGTATATATGAACTATATTTGTTCCTATGTTTCAATACTGTTCCACTATATTCTCCTGTTTTACAACACTGCGAATAACACTTAATAATTATGAAAATTTAAAGTAAATAATCTAAAAAAATTCTTTTATTTTATTCAAATATAATTGCTAATTTAGTGCGTAGATTGTACTGTTTAATTTAAAAAATATATTGTACATAGAAAAATATTTTTATCATAAATGTTATTATTTTATAAAATAAACCACCACATCTTATATACATATATAGAGATATATACTTATATAAAATACTATGTATATAAAATTTTATATATATATAAAATTCTATATATATAAAATTTTATAAAATACATATATCTTAACTATTAATAATAATAATATATTTTTAGCATGTTTATTTGTAGTTCTTATTATATTTTCACTATTAATCTCGAGAGAAAATACAAATGAAAAATGTATTAAAATGTTATAAACATATTTAATAGCAACATTTTATTTTTACTATTTATTAAATATAATACTATATTTATTATCAACTTTTGTCTGCAACTAATCTTGCAAATTCTTAGAATTTTCTATAATCTATTGAACTTACCTTTGGTTTTTATTGTCAATCATTTAGTTCGTACGATATTCTCATTTAATTCCTAAAATACTAAAAATTATAAAATAATAATAAGAAGCAAAGAAGTATTTAGAAGATATTAATTTCTTTTCTATTTTTCAAAAAGAAAATATGAATAAAAGTTAATTTCAAAAAACAACAATGTAGCAGTAGGCAAAGCTAATATTGAATATAGTTGTAGTATGATTGCAGTATAACAAAAACGTCTTTATTTTCAAAGCATTTCAAGTGAAACTAAGATATTTGCAGAAAAATTTATCATACGATAAGTGTTGTTAAAATTGCTGCATATTAGTAATAACGATTCAAATTTGTTGCATATTCCATAGCTTTTCAATTATTCCCTGTTTTATATTTATACTATTACATAGGTAAATGTAGAAAATAATATTCTAAAGCTTTCGTTTTTAACGAAAATATTACATCCTAAGAGAGAATTTCAACTGTGTATTAAATTAATGATACCCTTACCATATGCTTCTTTCGCAACTTATTTCAGAATGTTCTTCCCTGCTAGTGAATTATAGATTTACTATGTTTCACTTTATGCGCGCGTACTGTGGTACCGCTTATTTCATAAAAGTCTTATTACACACACGTGTATGTTAGATATGAAATCGAAGCATATGAGAACATATATAATTTTTCGTGGTAAAATTTTCTTTACTATACATCCAGTTATCACATCGTTGCAACTTCTATAAGCCAGAAATCTTTCGATATATATCGCATACAGCAAATGCATACGTGCATTTAATCATGTGGAAAAATTTAACGCTAAAAAATGTGATCGCCACCGTAAAATTAAGTTTGTTCATAAATTGTTCCTGGCCTCTCCCCACAAACACAATTAAGCTTAAAGTCGTCTGTGTGGCACTATACCAATACTTGTGTCTATTTTTAACTTTGGGCCTAACCGTTGGATTGTGTAATACAGTTAGGAATCACCTTGACGATCCTATTATTATGGCAAAATCGATAATCATTATATGTCCTACTATGCACACTATGTGCAATATTGTGTTCTGTAAAATAAATTCTTATCGTCTACGAGTAATTAACATAAATATATTTAATATAATAAAATATCTTTCGGATAAAATAATATTTATCATTAATTTTTTTCAATGCATGTGAAACGAAATTGATCAATTTTAGTTGGTTACATACGAAATGGAAAATTTCTGTGAATTACTTAATTCTCACGAGGAAGCGATCGTTCGACAATACATTGACAGATGCGTCCACTTCTACGGTGGATCTATCCTCTGGCTCTACTTAAGTGCTATTTTTGTCATTACTGGACCTGTTACTCTGGATCAACCGTTTCCGACAAACGCTGAATATCCATTTGACATTTATCATCAACCGATGAAATTTATTATCTTTATACATCAGGCTATTGTATGCATGCAATGTGCTTCCCAGCTATGTACGAACGTTTTTATAGCTCTGTTGCTTTGGTTTACATCAGTAAGATTTGAGTTATTAGCCGAAGAGTTACGAACAATTATAGATGTCCACGATTTAGTGAAATGTATTCAAAAACATCAGAAATTATTAAAGTGAGATTTAAAAAATATTAATTTAATTAAAAACATTATCTAATTACATAAAAATGTTTGAATTAAAATTAAAATATAATGTTATTAAACATTCTGTCCAGATTAAATTCAAACGGAATTTCATACGTTTTCAAACTGGAAATTTATTTTTTAACAAAAATCTAATTTATTTATATAAATTCTTATTTTTTTTAAAAGATTATATAATATATTTATTTTAGATATGCAGACGAAGTGGTTACAGTAGTTCGTCCTTTTGCATTGACAGCTATAAGCCTTAGCACTTTAGCATTAATAATAATCGGAATAATTTTAATTACCGTAAGTATAATAGATAATAATATATTATTAGTAACAATATTTTACGTACTGTAAACATTGTAACTCTAAATGAATTAATTTTTCCAATCTTTAAATATACATTTTTATCTCATTTTATTCTGTATGTAAAATGTCTCACAATAATAGTAAAATATTTTAACAGCACATTCTCATTCTAATTAACTAAAATCAAAAATTCTAATACAAAAGCCTATGCGTGTAAAAAAAAATTATTATTAAAAAAATTATTATACAAAAAAATTATTATAATTAAAAAAATTATTATACAAAAAGTTTAGTTTAATACATAAAAAAAAAACAAAAAAAAACAAAGCATTACTTTAATTATTTTTTCTACAAAAAATTACAATATATAAAAAATATGTTAATTAAGAATAACAAATTGTTTGTAAACATTCATAGAATATTTTTGTTTTATATTTAGCAAGGGCAACCACTATCTATGAAAATTCAATGCATCGGTTTAATTTTTAGTGGATTATCAGAAGTATTTATGTATACATGGCCAGCCGAGCATTTGATTCACATAGTAAGTTAATTATCGTTAAAACTTTGCTTTACTTTAATTTGTATCATAATTGTCCAATATCTTTGCAAGAACAGTGAAGTCGGACAGGCAGTCTTTAATACACAATGGTACAAATTATCAATTGCTGTACAAAAAAGTCTACAAGTAATTATGCAGAAGACTCAAAAACCAATAGTTGTCGCGATACCGTGCCTTATGCCTTCATTATCTTTAAATTACTACGCGTCGGTAAGAAAAAACTTGGAATATTATAATCATATTAATCATCATGTACATTATCTATTATGGCTTATTGTTTATAATTGTGGTTCATTATTTTTTGCAATAATTACTTACTTAGCCTCATTATACAATAGTTATATACAATATTGAAAGAGTATGGCAAATATTATTTTTAAAATCATTAATTTTCAATTAATAAAAAAATATATTTATATAAAATATAAAAAATATATTTAATATCGGAGAAAATGAAAATTAAACTTAACACTATTTTTTGTATATACTTATAAATTATAATATCTTATTGTTTAAATATAATAGAATTTTATTTCACATTTCTTTCATGTGAAGTTCCGTTTTTTTATAGCAAACCGAAGTATATATTTCAAGTGGGTATTCCTCATTGGAATGTCTCTGTATGTGTATTTGATATGTGCACATAAAGTTTAATGAGCTTGATGTTTTTTGTGATTGCCAATAAATAATTTTACAATTATTTTTGTCGTAAAAATTTTCTCATACGTATGGTATATGTGTTTAACATGATGTGTGTGTATATTATTATACAGATATTTAAATAATCTTAAATAATGAAGGAAAAAAGCTTATTGTATTATTATATATAATTTTCCAAAATAAATTTAATTGAATATTACATTCGATAAATGACAAATGTATAGAATGCAAGTAGCAATTAGAAATAGATTAATATATAATCGATATCTTCTTATGAGATACAAACCAAAAATTAATTTAACTATTATTAATGTTGCAGTATTTATCAACTATATTTTCGTTCTTTACGACGTTGCGAATGGTCATAGAAAATAGTCAAGATGAAGAATAATTAAGAGTACCGTCAAGAATATTTTTGAAAAAAACTTTGAACAATCTAGATATATTGTATTAAAGAGCCAGTAGCCAATAATTGTCTATTATATCATAGCGATAGTTGAAACATAATATTCTTTTTTATTATGTAAAGAAATAACTATCTTATACTACACAAATATTATTGATAAAAATATATTGCAACAAATAATATAATAATATTAAAGATAAATTAATGATCTTTTAGTATGTATAAAATATAATGATTTTATATGTATACAGGGTGTAACAGAGCGCCCTCAGCAGTTTTTTGAGGAAACAATGCATTTTCGTGAAAAATGTTTCATGCAAAAATTGTAAAGCTATAAGTGGTGCATTATATAATAATATTAATATGACTTTGAATAGCTCCGTCAAGGTCATATAAAAATCACTTTGAATTTTTTAAACGGAACCCCGTATTTTTTATTACATATTCTTGTAGCTTACATCGAGAGCTTTTCAAAACACTATAATAAAGTATTTTTTCATTAAGTACTTTTTGAGTTATTTTATATTTTAATCTGACATATTTTGAAAAATTAAATATCTCGTAAAATGTTTAGTTTTCGATAATCTTACCGTAATACTTTTATGTACAGAATAATGAGACAAATTAATTAGTATAAAAAAATAATTGTTTTTAAGAAAATTATTTACAATGTATTTTTTAAAACAATTTGTTTTTTTTTTTGCACTAATTGATTTGTCTCATTAGTCTGTACATAAAAGCATTATGGTAAGATTATCAAAAATTGTTATATAGTTATTATATATATATACATGCGCGCGCGCGCGTGTGTGTGTGTGCGTATGATATATTTCAAAATTCTTTCACAAATTAGCTTACTTCAAATCAGCGCGATAATAATTTTATAATATTAAAAATGTCTAATAACTTTAATTATAGTTAAGGAGAAAAAGATACATTACAAACAGCACTATAATAAAATGCATGAACTACATTCCTTTGATACAGGCTACGATCCAATTACAAAATGGATCAGAGAGAGGGATATTGCGTGCATCTAAAACTACATATTTAATGCAAGTAGAAGTTACATGACAGTCAACATTTGTCCACGATCATACATCGATCGTTGTTTATTAATATTACTGTTCCTCATTTGTTGGAAAAAGTGTGATCTTCAGATAGTGCAAAAACTTCTCATCTTCCTCATCTTCCAAGATATCTTCTTCGACTGCGCTTTCGATTTTTGTTCATATTCAAGCAATTCTCCTCATTGATCGAATACTTGGACAATTTATTTGTATAATATACAACTGAAAATATTGTATACATAAAAGTTCAAGTCGTATATGAACATAATATTTTATCGCGAAATTAATGATTATTAAAAATTGATTCTATCAATTTTATATCGTCGTTTTAGATAATATAAAGTACGATATAATTCATTTAGCAACTACATCATAACCGAACGTTCTGGAAATTTTATTTTTTATTGTAGAAAAATCTTTTTATGTATATTGTGCATTGATAAAAAATCAATTTTAATTTGATCGATTAAGACATAATATTGAATTTAACAATTTATTGAATGCAATTATTTGTGATACGGTGATATAATTTTGAGTAATTTACTTGAGCATATTCAAAATTTTATATCCAGGGATATAAGATTATATATAAGATAATATATAAGATATATTATTATAATATATTATATAATATATTATAATATATAAGCTAAGATTATATATATATAAGATAAGATAAATCTTATATATCTAGGATAAGAATCTAGCAAAATGGTGGCGGATAAGAAGGTAAATGCAAAAACAATCGTATGAAATTAATTTTTAAATAAAAAGTTACTGTGTATGTGTCAATGCACTGTGAAATATACAAAAATTAAAGACAAAGCGTAAACATCCTAAAAAAAATTGTGAAAGTATTGCAGTTCTTTAAAATCATCAAATTCATATATTATTTTCAGGATTTTACTATAGAAAATAACGTTTACAAAGGAGAAATATTGCCTTATACAAATAATTATAAGAGTCTTGGAGAGATGATATGGGTCAAGATTAAAAGCCATGGAGATAAAATCGCACATGTAAGTCAAAATATTTACGTGTAACAATATAGGAAAGAAGAAAACTTTCAAGATTTATAGTAATTAAGTAAATAAGAAAAAAAAACTTTTTAAAAGATTTTAAAAAATATATATTTTCTCTTTTTCTATTAAATACTTGTTGAGAGATATAAATAATAATGAGAATAGTAAAATCTGCTTTACTAGCAATTTCTCGCTCTTTTATTAATATGATTATAAGATAAACAACATATATATGTTTTCTACAGAGAAAAATTTATACAGGGTGGCCTCGAACATTCCAGTCAGACTTTGAAATCTTATAGGAAATTTAATTCTGGATAAATCTGGATAACCAATTTCCTATAAACATGGGTCGAAAAATGCTCTGAATCGTGATTATTTTACATTTTTCCAAATATCATGGAAAATGTGCGGTTTTTAGCAAAAGGTACCGAAACAAAAGTTGTAGAAAATTAAATTATCTTTCAAATGAAATCAAAATGATTGTTGTACACGTTCCATAGATTTTGATATAACCAATTTCAAACGTAGAAAAAGTGCTTTTGTTACTTATTGTTAGATCGATTAAATTTGAATCAGGAAGAAATCCGTAAAGCGACTAGATCGGTCATTACTCGATGCCGAAAGTATATTGGAGTTAGGGGGGGACATTTTGAGAATAGTTAGTTTTTTCACGTCTTTATTCATTTTCTACTATTATGTGCTATTTTAGTTTAATAAAATTTATTTTATTGTCATAAAAGAAAAAGATTTTTATTTTTTATTTTTATCGTTTTTTCAACAAATTTATTAAGTTTCATTTTCTTTTCACCTTTTGCTTTTCCTTTGCATTAGAGATTTTTCAGCGATAACTTCTTAAGAAAGCATTTTTTGACCCATGTTTATAGGAAACTTTTTGTTCAAAATTAAATTTCCTATAAGGTCTCAAAGTCTGGCTGGAACGTTTGGGGCCACCTTATATACGAGATCTGATAAAAAACTACTTGCTCATGATTTTTTTGCGTTAACCAGTTAAGTCCGGTAACGCGATTAGCGCAGCATACTATAATACATACAACCTTGGACTCTACTGTTCAAGGACTCTATTATTCAATCACTGCTAGGCAGCTGTGATAATTCTATATATATTCAGTGTCCATCGCATTTCGTGTTTCTAGCTAAAATAATCGAATGTATTTAGCGAAGAATCACCATTAAATTTTGTCAAAAATTCGATGATTTACAATAAGAGACAATTGAAAAGATATAAAATTTAATGCCAAATTTAATTCAGGGTATCGATTTTGATGTAATTCAAGTGAGGATGAAAATTATAAAAATCGCGGGTTTACTAGAAAATTTATAATTTCATTGGTCCAAACCTAATAAATTTGCTCAGTTTTGCAATTTTCACCGTTACTTGAATTACAGATTCAAAATACTAATTCTTTGCTGAACACGTTCGTTCGTTTTAGCTGGAAACACGAAGTGCAACGGAATACATGTGCAACTATTACGGCTGCCGAGCAGCGATTGAAAGCATCTAGCAAAAAATCATGTATCTCCAGTAGAATCCAAGGTTGCATGCTGCGCTAGTCTCGTTATCGAATTGCAGCTGGTTGACGCAAAAATAAAGTCTGATACTTTTTGATCAGACCTCGTACATATCATTATTTTCATATTAAATACGAAACTAAAAGGTAGAAAACATTATTGGGAAATTATTAAAATATTATATCTCTCGTTCTACTTTATAGAGGAGTAATAATATGCGTTTTTTGTTAGGCTATCATTATATATCTGGGAAACAACACGTTTTTATGCTATTGTAGCAATTAACCAGTATTAACATAGACCGGAAAAAATTGTTGAATGTATTTTATCTCCAATAATTATAATGAAATTATCAAATTGTCGTCTTCAAATCGTTCATGGATAGAACTATTATAGAGAAAGTAATAAATATAGAACTATTGTCTGTAATTTTACAAGATAAAATCATTTCCATAGAGACAGAATTAGACTCAAGGAAACTAAAATAAATTGGGTATATGGTAAACTAATTGCAAATTAAAATTTTTATCTCTTTTATTTAACTTTGTTCTTAGTATATTAGTAAAAAGTATGGAATATATATATCTATATATTTAATTATACAATATTTATTATATAAATAGATATAACAATATTTAAAAATAAATATTAATTTGCAATTAAATTGTTTGTTTTTAATATCATTGCGTATATTTAGCATAATAATTACAACATAAAATTAAATATATTACAGAAATTTAAGATACTCTATCTCTTATTAACTGTGGCTTAATAATGCAATAAAACGCAATATCTCTTGATTTTAAAACTGCATATAATAACTATAATAGAGAGCTATATAATAGCATATAACTGTATAATAGCAACAATATATCGTAGTTAGACGCACGCACGGAAGAAGCGGTTACATATGCGGAGCTACAAGACAAAGTTGTAAGATGCGCATTATGGCTTCAAAAGCAAGGAATCAAGTCCGACGATGTTGTCAGTGTGTGTACACATAATCATCTTAATTCTATTGTACCTTGCTTGGCAGCAGTTTACGTTAATGCAATTTTTAATCCGTGGAATGAAAATATGGATTTGCGTGAGTTTTTCCGCAGGAAGTTATCGTTATAATACAGATATTATATTGCATTTGATTATAAGAGCTAGAATCAAAAATAAATATAATTTCGACGACTGAGCAAATGCAATTTCATCTATCTTGAATTAATTAAAGATTTTATTTTTTTTATTGTTTAATCATATAATATATTATATAATAATATTTATTACATAATATTATATGTATAATAATGTTAAAAATGTAATAGAATTTTTAATGTAATTTTGTTTTATTAATTATATTTTGTTTGTCATTAGATACCGCGTTGCACGTCTTGCAGTTAACTAGACCAAAGATAATTTTCTGCAGCGAGAAACCTACAAACGTTATCTTGAATGCGATAAAGGAGAATAACTGCAACCCCACAATTGTGGTCTTCGGCCATCATCCCGACGCAATCTCCTTTTCCGATATTTTGAACACTTGCAGCGATACCGAAGTAGCGAATTTTCGATATATCGAGCTCGACGATCTCAAAAAAACGGTGTGCATTTTGCACTCCTCAGGTACCACCGGAATGCCGAAAGGTGTTGAAATGTCCCATTACTGTCTGTTACTCATTAGCGAAATCAAAAATCTGGATCTGACCAACGCAATATCGATCTGGTTTTCATCACTTTACTGGATCAGCGGAGTGATGATGAACTTCAAATCAATCGTGCAGGGCGCTAAAGTGATCATTTATCCAGAATTCGACGAAGAGATGACGTGTTTACTTATTGAAAAATATAAGGTGAGAGAAGAGCTGGCGGAGGAGATTGCGATAGTATTTGACAAGAAAATATTTTCTTTTATATATTATTATTTTACTTTTATCTTATTTACTTTCTTTTATCATTTTATCTTATATATAAAAGACTTTTCTTTATATGTATATTCATTGAAATCATAATGATATAAATAATTCTAAATTTTTATTTTTATTTAACAGACTAATTTAAAAAAAAAAAAGATAACTGAAATATATCAGCACGCCTATATTTTTTTTGCTAGAGACATTTTTATGATAATAATAATAATAATATTGTTTTTATTGACGAATTCTGTGATAAAGTCGTATTAACTTCTTTTGAAAAATTAATGTTCAGTAAATATTAAATGTAAATTTGCTTTTACGAAAATGGCATTAATTTCTTATTGAAATCCGTTCGTTCGTATTCGACTATTTATATTTTTTTATTACAAACAAGAAGTGTGTATCATCACAAATGATTACATGTTAAGATCTTACGGTAATAATACAGGAAGATATTGAAGATATTACCTTTTTTTTGCATGCTTTTGTAACATCTATTAAAATTATATAACTGATTTTATATTTTCGCTTGTATTGCGTGTTAGAAAATAAAAGCATGAATCATCTTTGATCTTACTGTTTAGGTAACATTAATTTTCCTAAGCACAAGCATGATAAGTCGGTTTCTCAGAGCGGGTTACGTAAAAAAATATCCATTATCATCTTTGAAAGTCATAATCTTCGGCGGTGCAGCAATGAAATCGAAAATGCAAGAAGATATTAAACGTATTTTACCACACGTCTACATGGTACAAGGTTACGGCAAGTATCTTTTTAATATAATAAAATATTATAAATGTGATATATCAAAATATATAATAAACGAAGAATAAACGAGAAATTGTATCGTAAGAAATTCTTTCGCTTTTATAGGAATGACGGAACTTGGTGGAATCGCGACAATGCAACTTCCGAATCACAAAAATGGATCTTGCGGGACAGTAATCCAAAATGTACAAATAAAAATCGTCGATCCAGAAAACGGAAAGATTCTTGGTCCAAATCAGTCGGGAGAAGTGTGGATAAAGAGTACGACTATGATGAACGGCTATCACAGAAATCCTGAAGCGACAAAAAATACAATTGATAAAGAAGGTAAAAAAAATGGGAAAGGTAAAAGATGTTTTATTTTTATAACACATTAATAATAAAAAAAATTAAATTAAATTAAACAAATGTTATTTATATAATAACTAATTTAAATAATCTACAAATATATTGAATTTTATTAAACGTCCCTTTCTTTCCTCCTTTTTATCTTTAAGAAAATATTTAGTAGTAATATCGTAAAAACTAAATTTCTCTCAGGATGGCTGCATTCAGGTGACATTGGTTATTTCGATGAAGACGGGGAATTGTTTATTATTGATAGAATTAAAGAGCTCATGAAGTATAGAGGATGCCAAATTTCACCCGGAGAAATTGAAGATGTGTTATTATTACATCCGGCAGTGTTGGAAGTTGCAGTAGTAGCAGTACCTCATGAAACAGATGATGAGCATCCTATTGCTTATGTCACTAAAAAACCCGACGTCAAGGTATAATTTTGTTGCGAATATGAGGAGATCAAGAGCGAGAGTTTACAAAACGGAAGTATATGAATCATAAATTGAAAAAAATTTTTAGATGTCCTAACACTTTTTCTTAAAAAAATTTATAATGAAATTTTTAATTTGATATAGAAATCCCCATTGTCAAGATCTTTTTCGATTTTTTAATTATAAAAGTTAAATACTTTCGTTTCCTTTTTTCTGATAAATTGCGAATTAATATGCACATTATTTTAAGCATTAGTCAATATGTGTCGAGACAATACAATTATTTTTATGATAATTTTTTAATACGAAATCTAAGATATTTCATCAAATAAAAAATATATTATACTACAATAATCAAATTGCATCTGTGTAGGTGACGAAGCAAGAATTAATAGATTTTGTGGCGAATAACATGATGGATCAATACAAGCTTCGTGCTGGCGTGATATTTTTGGACACTTTCCCATATACAGGTTCAGGAAAAATTGCGAGAAAAGATTTGAAAGCGATGGCTAAAAAACTAACCGTGAAATAAAAAAAATATTAATTATAATTATATTTTTTATAATTATAATTAAAATTACATATAATTATATATATTATATTTTACATACAATACAAAATTTATAGATATATATAATTTATAGTCAGAAATTTCTTCCGAATTATAGATGTTATGAATGGAATATACCTATAGAGTGTGATTAATTAACTTTAAAATAACGTATTAATGTAGATATCTTTTTAATGTTAGAGACGTTGATGTAGATAAAAAAATGTAGTATATGTTTGTTAAATGTTATGGCATATGATTGCGTTTGTTAATTTATCTAGCAAATATTATGTATACGGCGGATTTAAAAAAAATAAGATTATTCAATAAAACTTTATTTTACATTGATAATATGATTTGTTTAAAATTGTCTTATAGAGAAAAAACATAAATTATGAATTATTTATTCATTAGTTGTTTCACGATAGTTTTGCCTTTAATCGAATTGCAGGCACGTAAAGAAAAAAGTAATCTTAATAAATAAGTAATAAATAATTTATATATACATATGTAAATTATATAAGTAAATTATATATATATATATATATATATATACATATATAAATAATAAAAATAAATTATATATATATATACATATATAAATAATAAAAATAAATTATATATATATATATATATATATATATATATATATATATATAATTTATGTATTAATTACTTGTTTATAAAATATATAACAAAAGTCTTGCATATAAAAATATAACCATTTTATATAAAAAATCTTATGTGCATATATATATATATATATATATATATACGCACATGTGTAACGTGTAATAATATTATATTTTATATATATATATATATATATATATATAATATTATATATATATATATATATATTTAATACATATTTAATAATTTTAACATAAATAGAAATAAAATTAATAAATTGCTAATTAGACATTTCTGAAGGGATGCCCACGTGCTTTTGCTTCCTTGAACATAACTACGAGGGAGTCCACAACCTCCTCTCCAGTCGGAATAATCTGATCAGGGGGCAGCAAGTACCCATAACAATCGCGATCACGCAACTCATAGATATAAGTGATTTGCTTGCCATAAGTAGCCTTAATATAATCAACACTACTTCCGGTGACCTTATCTAAAAAAAAATTTACAAATCAATATTTTGTGTCGCAATTAAAATTGCAACCTAAAAATACGACATTTCGAATTAACTCTATAATTACACTACAATATTATACTGCAATAATCTCAGAAAATAAGTTAATTATAATGGATTATTGGAGATAATTAAAAACTTTAATATATATCTCTAATACATATGATAGCAAAAAAGAGAGTAAAAATTCTTTTTTCTTACATATTGTTTCTGCAATATTTCCGGTGTGATATTCAGTTCCGTATCTTTTCTTAAGAGCCGCAATTGTTTTCAAGCCAATGGCATACTGAAATTATACATACATATACATATATGTACGCACATATATGTATATTACGACTCACGACATATACACACATAACATAAATGCAAGTACCGACAATGATATGATTAAACGATTAAACTTGAAGCATTTAATTCAAGAATAGATACAGATTTGAAATAATAAAAATCTCGAAATAAAAATCAAATTTATATAATCAATGAGTCTATAAAAAGAATAAATATATCATTTTTAATATAAAATTATCAATTTTGATATTTGGTTTATTAAAGAATAATTTCTATTAATTTTTAATGACAAGAATAATGATGATAATAACAATAACGCATATAATATATATAATGAAATGAAAATATTTTGTAATTTAAAGAAATATTATTATCTAAAACTTTTTTAAAGATTTTTATTATGTTGCATTAATAAAATTTCTTACTAATTCGTCGTAATTGTCAAGATGATCTTTTGTATGCCCGTAAGGAAATAACAATAGCTGCGCATGGCTGTGAAATGCGATGTACGCATAGAACTTGTCGGAAATTGTCTTGATATATCTGGATATACTTTTCGTTTCTATTTCAGAGAACGGCGCATTTCCCGCATAGCTATTGGAACATGGTTTAGTATTATTTGCTAAAATTAAGAATATCAAATGAAAATTAACGTTAACATTAATATAATATAGTGTTAACTTTTAATTCCTTATTCCTTTCAAAAAGTTCAAAAAGTTTCAAATTTCTAAAAATTGTTTAAAATTCATGAAATAATCTGTACTGATGATATTTTGTTCTCTTCAATCATTATAGACTTCTTTTCACAGGATACTCACTATTCCATCTATAATCCCAGTTTCTATTAAGATCTACACCAACGCAGAAGGTATCGGATGGCTTACGAGTCTTTCTCCACATTCGATTCTCCACATTCGATGGAAACGATTAAAAAATCTTTACTCGTGTGGATGATCTCAATTTAAAAGTAATACATAATACCATATAACATTACAAAATATTACTTACTGTAGTGTGTGTATATACATATCCGTCAGGATTAAATACGGGAAAAATGTACCAATCGTGACTCTCTGCCAGGGCTCTAACATCCGCATCTTTGCTGGTCAGTACTTGATGTAAGATGTACATGACTGTAGCCGGCGAGATCCACTCCTTGGCGTGAATTCCACCTTCGAGGAAGATTCCAGGGTTATTCGCTGTGAATGATACTTTGACACCTTTGATTTGACGTCCTTCGTACGTTCTGCCACCTATAACGATCTGTACATTGTTTGGATACCGCTCGGTCAAATCGTCTAAATTCTTATAGATTTCGTCGAGAGTGTGATAGTTGTTAAAATCGAAAGACATCGATCGGTTCGCAGGCATCGTCTGATCGACAAGTTTTTGAACGTTTTTGATGTTGATTTCATAAGATATACCAATTTGAGCCATTATTTCGTGGAACTGCGGCAATTTATGCGGAGCTACCATAAGATTTATTATTTTATTTTTAAGTCTCGCTATATTCCAGAAGATGAACTGCAAAAGACATTCAATTTCTCAATTTTGCTTAATTAAGATTTAATTTTAATCTGCTGAAAAAATTTTTAGCCGTTTATTCTTTAATTTTATTCTTACTTTTATAAATCGTAAATAAAAAACTAATTTGTATAATTATAAAATTTTTATCTTATAAGTTTCAGAAATGAATTTGTGTAATCTAATTTTCTTCAAAGAAAAGAAGAAATCCATACGGACTAAACATACGAAGGATCTACTTACTCCGTCATGAAATTTAATTATTTTGTAAAGTTGTTGGAACTGACTCTGTGTAGTTGGCATAATACTGAAAACTTTATAATTCTCAAAAGTAGCTTTTTGAGCAATAGTTAAGCTCATGATCATATTTAATACAATCAAGCTCCACATGATTCTGTACAAACATTTTCTCATAACTTTAATGCAAACATATTTTTTATTAATTGTTAAATTACAATTATCAAGAAAAATAATTTATTTTTTGCTTATAATATTATGTATTTTAATGTACAACTTAATCATCGATAATGTTATGCTTTTAAAAATTTAATTCTCATAGTTTAATTAAAAAAACCCTGTAATAAAGCATTCGCTTTTATGATATCAAAATAAAAAACAATATTAGATATATGCTATTTTCTAAAGAATGCAAATTAAAAGTCTTTATTAAATACGAATAATCATGCTTATACCTTTCTATTGCAAATCCAAACATTTCGTTACGCTAAGAATAATTGATATCAGAGAGACTAAAAATTAATCCATTAATCTTATAGAATGGAAATGATGATAATTTTTAAATTACAGATTTTCAACAAATTTTTTTCTTGGGAATTGACATAATTTCACAAAATTGGATTCAAATATGTAAACAGAGCAATTAAGAAACACGTCTGACACCGGCGAAATACGAACAATATTTACGTGACTAACAATAAGTTATTTGCGTTTAAAATCTGATGTTTATGTGTATATATATGTATATATATATATATACATATATATATATATACGCGTTATACTAACTTGCTTTAAAATATTCTTAAATTTGCAAATAATTATTTCCAATATTTCTCGGTTATTCAGTGTCTTCTCATTGTACAATATGTATAAAGTATGAAAAATGCTTAAATATATTGAAAATAAACTTACAACAAAATCAATTAATAATCATTAAAAAGAAAATTAAATCTATAATTATATTATGATTATAAATAAAAAAACATTAATAACATTAATTTAAAGAAAAATTGTTATGTATTTTTTGGCACAATTAATCTATCCTCTCCTCACTAATTGATAAATGAATCATTAATAAATAACTATTAAATTATAACGTATTATAACTTAAAAAGCGTTATTACTTTTCAAGAACACGTTTACTTTTTTTTCTGTACGCTAGTTGTATTAGTAGCGAATAACCATTGAAAGTCTATTTTAACTTCAATAGCTATATAAATTAATATAATATTATATTTGTTTTAATAAACAACAATTATATTTTTATTATTTTTGTGCAGTTATATTTACGTTTTAATTTTTGTGCAAGTAAATTATTATCTTTATCTATCTATGCATTCTTATCATAAAGACGCTTATCGTGAATGATTTGTGAATTATTTATCATACACTCGGCAGCGTCAATTTTAATCGTGTCACTTGTAATCAAAGAAATTGATTTAAACAAACAAATAACTGATGCAAATATGGTAAGTAAAATATATTACATTTTTAAGTTTACGAAATGCATATCTAAAAACTATTATAAAAAATATTATATAACAAATATTATTAAAAATGTTGGTTTTTTTCCAAAGATAGCCAGATTCAAATATTGATGATCTCACTATTTGCGATGATAAAGCCGTAAGAAATTAAAATTCGAACCATCATTAAAAATCAAAATACCAAAATTTATTCGTCAATTAATTATAAAATAATATCATAAAAATCAGCTATTTATACTTATAATAAAAATACAATATATATTATTGACATAAAGTATCAAATTTACAATTAATTAAGTTAGTCTTAATTTTTGTTAGGAAATCCACGTATTTCAGCTTCTTTAAACATGGCTACGAAAGAATCCAAAGTCTCTTCTCCAGTCGGGATAATTTGATCTGCAGGTAATAAGAAGCCATAACGACCTCGATCACGCAATTCATAAGTGTAGGAGAGACGTTTGCCATAAACGCCTTTTATGTAATCGCAAGTACTTCCAGTGGCCACATCTAAAAACGAGTTTTATATTTAATTTAGCTATGTATATCTAGAAAGATTGAATATTTACTTTTGAATTTATAATATTTAAAAACAGACAATAGATTCACATAACGAAATAATGTTTAAATGTAATGTGTGAATAACATTATTATATATAATAAAGAGATAAATTAAAATAAATTAAAATTATTTTACTTACAGATCGTCTCGGCAATATTTCCAGTTACATACTCTGTTCCGTATCTCTGTTTGAGAGCTGCAATCGCTTTAGAACTGATAGCATACTGAAATCACATAAATTTATGTTATTAAGCCAGTGATCATCTTAGAGATAAGATACGATTACATTTTACAGCGTGTTTATTTTGAGACAGATATAATAAAAGAAAGCATGGTATATATAAGAATTTATATTTTAAATAAATTCGATCAATATGCTATTAAAATCACTTTCTCGATCAGTCCCATCAGTCCCCTTAGAAAAAATAAATATTTCGCTTTCAATATAAAGTTGATCCTTTTGGTCCATAATTTAGTTGGTTTGTACGTAATTTATTATCGTACTAAATACTAATAAAGATATAGTATAATAAAATGGTAATACAACAAGAAAAAAGAATTACTATTATTTTATTAATTTATAAGAAATGTTATTTTTATATTTATCCAAAATTTTTTCTGAATCATTTTATTTTGCGATATTAAAGTTTACTTACTTGCTCTTCGTAATTCTCAAGATGATCTTTTGTGTGGCCGTAAGGGAACATTAATAGCTGCGAGTAGCTGTGGAACGAGATGTACGCGTCGAATTTATCTTGTATGGACTTAATGTATTCAGACATAGTCTTCGTTTCTATATCGGAGAACGGCGCACTTCCGGCATAGATTTCAGAGCATGGATTGTTGCTAGAACCTCCAGCTATAAAATGTTAAATTTTAATGTTATTAACAAACGCAAAATTAATTTTATAATATCATGAGCTTTTCAGATTTTTAAAGATCCTCTCTTCAGAATTATTATATTTAACAATCTTTAAATTCTTAAGAGATATAACATTTTATTTATTTGATTTTTCACGATTGTGTTCAAAAAAATACTAATATACTTACTCATCCATTTGAAATCCCAATTTCTATTGGGATCGCTGCCAGTACAAAGAAGACCATACGGCTTACGCGTTTTCCTCCACATTCGGTTCTACAAATAATTAATAGAATTTCATAGATGATTTCAATTTAAAAAAAAAAAAAAAAAAAATTTCAGCCAATATCATGAAAAATGGCTTACCGTGGTATGTGTATATACGTATCCGTCAGGATTGAACGAGGGAAAGATGTACCAATCGTAACGCTCAGCCAGAGCTCTGACATCTGTATTATTGCTGGTCAAAAATTGATTCAAAATGTACATGACAGTTGCCGGACTGATCCATTCCCTGGCATGAATACCACCCTCGATGAAGATTCCGTGATTATTCGCCTTAAAGGAAAGCTTGACACCTTTGATTTGACGTCCCTCATATGTCTTGCCGCCTATAATAGTCTCTATTTTGTCCGGATACTGCCTAGCCAAGTCGTCTAGATTTCCGTAAATTTCGTCAAGAGTATGATAACTAGTGAAATCGAACGACTTTGACCGAATCATAGGAGTCGTTTCGTCTATAAGCGCCTGAACATCTTCGATATGAACCTGATAAGGTATTCCAATCTGAATCATTATTTCGTAAAATTGGGGCAATTTGTGTGGTGCTACCATAAGATCCGCACTTCTGCCCACAAAGCTCGGTGCCTCCCAGAAAGAAAACTGTAAACAACATTCAATATTGCATACTTAGTGCTAAAATTTATTTTTGATACTATTAAATATATTATTTGATTAGTTATTAATTATTTTTGATTTTTAATGATTTTTTTATAAATAATTTTATAAAAAAATTTGCAAAATTAATTTTGTAAATTTCATGAAACTAATTTTGTATCAATGTTAATTGATAAAATCCATTGCTTGTAATAGTAATTTTTTTCAAAAAAGCGATTCTGTATGCATATATTATTTAATTTGTACATATATCTGTAACAAAAAACCGATTTACTTACTCCATCAGGGATTTTTTCCAACTCGCGTAGAATTTCGACCTGCGCCTCTGTAGTTGGGATAATCCTGAAGACTTTGTAATTATTGAATCTGGCTTTTTGGGCGATCGCCAGACCCAGAATCGTGCACAACACTATTACCTTCCACATAATGACTCTGTAGAAACACACATGGTTCCCTTTATTTTAATGTACAAAATTAAGTTTCATTGATTGTCAGTTCATAATAATCATAATTATCGCGAATACTTTCTTCGATTATAATGCAACACGCGGTTTTTGCAAGAAAACTTAATCGTTTATAATTATTATCATTAGTCAGTTATTTAATTTTTGTGATTTAATTCAATTCGTACTTCTTTCTCCAGAAGATAGGCTTACCCTTAACGAGACAGGAGCATTTGTGATCGTCGCTACTGTTTCGTTCATTGTATTTAAACACTGAATGCACACGGCACCAAAGAATCGAAATACTAGGACGTGATTTTGAAAAAATATATCTCGCCGATCAATCAAACACAGATCGCGTTTACTTTACGTGGGTTTTACCACTCATCAAGCGGATTAGCTTCAAAAGAATCACGCGTTATCGCATCGATCCTGTGTAACGCACTCGAGAAATATCGAGATTTCGCAATTAGTCGTCTAACAGCTTTATTGGATGTTTAAACACATATGCGTGAACATGTGTACTCTTTTATAATTTAAATCCAAATTTTTGTATATATTACATATTTTACAAATAATTTTTAAGAAAGAAGTTGGTTTTGTCTCGTTCAAAATATATTGTTTTAGTATCGCAAAAAAAAAAATATTAACTCAAATATAATTCAAGGAAAACGATTGATCTAAAATATGGATAATCCAAATTTCTGCTTCAGTAAGTATAAAAGTGGGATATTACATAGATTTTTAAAAAATCTATGAAATTCAACACTGGTTTAATCATATTAAATATAAAATATATGCTTGCCGTATATGTGCATAAAATAAGTACAATAAAATCAATCATTACCAAATAATCATTGAATCTTTGCCGCTATATTTATTATACATATATAAAAAATATTATATAAAATAATTTTTCTTTTTGAGATATACAATATATATATGAATAGTTTTTCCATATTTTTTTCTACAAATAATGTACTTTTTTTATATTTAATAAGTAAATCATCTGTACAAATGTGGCCATTAATGTATATCTTGAATTTTTTCTTAAACATAAAGCTATTTAATTTTATCGTTTTATTAAGAGCGCAAAAACTGCACTATAGAATTTTACGCGCAATTATCACATGTATATTTATATCAAATGCACTATCAATTTCATCGTCTTATCGTAAATGTTCCATTGATTAGTTATTGAGTAATCGATAGCGCAATTTTTTAATCGCGTGGCGGCAGCTAATCTGTGCAAATAATTAAAAACGATAAAATTATTTCGTCACTTAATCATATATTAAAATCAAGACAGAGCTTTCAATATCCAGATATATCGCAATAATATCATAAATCTCGCTCGATACAAGCAGTGCATCGATCACAAAATCACGAGTCATCACGTTTCATGTTTATCCACATGATTTACATCTCTGTGTTTCTCTATATAACCAAGTATTTATATTATTTTTATCTTATAAACAATTCGCGTGTTTCGCACCTGCAATGATTTTGATCAATAACCGATCTTGCGCAACCGTTTACAAAAAAAAAAAAAAAAATAAAAATAGAACACAATGAACGTTTTTTTTTTCCAATTCGATAACTTATTGTCTGATGCTAAATTTTCTACACAAATTAGCTTGTAAATTTATATAATAGAAAATATAAATTTCTACTTACACTTGCTTAAGTAACAATATTTTGCCGGATGCCACCTTTATCGTCTTCAAGCAACACGTTTGAAAGTGTCTTCGAAATGATCCGTCTTTCGACTTTTATATGTGCGCCGTTTTTCAAGGATTATAATATACGTGAGATGCATGCAAAGTAACAGAATGCGTTAATTTGCAGATGCAGAATAAATTATTTTTTATTTCTAGAGAGCTAAATGAAGCACGCTATAGGGTGTCCTACATTCATCGTTTACCTTGATAACATACGGGTGCTTATCAGACGCGTTGTGCGGACACTATACGTCACTTAAGAATGAGCAAAAACTTGTGATTAAACTTCGGATTAGATTAAGATGACCTATTTTTTAAGTTTAAAATAATCTGCACGCGTTTTGTGTTTGTTGCGAGACGTATTTATTAACAATGCTTTACAAGGTCTTATTCGTGCCGCGCGCACGAATATATCTGATAAATCTATACAGTAACAACTAAAAATTTACATATTTATTTATTTACGTAACATAACATTATATACATACACATTTGTTTAGAATTATTCAGAAAAAACGGCTTCTATACAAATTATCGACATCATAATCTCTCGAAATGTACGCATTATGCACGTACGAGATACGCCTTACTTGACACACTAGTTTAATTAGGAACGTTTTGATCTACATTTTCAAAATTACGTCTGAAAAATTGCAGCATCGTAGAAAACGTACACAGCATTCACAATTCTGATTCGTTTATCGCTTACAACATTCTTCTCCCAGCATAACAGTATAAACTTACAAATTAATTGTTTTAAGGTATCTGTGTGACCAAGTAAAAAATTTCTGTAATGTATCAATTAAGAAATCAATGATTTTGGAAAATGTTATATACATATAAATATACTCGTATAATGTATCATATCTTTTATTATATATATAATAATAATAATAATAATAATAATAATAATAATAATAATAATAATAATAATATATAAAGAACCACTGATATTTCCATAAGACAATTAAAAAATTATTATTCTTCCGAGGATCCAATGAAAAACTGACAAACAAATCATGTAGTGATATTTTTGCGTTAAAATGTATTTCTGTAAAAAATACAATATTATTAAAAATAATAAAAATAAATATACAAATAAAAATATACTGAGGTATTTATATGTGTATAGATACAAAAATACATATACGGATATCTCAGAATGTGAAATCTATACCAAAAGATTACTCCGTGAAGAAACATCTCTAATCTGTTCGAAATTAATCTATTTAAATAAATTATAATAAAAAAAAACATTGTACTCGATTGGCCGGCTAACAGTGAATTTTTTATGTAACATCAAATACTTTGCGGAAGATAAGAAGTAGTTTTTCTTTAATTAGTCCTTATTATAATCATTCGAAACAACCGTATATAGCAGTAAAATTATAATTTACTACATACACGACATGTATTTTGTATACGCGTACACTAATACGTGTAATTGTTTACCAACTAAATCAAAATTTCAGGCTACATCACAGTCTGCAGTTTGTTACATGTTAATTTTCAAATGATCAAAATCAGGAATTACCTATTTTTAATTACTTACTTTTCCTAGATCACATTCTAAATTTATTCGATATATAATAAATTATATATAAAAATTTTTCTTAGGAAATAATTTGATAATATAAAAAAAGAAAATCAAAATAGAGAAAAAGAAACGATAAAAAAATATTAATTTTTCTTTTCTAGTCTCTCTTTCTCTCTCTTTCTCTCTATGAACATATATATATTTTAAATTTTTTTCAGAAAGAGATCACAACAAATTATATTTATATTATTAATACACATCATCATGTATCTTTGTTTAATATAAGTATGTCAAATAATTATGTCAAGTAATTATAATAATAATAAGTATGTCAAATAATTTTTATGAATAGATTCAGGCTACGTGATCTAGGATGTATTACCGGAAATTGCGAGTTATATGTTGCTTATTAATGTAACAAAAATACGTCTTCATAAATTGAAATGCTCTTTATCTATAGTATAATTAACGAGAAGCTTAAACTCACTTTGCTATACAAAACCTAATATTATAAACAATCGCAATCCAATCATCTTGACGCTTCATTATAAAATCATTCATTCCTCTCCTTCAAAATTTTTTTAAATAGTTTTTCTTTTTATTTGGCTCGAATAAACCCTGTGAAAGTGTTAAAACACGTAGTGAATAATCTTTTACTATGTCAGAAAAAGTGTTAAAAAAAGTCAATTGTCAAATCTGTATAAATAATTTGATATGTAATGTAATTGCGGGCACAAGGAAGATTATCAATATTATTTCTAGCCAATGTAGTACTTCATTCGTCTAATAACTAATTGTTTCTCATATTTGTAAAGAATATTTTTTCAACATTTGTCCTTACTTCAAATGCAGATCTAACTTTCCTATTAAAGCATTCTTTGTGATTTACAGTCAAAAAATTTTTCTGAGCTCCCTAGAGAAAAAAAAAATAATTAAATTTAGCCTATTGAAAATGTATTGAAAAACTGCGAGCATATATGTTACTTATTACAAATTACCCAATCGTTTCCTGATCCGCATCGATCGCGTTCTGCTATAAATGAGTGATTTCCATCCCATGGGGAAGCCTGTGGCCCTGAGTGTGACTCATAGTAAGTTGCCTCGTCGCCATCCCACCACCGCATTGGCTGCTCCAATCAGCAATGGGTATTGGCATGCGGTAAAACTTCGACGAAGTCTTGTTAAATATTGGCAACAATTCATTCGCTTCGGTGGATAACGCCTGAAGATAAAAATTTCCATGTTTCAAGCATTTCTTATAGATAAAACATATGACATTATAAAGCTGTATAAACTGTCGTTAAATGTATTTTTATAAATTTTTTGCGAGAATTTTCAAGCATTACCTTCAGATAAATAATAGCGTCTGTTCCGTAACCCTCACAACTAAGCAGCACGATATCACCGTGCAGATATCTGGCATAGAGCCGAGACAATGGCAAACCGTAACCGTATCCTGCTAAGGGTACCGTGTGTGCATCCGATTTACTCGGCTGTGGGGCGGTGCTGTACATATACTTAAATAAATGATCCGTTTGTGAACGAGGAATGCCACCACCCTTATCGGATATCTAAATAAAACAGATAAAATATAAATTAAAAATTATTTGTCGCAATCTAATCACATGCATTATTTTTGAAATTGAATTGTTAAAAACAAAACAAAACTGTTTATCGTACCTTTACACAAATATCCTCTTTACCGCGCACCAGCAGAACCTCGAGCGGCGGATGATTGTCCGAATCCGATCCATGGTGCTCCATCACGGCTCGCATGCTGTTCTTGAAGATCTCAAATAACATATGATACAAATGACTCGGCACGTAAATGATTCTAATTTCATTACTGCGTTCAAGCTCTGGAAAAACAAAACGCACAACATATATGTAATCAGAACTCGGTTACTATTATCTTTTTTTACAGTTTTAATTAACGCTTAATCATATAAAATAAATATAATAAGATTCGCGCCTGCAAACATAGTTTTTTCTTTTCCTTTTTATAAACACATTTAATACATATATAAAAATAATAAAAATAACAATAGGGATTATAACAATCAAAAATAATGATAGAAATATAACAATCTATAATATATGTATAGCTCTATAGAATAATCGATTATGTGTCCCAAATTATTTATTAACGCTAATACAATCAACAATGTTCAAACTTGCCATTATGTTGCTTGACTATCAGTTCCGGACTAGCCAGATAATATTGATCGCATAAAAATCGTGCGTTCTCGTAAGCGTCCTTAATAACGCCGATCACGTCACAGGACGGATCTATACATCCTACGTGTCTACTGTGCCCGTTCAACTGCCCACCAAAAAGGAGCGCTAAAAGGCAAAGAGAAAAACAAACATTAACAAAATACTAATATTTTATTTATACTTAAATTTGTTAAATATTTAATTTCGTCGATATATTCTATACATACTGTGCTGATTGATTAGCATACGAATGGAAATGCGGGACATTAAAAATCTGTCCAGGAAATACTGTATGCTATTTTCAGTCTGAACGTCCACATCATGAGACTCCTTCAGCTCCAGAACGCCTTGCGCCATCGTTTGAACGACATCGGTGTGTCTGTTCCGGATCTTTATCAGAGCTTGGCAGAATCTATAAAAAAAGATTCACGTCAAAGAATTCGTACAAAACGATCGATTTTCTCAAACATCGCAATTTGTCCAAGAGAGTGCCTAATCCACACACTCACTTGTCTAAAGTGGTCTCGTTGACTTCAACTTTCTCGAAGTGTATTATTTCCTCGAAGGAAGTGGCATATAAGTTATTCACGATACCCACACTAGGCATCTTCAGCAGATTGTCCGGCAGCAAGTGGATCTCTTTCATAATATTAGCGAGCCGTACCGGCAGTTCTTTTCTCAGGAATATGAAAGACTTTCTTTCGCAGGCACTTAGACCTGAAAAATATACAAGATATAATCATATATGTATACTCGCAAACTTTACTTATCAATATAATAGAACAAGGTAATTAATTTTCCTCAAAGCAGTTATTAATCTAGAAAAATTTTAACAAATAATTTTATCAGTTTCATAATTTAATATAAAAATAAATTCTAGATATCTTAATTCATGCAACCACGGTGCGAGAAATAAAACTTTAGCAATCACACATTTCATTTTCGTAGAAATCTCTTATCTTCCTTTCGACTATTTAGCCTTTCTTAGTTGATTGATAGATTTTTACGTAACGTGTTGACGTTGAGCAGGCATTAAAACGATGACAGATATACTCATCAAAACAAGTTTTGTGCTGCATCATATTTTTTCGTCTGCCAGACACAAAATGAATATTTGTTGCGAGAATTAGAAGCGTCTTCCAGAAAAGAATAAATGATAACTCACTGTCGCGTTAACGTTACAATATAAGATCAATGGAAAAGAAAACCGCAAATTTAACAAGAGTTTAACGATATTTTCACAATTTGGTCAGCCATTAATCGCATAAACAACTGTGACAAATGTCTTTCCAAAAAAAAGCATATATTATATCTGAATAATCTATCTCGCAAAAAAAAAAAAAGTCTAAATATAATATATTTAACATATTTAAAAAAATTATAAAAGAATATTACAATATAAGTTTTTATATAGAACAAGGCAAATGATATTAAAATCAATTCTCTCTCTCTCTCTCTCTCTCTCTCTCTCTCTCTCTATATATATATATATATATATATATATATATATATACACATATATTGCAATGTAACATATTTTGCAATTTTTTTTATATACAAGATACTACAATAAATAAAATAGATAAAATTTTAACATTATGTTAATTTATTAATTCGATATAAAATATTGAGTTTTTGAGTTTTTTTGTGTCAAAATATTTCTACTTAACTACAAAAAATTTTACACTAATTTTTTTGTAAATTACTTTTTAGTAACAATTATAAATAATCGGTTAAAGGAAAAATGAAAGGAGAAAGGAAAAATGAAAGATAAAATTTACGAATATTTGCATTTTATGATTGAATCAAAGTAAACGGAAATGTTCACCTATTTACCAATTAACTGATAAGAAATTGTTTATGATAAGATAAGAAATTATCAGATAAAAAAGTATCAGTTTTTATCACTGAATTTATGATAATTTAACCGATTATTTATAATTGTTACTAAAAAGTAATTTACAAGAAATTAGTATAAAACTTTTTGTAGTTAAGTAGAAATATTTCGACACAAAAAAACTCAAAAACTCAATATTTTATATCGAATCAATAAATTAACATAATGTTAAAATTTTATCTATTTGATTTATTTTAGTATCTTGTATATAAAAAAAACGCAAAATATATTGCGGAAGATTCTGTATAAAAAAAAGTTCATTTAAAAGCTATTACATATTATCTCATCGTCTATAGAATACCGAAAAATCGATACAAACATCCTTTAAGCTTAACAACTTCTAACAATCATACATTGATCTACTTAACAACGTATTTCTATCACTATTGACAAATATGAACTACAGCTGCGTTCGCACATATACTCCATATGTCTTGGCTAAATATATTCTACCGCTCAATTACAAGTTGTTAGAACAATTAACAGAAATCTTCGTTAAAAAAAATAAAACTTTTTTATTTTATATTTAAAAACTTCCTTTCAACTCTTAAAATTTAATTTTCTTTATTAAAAAATACAAAAATTGTATGCATTCTTAAATTTTGTCGAACACTTACAAAAGATATTTGTATTTTGAAGTACATGAAAGATAGTTATTTGATAAAAAATTATTGCGATGGAAATGTTTGTCGATTATTTATAAAATATTTGGTATCTGTACGCTCGCGAATAAATGTCGATAAATCAATCGTAACATCCCTCATCCTCTCGGCAGAATGAAAATTCAATTATTTACATAGACATGCCTCTCTCATGTTCCCGGGTGTCTACAGCAGTGTGCTCTGAAAATAAATCTCGACCTCGCGAACATGCAACGCGAAGAGATTGTTACTTGGGATTGCGAATCTGAAAAATTGCTACTTGGCATCCTAGAGTACAAAATGTTCGAACATTGTACGCAATAAGCATTAGGAATGTGATAAAATGAAGTGTACTTCCTATACTCATTAATAAAACATCTATGAATCAGTCATCAAATAGAATTTTAAATCGTGCTTTATACCTTGAACTATTAACTCTGATAATTATCCTAAAAAAACAAGTCTAATATGTAGAAGAAAAAATCGTGTATGTAAAGGATATAATTTATATTTATTTTCTGCAAATAAATAAAATCCAGCAACTTTTTCATTATAAATTTCTTCCAACACAGAAAGTCAATATTTATTTCTATAAATAAAAAAAGATCCTCGCGCATTTTCCCATAAAATTTTATTTAAGAACACTATGCTAAAAAGTATTAAATGATATATTCACTAATTCTCGATTTGAGGAACGACTGTTTACCACGCGACGTATAATCAATGTAAAGGTTGAGAACCTGAAAGAGTTAATGACGATAACTGCGTTTCTGCGCAATTTTAATCAGCTTTAATTAAGATGGAGGATGCGTCATTCTCTCAATGGCGGATTCGCTTGTAAGTAACTGCTTGTCAGTGGCTCTATTTACATTGTATAATTGTATTGGATTTGTACGCGCACGGAACAAATTTCTTTCTGCTAGCATATTCTGCAGAAATCTATTTTCAAACGAATTCTATTTGAACGAACAAGTTATACGTGATGTTACAAGACAACGATATTTCACATAATCGTTGCGCGCGTTTGAGAGACGTTGCAATCTTTGCGACAAATTTTGCATTGTCGAGCATAACAATCGTGGGCGTCAAACGAAATTACAACCTCATAAATTTTTCGAAAAGAATTGCGGCAATCGCGATTCGATTCTAGGAACGGCCAGCTGAGAAATTGCCGGGAAATCGAATTCTCTTATCTGCTAAACGCAGGTCGGATGAACCATCTTTGCAGCACCGTACTTTTATCTAAAATTTCATTTAACAATGAGAAATTGGATAAGTGAGAAATCCTGCGGCATCTGCTCACTGTTCATCGCAAACGCTGATCCTAACACTTGCATCGATAGATAATAAAACTTCCGATATTGCGAAGCTATTTCAATTAATTTCTAATTTAATATTAATTATTTGTACATTCTGAACTAATTGTAAATTACTATTAATTTATGAAATGGTAGCTAAACTTCTCTTATCTAATTACAAACGTCCTAAAAAAGTATCAGACCTGTAAATTTTAATAATAAAAATGTTTAAAATAACTATATAAACTTGTATCTTCTAATTATAAAGTCTAACATAAATTTGCATGTATGTGATTTTTGTTGCTTTAGATTTAAATAATTTTATTATAATCAAATTCGTTGTTGTTTTAATTATATAAGTAAAATATAATATTATTATTCGTTAAATAAAAATGCACGCAAATCTTCGATAGAAATAAATGATAATATGTTCAACATGAAGATTTATTGAGTTATGAAGAATTTAACAGATATATCTACGTATACTAAAAGTAGTACGTAGGGGCATTACCCTTGTAAATTACCATATTGAAATACGCTTATCTCGTGCAAATAAACACATACTGTTCCACTGTTATCCGCATGATTCTGCTTTGTCCGAAAATGTTTATTTGTTTGAAATCAACGACGTCTGGACGTGTTCTCTTTCATGCTCACAATTGACAAATAGGATAATACCCGCTTACAAAGAGCGAGATAAATATCTCGCGGTTCTTTATTCTGAGTCATGATCATATGGCATACCAAACATAATAACAGATAAGAATATTGTTATGTCCAAATAGGAAGCATTAAATGCACTATATACATACTGCTAACATACATAATACAATCATTTGTTATCGTTTGACTTGAGCTGACAAAAGTTAGTTCGACAACGATATGTCTATATATATGTATCGGATAGATTAAGACAATCGAGAGAGAGAGAGAGAGAGAAAGAGAGGGAGATTAAGAGAGAGAAAAACTCAAACATAAATATTATCTTCTTAAGATACTTGTTTCAACGAAAGAAATGCGAATACATTTTGTTAGCTAAAAATATTATCGTTATTTAAGTCGTCAATAAAGATTCAAATAAATAAAAGCTAAAAAGAATAAGATTAAAGATTTTCCGGAATTGCACAAACTCACCGGAATACTCCGATGATGATGCCGACCTACCCGAAAAAAAAAATAATTTGGTATTCGATTAATCTTTTCTTCGCCGAGGAACACGTGTCAATGACGACATTTCGGAGCAGTGGGTGAAAAGAAGAAAAAAGAGACGGGTCCAAGAATCTATCTAACAATAAGATAGCATGACGTCAAATGAAATCAATTGTTTACCGGATGTGTCACGGATAGGAAAGAGCTTTCTGGACTTTGGATTTCGTTCCTGATACTCATACCTATAATCGGCCATACTCATTCTGCCAAATCTATAAATTGGCTTCTTTTACTGGGATGATGCAAAATGTATGATTTGCAAGAAATTCATGTGAGATTTATTCGTTTTAATTGCACTTTCTGCACAACACACACATGCTTTTTTCCTACTTTTTTTCCAAGATCTAAATGTACTTTATTATACCCTGTTTTTTAAAGACAGAAGATGCAATTAAAACGAATATAGATCTATCTGTTTATCAACTGCATTCAATTTAAAAAAAAAATTGTAAATCTACATCATTTCTTTCGAAATAAATTTTAACAGCTCTAGTTTAATAAATATTCCATAAAAATATTGTTTGCTGTATAAAAAAAGAGAGTGAGAATTATATTTTATGTTTTGTTGTGTGTGTGGAAAACTATTTAAATAAAAAAAACAAATTTTTATGTTCCGAATAAATTATACTTACTCACAAATAAATATGCCTAACAAGGACATATGGTAGCCTTGAATATAATCTACATTAACTATCAAGGTCGTATTTGCACAAGTCCATTAGTCAGTTTTTCACACTAATACATATATAGTAGCAAGAGTTGATTCGTTTCCTTTTCGCATCATCATATTAGCATTTAGACATATAGTAATGAACATAAAATTAGAATTCACTGTGTTTATTACAATAGCTCTTTGAAATGATAAAGGCTTACTGTATCACTCTATTTCCAGAGACTGCATGCCAATATACAATAGATTATATTTATGATATTTTCATCGTATAATTGTATAAAAATCTATTATAATCAAAATCAATAATAATAATCTATTATTTATTACAAAACATATTTGATTATATATGTTTATTAAAATTTTTAGAGTATTGAATGTGGACATGTATATCAAAAAGTTGGTAGAAAATTATAAAATTAATATTCTGATACGTAAAATAAAAATGTTTCTAAGATGTAAGCTCGTATATTTTTCGATCACTATAAATATTTACTTTTTCTATACATATATTGTATTACATTTATATATAATACTAATTGGTAGTACACAGATAAGTTTAATTGCTCGGAGAAGAGATAATTTTGATATCATATCTTTTTGTCCTACTAAGCGTTTTAAAAATCACTTCACTCTATGAAGAGATAATAATTTAAATCCGCTGTCATATATACGAATGCAACAATCAAGTGATATTAAAAGTAAAGATAGCTTTGTTCCTTCAAAACAAATGTTTCCGTGAAAAACTCATCAAACGTTGTTAACTATTTCTCAATCAATGATTTTCGATATAGGCAGTGTAAAACGATTACGAGTGAGATTGCTGCAACAAAATGTACATACGTACAACAAAACTGCGTATTACATGGACAAAAATTATGACATAACTTTAAAATTGGATAAGTGCAATATTCCAGGTCTTGGAATTTATTTGATTGAGGCAATTAATATCTATTACCCCTGACTTATTTTAATTTTTTATTTTAACCAATTTATATATTTTTCATTATATTTAATATCATATATAATATTATTTTCTTTCTATTTTCGAGAATTTATTAGAAGATGAAACGTTATTTAAACAACTATATTCTCGACAAATTAATTTATTTTGCGCAGTCCTCGTGTTTTGTGTTTGGAATAATAAAAAAGAAAAAAGAAAAAAATTTAATTTATCGTGCTTCTCTGTTTGCAAAGAAATGCGCGTAATGCGATGAAAATACTAGTGCTGTTAGTATAGATCAAGTACATCAAATAGTAGATAGAAATATTATTAAGTATTTATTAACTTTTTTGTTAATGAATAAAGAAAGTACCTTAAACGTTTTAAGATTTCAAATATACCGCTTATAATTATGCACAAGTTCGCGGAAAATACATAATCGTTGATGATTTTGCATGTAACGTATAACGATCGCAACCTGTTAAGTTAAAATCACACGTGGCATTAAATAAATAAGAGCAAACTTAAATAGCGCGTATGCAATCGGTCGATGACGCATCACGAGAGCAAATGTAAATTCTGCATAATTGTATAATGCGCATAATGAATTTCCCACTCGAATCAAAGTCAAGTTTACTACTTTCAAAAATATCGCATCATATTTTATATAAGCAATTTTTTCCTCCCGTATTAAATACCAAAACAAAAGCAACGTCGGAGTACATACATCGTCTATGTCTATATTATATATATAATTTACAGTTATCACAAATAATAAATTTTCTTCCCTTCTCACGTAGCGAGTAAAATTCAGTTTAACGATAGCTATCTGATAACACAATATTGTAAAATAAAACTAGCATTCTCAGATCGACGAGATATATCGTTCGTATAACGAAGTACTTTTTAGAGGTCATCACATCGGCGAATGAAGCGAAACCAGAACAGGCTTTATACGTATTTCTACGAAGTTAAAAAACTGGATCGGTATCTGGTAGATAAAGAGTATCATAACCCAAGTGTACATACAAAAACATGTTGCTCATCGACGCGAAGCATTCTCTCGCACGTAGACAACATATAATCAAGGTGTGTCAAACGCGTTCCTTGGAAATGATGAAAATAAATCGATAATAGAATATAAAGACGTGGAAAGTGTAACTGTCGCAAAGTCATAATCGGGCTTAAATAGATAATTGACATTACGAGTAATTTATAGATAATCTGTATAGTTTGCACGTGATGAGACAGACTGTCATAAACTTACAAAACTATAACATGTAGATTCTAAAGTACAATGTGTAAAAAGATAACAGATAATGAATATGATAAGCGCTGCAATTTCAACTGAACATTGACGCATTGCAATAAAATATATACATTAAAGTCAGTCAAGACGAATCTAAAACTCAACAACTGTTTTTGCGCATTATCCTCGGCATTATCTCACTGATCTCGTTGCAAGAGGAAAAATCTAATGTACAAGTGTTCCTCAACCTATTTTTTGTTACGATGAGATGCATTTTTATTTGAGAGAAGAGAGGATAAATCTTTAATTTATAATACAATATATAAAAATAGCATACAGATATTTTTATCACATATCGGATAATTTTGTTTAATATAAAATAGAAATAGATAAGAGTTAATAACCTTTCATATTAAATCAGATTAGCGATAACAACTATTGTTATAAAAATAATTAAAAATGTCTTACTTTCCGTAAATATTTCGTAAAAAGAGGATCCTTTTTTCACCTAAAAATAAATACTTCGAACATCAATCAGTTTTAGAACGTTTACCATTTATATGAATCCGCATAAAAATAGCTCGCTGTATTTTCTTATAAAATTTTCACGTAAGAGCCTTGTTTATCGATCTTATAAACTGTATATTTTCTAAAGAGACTTACTTTATAATGTGATCAATAATAAGAACTCTAATAACTGTCAATGTACAAAAAAAGAATTTAAGATTAAGATTTGTGATAAAAATTATATATCCACAGATATATGATGTAATAGTAAAACTTTCGATATATGAAATTAAAGGATAAGTCTTATTTCTAATAAAACTGTAATCTCTACATAATATACTTAAATAATTTTGTTAAAAATTATTAAAATTATTTGTAAATTATTAAAATTAAATTATGTAAATTATTAAAATTTTTAATCAATTTAAAAAATGTTTCCATTTATCGTAATGTAAAGTGCAGAGATCATAAGACGCATTTTCTTTTGTGATATAACTTTAAAGACCAGCACCTGATCTCAGATTTAATTCGCCTGCTTTGACCTCGATTACACGAGGCTAATGGCACTATGGAAATTTTCAGCGACTGTTTTGAATAAAAAATATCCTTCTTTTCTTGGTAATAAAGTATAATCGTAAAATAAAAAAAAATATATATATTTAAGAAAAAAAAAGTTTCAAAAAGGCATAGATAAATAAGTCTATTTAAAAATATGAACTGTGATGTAAAAAGATATTAAACATACGCCAGTTGCGTATGAAATATTCAATCACGAATAGTATTAATTTAACATTGCACGCGCGCGCGTATATATACGGAATACTTATTAATTTTAATCAGCGTACATTTATTCAATAATCACGCCTTTAATATACATCAAGTATTTATGTTTAGCTATATGTTTACTTTGGCTTGTCATTGATCGAAAACGCAGTAACGTGATGAAAGAAAAATCGTTCGAAGCAGCATGTTGTCGATAACGCGCATTGCGTAATACAATATCGATGATCTCTAGCCCTTTTTATATGAAAAAAAGTGTCATAAAAAAGTATTTACTTTTCTACTTGATTCAGATTTTTCTGTTTTTATATTTACACTACACGCATCGTGCCATTACTCTTGTGAATGAAAATGTATCAATCTCGCGGTACAAAGTACACAGTACTGACGTGTGACCTGCATATTTTTGGCGAAACGGAGATGTAGTGAGATATAGTGTGGGCGTATCATTGCAAAAGCGATATCATCTGCGGGGTACAAATTCCACCAGATCTATATCCGCTCCTGCTTTTCGTATTATCAGTCTTTGCCAAAGCCGTGGGCAACACTCCAACATATAGAATGATATCATGCATACATAGTTGTTTCACTTTCATGTTTAGGTCTGTGTTGAAAGATTAAATATTACTAATGACAGCGTTTGAAAGCGAATAGCGTTTTCTCTAAATGTATGATTTGTTGCGACCTTGACCCAATGCAAAGCGAAGGGCGCACATTCCTTGAACGTGAACTGTATTATTCACTAATCTAGGTTTCCAACACAAAATTAAGAGAATTATTCGAATATATTTTTCCTCAGCTCATTGTTTCGACAAAGTTTTGATTCATTGTTTATATATTATTCGCGCCGAAATTGGACAGATTCTTTAGTGTATACATCCTAAAAATAATTTTGATGCATTCTTCGAAGCATGTTTCACGTGATATTCATCAGCATTCACGCTCGAAGAATAGCATAAAGAAAATGGTAAATGTAGGTTGCGGACAAGATGAAGCAGGAAATGTGTTGTTGCGGTACATTTACATCATTATAATTATTCACAACACGCTCGCAACAATAAAATTAAAAAAAAAAAAAAAAACATTCTCAAAGTTATTAAAAAATGCGCTCCGTCAAATCTTTTTCACGCTTTATAAGATATTTCTAATAAAAATGATTTGAATTAATTATCAAATAACTATATATTCTTAATTATAGACCAATAAATATCCCATAAATCATATCAAGAATTAAAAGACTGCGAACAATATAAATTTCTGTAAAGTAAATATGTTAGAAATTCTGTTGAAGCGCTTCTTTTGAAGATTCTTTTAGGTATATCTGTGACGTTAACCCGTGATGTCTAGAGATGTCTCTGAAACAAGAACAACCGCTAAACAAAACATGCAACGCATTTGTACATAAGAGACAGGCAATCGAAGGTAAATGACCTGGGTAGTCTATCCGACATTCCTATTGACTCTAAAACAACGTTTCTTTTCATCATATTCCTTATTCAATTTTAATGTCACTCATTCTTCAAATTATACTTTTTAATATTTCGGTCACTTCGAAAAATTCAAGAGTTGATATTTCCAAATTAAAAAAAAAAAAAAAAAAAAAAAAATATTTTACTTTTATCCAGCATTTTAATTTTAATTAAAATAATGTCATTCTTGATCGTGTAAAAAAAAAATCGAGTAATAAATATCGATATATTATATATAAATGTTTCTAAATATATTGCTGAGACACGACAGGAAGAAACTCATATGAATTGTTCATGCGTGCAACAATTGCATCACACAAGCCTGTCTGTTAACGCTCTTTATCGGCAAAAGCATACGTAACATAGCAAATAGAAGGAAGGCCGATTACTTTCGTAAAGAAACATCTTGGCGAAAGTTACTACGTTTTCTTTTTATAAAAGAGAAAAAAGGAGGGAAGAAGACATCAGTTCCCCGTGAGATCCGAAAAATGAGAACCAGTTCTTACATACACATTCTAGAATACATGCTCTTGCGCTCTTGTGTTGAAAACATTATAAATTTATCATTGAATCCGCACGTACGCTATGCGTGTACACTGCAAAAAGCAGATAATAACATCATTGTTATCATTAACGCGTAAACGCAGTAACGAGTCATACAGTGGAACATAAGGCATTTTTATAGAGTTCCGAGATCCCTAAAATACGTTGATAAAAAATACAAGATAAATATTATTATCAGGAAATATATATATTGCAATATTGCACTTATTGTTAGCCCAATATTATATATAAATATAAAAAAAAATAGCATATGTATTATTATATTTATGCAATATTCAAATATATATATTTTTTTTATAATAAAAACAAAATATTTTTCACCTAATGCATATAATTACGTTTATTCATTATTTTATACATTATTAGAAAAAATATATATTTGAATATTGCATAAATAGAATAATATATATATATATATATTCTAATTTTTTATTTTATATTTATAATATATATAATGCTTTGCAATATTGCACTATATATATATTATATTGCATATTTATATATATTTATAATATAATAATACACACACATACACTATACTTTATATTATGCAACATTATACTTTTATAATTCCAAATAGAAAAAGATGTCACGTATCACGATTACTCCGTTCTGTCCATTAAGTAACAAAAATTATTAATCAAAATATTTAATCTATATACAGTGTATCAAGATTTTTTAATATCTTCAATCACTGAAAAATTCGTAATATCTTTGCATGTTTTTAATTGCACATAATAAATTCCCCTCCCCTCTTCCTTATAGTTTTGTTTAAAAAAAAAAAAAAAAAAAAAAAATCTCAATATAATCTTTTTGTTATATTTTACTATAAATTATATATATGTGGCAAATAATATATATCTCATATTTTTCAACGAGATGTACAGAAATAATATTTTTTTTAACTGTATCGTCGTAAAATATTTGATAGCGTCACGCGCAAAACGCTTTACTTCTATTAAATCGACATTAACTTTTTATCGTGCTTTATTACAAATTATCAATACTGACGTATATATAGAGAATTGACGATATTTCTTGAATAAATAATTTTTTTCTAAACTCATCGTTAAATTAATATCGAAATATATAATACACATGCCGAGCATTATGCTGCTACATGCGAAAGTTTTGCGAACGCTGCATCGCGTCAGCCGGAATTCAGACGCCTCTCTGTCAATCGCGTTTAATCCGTGTAATGAGCGGAGCGGATGGGGCACGTACGCCACACGTCGGGATATATAAATCGAGACGATATAAAACGCGTAGCGATGCGCGTCTGACGGCAAGGGGCGAGCGTGCTCGTCGAATGCGAGACGAGGAAGAACTCACCGAAATCGATGAATTGTTTTATCGAGAGCGGCGAAGGGTTGAACTGTGAGTAAAAGTCCAACATCTTGCCGATGTTGCTCAGACAGTTCCGTGTGAACTTCATCTCGCATCGCCTTGTTGTTACACATTAAACCCGCAGTCGAAATTCCGTGTAACGTCGCACGTCGGGGAGATTCGCGCCCGGAGAGGTGGTGGAGACTACTTCTATCGTACAGCGAATGATATAAAAGACTACCGCTCGCCTTTTGCGCGTAGTAGTAGTCGACACGAGGATAAAAAGATATCGCCGAACGTCGTGCACACAACTGTGGGGATTCACGTCAACGAGTACTGAGAATTCCACGGAGCGCGGTGCGGTATATGCGGGCTTCGCGTCAAGCCGCGCATGCGTACCGCGAATGTACAACGAGTTATTCGATGTGATAGGGAAATATACATACATGTAGGGTTTAAATGTATTCATCTTTCCTTCGAATGTAATAATTGACGTCATATCACACTATATAATTATAATATATATAATTAAAATAGACTTGTAATCTTCCTTTCTCTCTCTCTCTCTCTCTCTCTCTATTCCAAATACAAATATAAAATTTCAAATATTTTTAAAATATGCCAAATACGCTAATCGCACAGATTATTTTATTACGATAATAGGAGATAAAAATTTCATCATTTTATATAATATTCGAATATAAACAACAAATAATATTCTTCTATTATATTCTCTTTTGAAAAATTACTGTATATTTATTAATATATCGACGCAAGTGTCTTCATTAATTTCGACAATTCATATTCCGGAAATGACAAGAATATTTTATAGTGCCATCTATTACACTCGCGATGACAATGGGAAACAATTAACCTCTTCGTTCTCGCATGCACCTCTTACGGTGCGTTTTTTATCGTCGATTTTACGCGGTCGACCAAGATGCGTACTTTCGACGAATCGATACGATCTCATTTTCCTCTCGAAACGCGCGAACACGCCGAGGCCGAGAAGCGTGCTCGATCGTCCGTCACGTGCGCAACGTGACGCATAGCTTTCAGGTTATGAGTTCGCGTGTGCTCCTTTCACAACGGTCTTCTGCTAGACGGTCAGCGCCACTCGGGCAACTCGCGCGATTTCAGAGTCGCGTTTTGTCGTCGATCAGGCGTCCGTCTACAACGAGGCAGCGTGAAATATTATCGGCATCGCGAGGCGATCTTTTCCCGAATCGACAAGAGATTTCGCTCGCGCGAAATTTCGTCTTCTCAGAGACATTCAGTCGCGCGCTTGACTCGCGCGTTGACGCTGCCGACTTCCGGTGGAGACAAGCCCATGTGGACGGTCACAGCGAAGACCCAGATCAGTCCGTGATCGGTGTGTTCTTAGTGCGTTACTATTCACGCGCTCTTGCACGTCGGAGTTCATCCCCCCTCGGTTCTCGCGTCACCATGGCGGACTTGGACGACTTTTTTGCTAAAAAGGATCGTAAGAAGGCCAAGGGCAAGAAGTTCGCCACGACCGACGATGTCGCCAAGAAGCTGGAGGAGACGGGCAAACGAATCGAGAAGCCCAAGCCGAAGGAGAAGCCAGTGAATCCCGAGGGCGAGGAGTCTCAGCACACCGAGGTGAGACGGCTACGAGGCGACGATCCATTTCACGCGTTTTCCTAGTGTACATTCCGGGATTCCTGATCGTTGTGCACGACGCTGCCATGTTTGTTCCCGAAAACATCATAGAGTTACGTGGAGGTAGCCGACGACGATGATGCGCGAGGTTCTTTAAACGTTTGGACGCGCCTTATGTAATCAACGAACACGCGAAGTGGTCTGTCACGCCAGCTGTTTCCGAGCACGTGTACTTCGGATCATCCTCTGGTGAATGATATCCTCGTGGATGCGGTGTTTTTTGTGTTTAACTTTTATGATTCTTTGCGAATGCGTTACATTTGAAACAACTGGCACAAAGAGAGATATTTGTTATAAATTATGATATTCTGAATTAACAGGATACTTCTGCGATTATGTATATATATATATATATGTGCTCTTCTAAAATCGATTATGAATCAGTTATGTCTAAAAATTATTTAAAATCTAAAAGTATTCAAGAAATTTTTAAGATGGATGTGCAATAGGAATATCACAAATATATCTTCTTTTTTTAGGACGAGGACGAGTGGAAGGAATTTGAGGAGGAAAAAAAGGATTATAGTGGTCTAAAGATTGGGCATTTAACAGTAAATGACAGCCTGGATGCAGAATCGGATGATGAAAGGGGCACTGGTGAAAATAGTTCTGATGGGGAATCTGGTGAGGGTGGCACAAAACATACAGGACCATGGAAGAAACCAGATTTACCACCGGAAACTCCAGAAGTAACAGTAGCACCACCAGCACCACCCACAGTAGTATCCACAGGAAGTAGTTACAAAGCACCACATTTAAGAAATCAACCTACGTTTACTAGTCCACGACCGCGAGGAAGGAATATCGCACCTGATATACATAGTGAAGAATACTTTCCTACTCTGAATTCCAAACCCCAGCAAAGTAATGGCAGCAATCCATGGGGCAAAAAGTAAGATACAAATATATTTGATGATAATATTTTAATAATGTAACTTCAAAGATACAAAAGTAATAGAGATAATCAAGCAATTTATTCTTTTTAATTTGTTTTTAGAATTGAACAAAAAATGGAGTAAATAAAACATATCATTTAAATTGAATATAAATAAAGGTAATTATAAGATTTGTTGTTAAGAAAATATCTGAGTTTCTAAAAATATATAGAGATTGAAAATATTAATAATAAAAAATCGAAAAATTAAAATCCACTTACCACAATACTTAAAGTCCATAAATATTTTTAGGAAGGAAATAAATATGAAATAGAGTTTTATTTTGATTATACTAATTAATCACGAAGGATTGGAAGTGTATTATATTTAAATATATGGATATTTTTAATTATAGACGACGAGAGGAGGGGGCGTTCGAGGAAGTTCGCAACCGAGGTGGCAGCAGGTCGTATAACGCGTCAGAGTCTCAAGCTCAAGTGCCCAAACTCTCCCTGGGCAATAAGTATGGCGCTCTGTCACAAGATCAAAGCTGAAAACACCGATTAAATCAAAAAACATTACATGAATATCGCATCGTCGCTCTTTTTTGTTTGGTGACTCAACCTCGCCGAGAAAATATATTTTCTAGACTAGGATCACGTACCCCTAGCGCGCGTATATCACAGTACGCATCTACACGTACTCCGAAGTCTATAAGACCCGGGTATGCCAATTTTGGTTCTCGTCGGCAGTTTTAAAGTGATCGTGCGACGGATCATCGATCTTAGGTATTTGCACGTGCGCTCATGGACCTTGCGACCTTGTAACTAACTCGAAACGAATATCGTGCGTGTGCGCAAGCTTATTTTCATACCATATAGACACATAGTTGGAAATCGACTTTGATATTTCATTTTCTAATCAGCATAGTGTGTAGAATACACTGCTTCCAGAAAAACGTCAGACTGTACGGAAGAATGTGCTCGAATCCTTAAAACAACAGATTGGAATAATTACATATGCGTCATTGTTATGCTCATTGTGTAGTCTAAACAATATTCTTCATTAAAGTATTTTACGTGATATTCGCACTTTCTTTTATACAATGCTACTTTTAATTTAACATACATATAATTACTGCCACAATCGATGCCTTCTCATTGAGTATTATCATTATAGATAGGATGCATCTGTGGAAACACTATTAGCGCTATAAATGCAAACGCTACCAACACACACATAGACACACACACACATATAACATGTGGTATTATATATATATATATATATATGTACACATATATAAAACATACATATATAACTAATATATATAATTTATATTATATATATATATATATATATATAATATGAATTAGTTATGATGTAGCATTTATATCAGTGATATGATTGCGTTTGTTAGCCCTACCATCCAGCTCCGGGAACAGACTTTAGCGTTAAATAGCGTTAATAGCGTCTCCCCGAACGTATCTGTAGAACAAATCGCGTTGATGTCCGAACACGATAAATTTCAAGATCGGCATAACAATGTCGCGATATCGAAACTCACACAATTAGTTTTAGCTGCTCTATGAGAACTATTCTTCAAATAGTTTCGAAAGATCGCGAGATAAATCTTGAACTCTCTCTTTCTTCAGTTTTGAGAGTGTTGCTTCGCTCAAAATGGCAATGTATGTCAACGAACGGAAATTTGTAGGTAAAAAATTATAATTAAGATATATATATATATATAATATTAAACGAGATTTTGTGCAGGGCTGGGCTTTAGAACGGCGCAAAAATGTAAAGATAAGAACGAAATAACACGACCGTGATTTGAGTGGGAGTAACGAGATGCGAAGGGCAAAATAGTGCAAAACACCAGTGAACGTGACGCAATAGTATTGTATACAAAATAGAAGGGAGAAAGACACACAGATCATACCTTATGTTAAACATTTAAACATATAAAAAAAATCTTATGTACATCTTTGTTGATAATTGTATAATTCTTTTTTTATTGAGCTAAGATTTTCTTTTTCGAGACGTTCAAGAGTGCGGCAAATACAAATGTCGAATCCATTTCTTGGAAGATGGTTTCTCGTTATTGGCGGATTTCCCCCGGCGAGGTAACGTATGTTGTTTTCGAAATACAATGAAAGGAATGCCATACGGAAATGATAGATAATAATACGAATTCTTGTATAGCGTGATAAAATGTGATTATTTATAAATAAATTTCTTAGGATAATTTGTACTGCCTTAAAGCATTTTTAATTTGCCGCATCGTATATCATTGATCAATAGATTTTTGAAGGGAAAAGAAGCGCAACGCGCTCAGGTACTCGCGAACACCTTAGCCGACCATCTTTCCGAGAACGTAATCTCCGTCAACAGAAACACGTAGGCTCTTTCAATAAACAGCGCCAAAAAATATTGAACTTGAGCACACGCGTGGTGAAGATACAGCATCGGTGCCTCTCATGAATAGTTTTGAAATAATTTTGGCCGCCGCGGAATACTAGCCTGCCCTTTGTTACAGAATAGTTGAGAAATTACACACTAGTTTTATTATTACTGTTATACATGAGAGCGAGCGATGGAATGACAGGAAGTGAGAGTGCGCGAAAGTATGGGGTGTGAGCATATTTAATAAAACTCAATCATCAAGGTATATTTGGTTGCCGCTTTCTGCTTCCGCTCCTTCATTTGTAAAATCCTATTTTATATCGGTGTCATTTAATTTTATTGTAAAGATCTGATAAAAGAATATAACTATTACACGTTATTAATAAAACGATTAATATAAAATCAAAAAATATAGAAAACAATTATACGTGTATATATAAATCATTTTTAGCCAATATACTCCCGCACGAGAAAAAATAATACATATCTAATCATATATATGTATATATACATATAAGAAAAAAAGAACATGAACATCTTATTAATTATTAATATATATAATTATATATTATATACAATATATTTAATTATATATTTATATAGATTATTTTCTCGGCAGGAAAAATGGAAATATGCTTCCTCTTAAAATATAATTTTTAAATATTATGACTTTTTTTATGTGGAACGCACGTGCGGCGATACAAAACAATTTTTATTAATCACTCATTATTTCCCACACATTCTCACTTCCTCGAATTATTTAACCATAAGAATTTTACCAATATCGTGAGACAAAATATTTGTCATTTTGCGCTCTAAATGGAGTGTTCAAAGAACGTCATAAAGGCTCGACGCATCGTTATCGCTGCAAATAAACAAAAGCCGCTGGCAATGATTCATTGCACCTCCTTTCTGTGATCGTAAATTGGATCGCGAACATACTTCTCACAATACTTAAGTCCGTGACTTCCATTATTGCTGTAAGATGCGTACATCGGACTATCCAGTAAAGAGGATCTATATCTCGGCAAAAAGTATATCCAGGCTTTTGTCAACTCGCCAACCTAGGAAAGAGAGAAATCCGTTAAAAGAGAAAATTAGTAAAATTAAATAATGAAAAATATCGATACATCTTGCGCATTCAATATTGAAAAGAAACTGTTATAAAGAATAACATATCGAATATATACATTTCACATAGAGAAGAAATTCAAAATTAGCGAATGCTTTGGCGATAATTTATTAAAAATTACTTCTTCGAACGTTTTCCCAGATTTGAGTGCAGTTTGCGAAGCCAATAGGATTTCTTCTTCGAATCGTTCGTAAAATGTGGGATGCTCCTCTAATTCATCCAGTTTTTTCAGCATTTTAGAGTCCATGTCATATATTTCCCCAAGCACGAGCTGCTTATCCGAAACAGTAATTCAGTGTGTACAATTTCATTACAATAATATTATAAATAAAAGAAAAATCTTAGAGAATTAAAGTTATAAGAAGAATAAAAATTGATAAGACTGAGAATTATTATATACAAGATTTAGTTACAAATAATTTCAATAAAAAAGCTAATACGTGCAATAATGGGATGTTTAAATAATATATTTGATAATGAAATACATTTGACGGAATGTTTCTGCATTTACTAGTGCATCTTCAATCTAAATGTATAGAAGCAATAAAAATTTGTCGCACATCTTCGGAAAGTATATAATCTTATTGTTATAATATTATTATAATCCCATTATTTTTTATTTTTCTTCAATCAATTTAATTTAAAATTTTCTACAATATCAAAATGTACGCATAGTTGGAGAAGTACTAATTATTGCAGAAATGTTACGTTAAAATATATATTTCATTATCAAATATCTTAAATTTAAACATCTAATTATTGCTCGTATTAGCCTTTTTAAAAGTATTATTAATATAATGAGTCAATGGATTTTGATTATATTAATTTAATTAATTGAATTAATTAATTGATTCATTTCATTCCTTCAATTCTTCTATTTTTAATTCTTTAAGATTTCTAATTTTAATATTGTAATTTTTTCTCAACTCACATTGCCGACGTCGGGTTTCTTCAGTAAAAAAGGGATGTTATATTTTGTAGCGATCACCAGAGGATATGAAACTGTCGTCCTTCCAAGGCCTAGGAATTTTGCATAGCCGTTCGTGGCATCCTTAATAAGACCGTGATTCGGCTCGCCTCGTTTTAATGTGCCGTACACGAACACGCGGTGCAACGGACTCTTGAACAGGTTTTCATACATGTCGGAAATCGCGGGTGATTCGCGAAAATCTCACACGTGACTTTCAGCCAATGACCGTCGTTGATAAAAATTGCTCTTAAGGTTGTATATATCTTAGAATGACACTTGGGAAGGATTGGAATGTCGCGAAAGAATGTAACGAAATGGTCGAAATTCCTCTTTAAGCTCACGTTTGGGGAACGCACAAGATCGTTCGAATTCAATAAAAAGAAGTGGAGAGCGATGGAGAACTTGACACTTTGACAGTATACGATAACTGACTGTCACGTGTAAACTGATGAAGATTACAGCATGTCGACACTAGATGTCAGTAATGTCAATTGGCGGGATTATTTAGAATTCAATCGGATATGTGTGGACACACGCAAAGTATATAAAATAATATCTTATAATTATATTTATCACATTTCATTCTTCAAATTTATTCTCCAGTTTATATTTATATATATAAATATCGCAACAAGTATGATAATGGTAAACGAACATACTGGATATGATAACATTATGGTAACGTTATTAATGGTAAACATTATACTGGAATTATCGCAAATTAATAATCGCTTAATCGAGTAGACGTAGAAAAATTGTTAATCATTAACTATTAAATCGATTACAATGAAAATTTGCGGAACAACTTTTTGCACGAAATTTCTATCGTGTTACTATTATTTATATTTCATGAATGAAAAGCGTTCATGTAATTATTACCTTGATCAGTGAAAGATCCAGAATCTTTTCTGATGGATGAGAGTAAAATGAATCCAGTTCTATAATAGCAATGTTAATGAGCACGGTAACGCCGGCGACGTGTAGTAACATTTTCACCAAGTGCAATAATTGAAATGACAATGCGATCAGTTCGAGTTCGCTTGCGTCGGATACGGAGAGGGCATCGTGCGTGGTGATAAGATAAGATTTTCATCCAATAAAGTTTCCGAACAAGTGCATTATCACTGGTCGCACCATCTCGCGCGGCAACGTACCCAAAATGACTTCAAAATCTAAATATGAAGACTCTGTAGAGAGTACAATAGAAGAATTGATATAAATACGAAAAAATATATTAATATATTAAAAATAAATATTTTCCTTTCTATGAGAGAAATAGGCAGTTTTCGATATTACCACAATAACTTTTCAAATTTGAATCGAAAAGAATATTTTACAAGAAAAAATAATTAAGAAGAATAATGATTATACACTGATTCTGCTCCGCAAGAGTTCACTCTCTACCGGCACGAGATCTTTAAAATCCTCATCTCGAATTATTTGACTATCTTGTCGTCTGCAACGTAAAAGTTCCTGTAACGTTGTCCAGTCTTCATTCTTTGTGATATCATTATCCTAATCATAGAAAAAAGCTGATCAATCATCGATGAAAGTTTTTTCTCTAGTAAAATTTTTTAGTAAATAATATATAAAGATTACCTCCAAAAATACATATAGTAACCCCCTACTGTAATCGTTTAATAGCACATAATTCTGATAATACAGACACGATATCAGTTTCTTCAATGTCTTATTCGTCAAACGATTGACTAGACGTAAAACATATAATTTTTATTTATAAATATGTATTGAAATTCATCAAAAAATTTGATGTATAATATAACAATAGCATACAACTTAGACTCAAATGTTGCAACTCCAAATTTCCGCTCGCCATCACAGATCCTTTTATTGCCATAGTTTCTCTTGTAAATGGATGATTGATATTAGTATCTGAGAATTTCTCCGAAACCTGTAAAAATTATATTTTATATTCTTATTCCTATTTTAATAATTTCTGATTAATAAATCAAATGCTGATAAAAGATACTTGAACGGAATTGTCTGATATCGACGGAGAATTCATTTGTGTCTTCATCTTTAACGAGTTATCGCGACGATTCGCTATATTTTGAAATAAATTTTGAATTGAATTTACTATCGTAAAATGAATTTTCAAGCAACTTGGAAAATGATAAACTTACTTTTTTTAGAATTCTGAATTAAATTCTGACGTTGCCATATTTTATTTCTCTTCCATCTCGTTGTGACAGAAGCTTCTTGAATAGTTCCGTTATCCACCTATAATTACAATTCTTTTATTTACGACTGGGCAAAGTAATATTATGGCGAGAGATAATCTATCAACCTTGTTCTCCAACTCGAGAAATCTGCGACGTCGAAGATCGACGACTTCTTCGTGGGTTAAAGCGGACCTATCGCGTTATATTATTAAAGATAGCAGCCTAAACCGGGAGTATCTAATTTAATCTCTTTTATCACTTTTACTATTAAAAATACATGCAAAGTTCCTGGATTATCAGCAAGGCCCCGTCATCTTGTATCTTGTTTCCGGTTAAGACCATGCTTTGTAGAGATCTACGAATATTGGCGAACATCACATTTCGTTAAATGTAAATATTTTTGGTTAAATATTTTGCAAAATACAGATTAATATCTCTTAAATTAAAACTTTAATAATCAACTATTACCGATTAGTTCGAAGCATCTCAGCGATATATTCGGCACCGATGTCTGTAATATCGTTATCCGCCACATTAAGAGCAATTAATTTTGGATCGTTCGGCGGATCCCGGTACTTTAATTCATCTGCAATTTTTTGTATACCTTTATCGGATAACTTGCACATCTTCAATGATAAATAGTGTAAACTAAAAAACATTAATTTTCCAAATTAAATGTTTCGTCACAATGGTACATATATATGTAATTGTATAACGCACTTTCTAGCCGGTGTGCAAAGCAAAAAAAAATTCTCTTGCACATTAGGATTGTTATCCAGATTTAAATCGGTCAGACATTCGAAATCCGTTAACATTTGCGCTATTTGTAAGATGCCGTAAGCATTTATTTGACAATTGGGCAGTCTGAGAGAATGTAATTATTATGTATTACATATATATATGTTAAGTCACCCGGCTCATTTTAAAGTTTCTGTTACTTGAGCACTGTAATAGTGTTATATTTCTGCAACGTAGTATTCAGTGCATCCAGAATGCAAATCGATACTTCCTGTCGTGTTATACAAAAAAGATATTATGCGCATCGCGAACATACAAATGCCAATATCAATAAAAAAACATGATAATTAAACGTGATAAAGTAAATATTAATATATATATTTTTTTTCATAGTATATATTTTTATCATTCTTATCTTTGCATTCCAGTTTCTGTATGTTCTCCATTATTTTAGGATTCTCGAAGAAAACGTAAAAAATCGGAACATCTTCCTCTAAATTAATCCTAAATAAATCACAAATTTAAAGACAGAACGAAAGTTTTAATAACAATCACAATATTTACTTTTCTGATTCAAACTTTGTAAATTCCATGCCATTTTTTATCTGCAAAAAAATATAATGTTTATAAAATTAATAATATACTAATATAAATCAATATAATAGCATATCTATATATATATACAAAGATTTACTAGAAAACTAGGCAACGGCTCTACTTCATATTCCTCGCAATGCTTTAAAAAATCGGTAATAAAATTTTCTTGAGACATTGCTCCTGCGTGATCTGTCACAAGAAATGATATTAATGACAATCTATATATCACTAATTTTAATAATTTTATACAAATATTTTCATATGTTGCTCTCTCCTTTGAATAATTTTAATATAAAAAATATATTAACCATTTATCGATGTAGCATACTTTTTTCTAATGTCCGTCATCTTCGATTTAACCTTTTGTTATTTTACTTTTATTGCAATTTCAAGAAAAACAAATGACAAAAAAAAATATTCAATAAATCATTCAAACGTATTCATTTTTTAATTATATCAGGAGACACACTGAAGTGTCAAGTAAAACGCAGTAACAGCAAGCTGAATTGGAATTATTGTGTTATTAGATATTTGTTAGAAAAATCTTTAATGCTGTGTCATCGAGTTGAACCCCTCGATTTTTTACATGTGTCGTAAATTCATAGATCTGGCGCCTGCCACAGGTCGTGCATCCCCGCTGTGGACGGGACGTAATCTGATGCCTGGAAAATATAGGGGTGACTAACCCCTAGGACGCATAACCGGGGATGCGGGAAAAAGGCTTCGGGAAGATATATCAAGCGAACTTTTGTGCGTGCTGTATGGTGCAATAGGAGACAGAGAGCATCGAGTGGCGATAAAGGTCAGCCGTGAGGCTTTCGAGGGATTAAAGTATGTAATTACGGGGCTACAGGGACGATTACCGAAATGATTTGTGTCGATCCTAACGGCGCCGCAAACGACCGCCGTAAAGCCCCATGCTCGATCGATGACACATCATCGTACGAGAAGCGAACAGTTGCGTTAAATTGATAGTGCGTGCGACAAGAATGCTCGATCGAAAAAGGAAAATTAGAATTATACATCTCTATGAAAAATAGAGATCCGTAATTTATTCGCCGTACAAGTCTCACTATTGTATATAAAATTATTTTGGTTTGCTGTAATTGTAAAGCGCATTATTAACATTTGCTCAATTATTCTATATAATAATTACACATTGATAATCAATCTATTTCAATATATTTATACATTTTTATTATTAAGATAAAATTATCCAATTCTACTCTTGCTCCCACACAGCGGCATGACAAGTTTGCGTCTACGTTATAGCGAATAGCGATCCCTCCGCCGAACGACGCGCGTTCTTCAGTCGTGCTTCGCGCGTCCAGCGAGTCGCACGCGAGGTAGATCATTCGCATTTCTATCTCGAGATTAGACACGATCGGTGATAAATTGCGCGCGTTCTGTCAAAATAGTGATTTCCAATTCAGTTCTGAGTATTCAGACTAAAATATCACTTATCAATGAAGCATCGGTTTTGCTACGACATGTTGCTGGATTAAAGACAGAATAGGAGCGACAGAAAGGTAAATTGCATTACTAATTGTTATCGCAATTCTTTAATCAATTTAATTTCCAATCAGCGGTTCGCAACTTTCAACAAAGAACAAATATGTTTCTATATATTTGTAATTATTTTATATATATTTTACCCGCCTCTCTCTTTCTCTCTCTTAAATTAATTAGTAATATTAGCAATATTAGAGCAAAGTAAAAATTTGTGATTGCCTCAATTTTTTTTCTAAAAGAAATCATTATTACGAGTATTTGGACGATAATGCAAAAGAGATTTACATCGCGTAAATTTTCGCCCGCGAGTGTTTCGCACTTCTTTGCATCGGTGAATGCATCCCTTGCCGATTGCATCAATTTACGAGTGTTTACATCACGATGTCAGGGCGCGCCGTAATCGTACACGAACACGATACTATGAATTATGCATCCCGGGGTGGTTTCGAATTTCTTTCAGGGTCATTCCGATCCTTACGCGAAGAAACTGCTCGCTACACGCTCGCAATCATTAATATTAATTTTATGCGACGCATAATCGCTAAATTGGTACAAATTACGACATAATGTAGACGACACGCTCGTCGATTGAACCGCGCATCGCCTCGCTTTCAGGAATTTGTTTCGCGGACCGATCAACAGATTCTTCTCTATTTCTCGTTATATATTCTTGAAGACACTTTTCAAGTCGTATTTAGATTTATTTCAAAGAGATATTCGATGAATGACAGAAAAATAACAGCGATAATGAGAATTAATTGGTAGTCCTGATTAGGATTTAGAGTTCGGCAAATTCTACGCGTGATAAGCAATTTTATCTTCCTCGTCTGTCAGTGAAATGAAATAGCCATGAAATGTTTCAAATATCGCTGCATTCACGCACTCTGTTTACGCAAAAAAGTCTTACGCATTATTTACGTGTAGCCTTTAAATTGGGAAAATTATATATAATCATTCAAGATGACTCCGAAATTATATAAGAGAATAAAATCGATATAAAATATTTTATTCTATCCAAGATATAGAGACCACAGACGAAAAAGAAAGGAGAAAGAATTATTCGCGAGAGAATGTATTTTAAATTTCCATACTCATGTCAGCAATATTTCAGCACGAACTTTAATTATGTAACTCTATCCGTGATCTCCATGATCGCTTTTTGCATTGCGTATAGTAAAACGTAAAAAACATAGAAAAATCCAGGGAGATCAAATCGTATTTCTCCAGATGTTGCCGATGCACTCGGTGCAGCTGGTCGACCGCTTGGTACACTCGCTCACTTGTAAATTCACCTTATTCCTTTTTTTCTCCACACGGAAGGAGGCTGGCTTGCTTTTTTTTCTCTATGTAAGGAATGCGGGCGACTCGTGTCTGGAGAACGACTCGATGAACAAAGGGGGTTCCCCGCGCTTTCTATGTGGGACCTTCCGGGCTCTTTCTTTTCAGCTTTCAAGTGGGTCAGAGTTGGATGGACGAGACAGGGAACGATGAAAGAACTTCGAGGAAAGAATTTTCAGAAAAAGTCAATCAAAACGAGACATCAGATAGACTTAGGATACAACGTAGAAAAAAAAATTAAAAAGAATGTAACGAACTGAAAGACAGATAAAAGTCATAAGCGCTTGTTGAAAGCGCTAATTTATTGAGATTCTGTAAAATGTGATGATTCTATAAATTCTACAAGTAAGAAAAAATTATTTTTATTCTCTTTGTGATCGCGAATTAAAATCGCAGAATAGATTCTGCGGATTCTCACGGATGTCGGCGTCTGCTTTAGCGGGAAATCCGCTCTTTTCCCTTTGAAGAACTCTTCCTCAAGAAGTAATGTCACGTATGGGCGCGCATTATTTAAAACGAATAGTCCATGAATAGCAATTAAAATGCGTCACGTGTCATTTCACGTATGGTAAATGCACGAGTAGGCCGAACACGTGGTAGCTTAAGAGCAAACAGAAGAATGAATAAAAAAATACAATGACGACTGTTAATCGAATCAATTATTCTCTCTCAAATGGAAAATTAAGATGTTTCAGTAAAAAAAAAAGAAGAAGAAGAAAAAATTTTGAAGAATATTGTGTCCAAAAAAAGATAACAAAATTAAAGATGTGACGAGACGAAGTTTTTAATTCTACAATAACGATTTTGTGATTGCGATTTTAAAAGTTGAAAGTCTTCCTCTTTTGAATAAAATAATATTTTAATTTATGAAAAATTTGGCTTCGTCAAATTACGCCCTTTTAATATTAAACAATTCTATTACACGGTACATTGTTCGCGGCGTGAATTTTTCACTCTTTTGCAATCAAATCGAACGGAAGTGGTAGTAACCCACAAAAGGACAAGCGGTCGAACCGTTTTACATTCCGTGGGTGTTTTCTCTCGCCTCTAACACTCTCTCCTCTTCCCTGTTTCTCTCCTCCTACTCTCGTCTCGCTCTTCCGTGTCTATCGCTCCTATCTTTTCCTTTCTTCCTCGCCTTCTCTTGGTTGGTTCGCGACCAGCATAGCCAGTCGCTGTGTCATCGAGGCCTGATACATCATAAATATAAATTGGCCGAGCACTCGCGCGTGTGCGCGCATAAATGAAGCCGCGTAAGTGCGTGCGTGCATGCGTGCGTGCGTGCGTGCGTGCATGCTCCCGGCAACGTTAGGGAATGTTAATGTTTAACCGGCAGCGATGCTCGCCAAAAATGATAAACAAATCGCACCGAGAAGTTTTGCATTAACACGCCCTTCTGTACGTAAACACGAGAATTTAACAGGAGTAGCCGCGAAGTCACGGCAATTTACCGCGAGAAACCGGTCTTTCTTGGTAAAAGAATATAAAGTTAAATCTTATAAAAATTCGGCTAACTGTGTGAGAAAAATAGTGATTATTGCTTCTATATAATTATTGTTACAAATTTTTGGTAAGATTTATCTCTTGCTTGCTTAGTTGCAAAATTAGTGACATCCTAAATATATTAAAATAAGATTGCATGAACATCAAGAGCGCGGAAATAATTTCGATTTCGAGCAACCGCAATGATTAACGGCGTTCGTGGAATCGCCTGTCAGTTTATTCGTTTTAGTTACACTCCCTACATTTTGTTCCTTGTCTCATTTTCTCTCCAGAGAACCTGAACACACATCTATTTTATTTTAAACGTTGAGAGCGCGAAAGGAAACGCGGCTAAAACGAATAGAATCTAATCGTGCTGGCCTTGCGGCGATTAGTCCGCACGCTCAGAAATATGCACGCAGATATGGGCGGCAAATGTGCAACTTCCAGAAAATCGAGATTAGCTCGTTAATGATGTTTATATTTACCCGAGAGATTTGTGCAAATTACCAGCGCGAATTCGCGCCGAATCCGATGATAGATCTGAGGAATCATTTTCAACGCGTGTCCAATCTAAATAACATATATGCCAAACATGATTTAAAAATAACGTAACATATACAATATGTTTCAAACTTATCGAGAAATATCCTACTCAATTTGACACGTACGTCTTCTAAAGATATTTTACATAATAGCAAAATATAATATAAATTGCATTGATATTAATAATATTTTATATCTCATACAAAATATGGCAACTTATATACGTTGACCTACAAATATAACATACAGCTACCGCTATAAACGGAATTATCGTAATTAAACAGAACCTCCATAGCAAACGGTTCGCACGCGGGACTTAAGACCGATCAACGACGATTATCTTAATTGCCGGGTCTTCAACGTGAGAGTACCGTTAGCTCGTTGTCGTCGTTCCTTAATTAATCCGTCGTTATGCTAGAACGACGGAGAAGGCTTCGCATCGGTGTTATCACGCGGCTCGATTCGCTCGTAAATAATATTTCACCGAACTTACAAGAGGAAGTAATTCCTCGCGTGCATCATACACTTCCTGTTGATCACAAGTTCCAGTATCTGTCAATTATATCGATAGAAAAAATAATATTAAAATAATATTAAAAATAAAAATTCCTTCCATTTTTGTCATATACATTGCGCACGTATTTTTTCTGTTTTTATATTGGAACCAAATAATATGTTCTTGTAAGTTTTAAGATGGATGTAATATAACTTTATAAGAGATTATATATTATTACATTATATGTCACAAGATAAATAGTTCATTTATATTGTAATGTAGCCATACATTTAATTTCTTTCTACATTTTACTTCAATAACATTTCTTTACGTGTCAAACAATAATCAGCTGACATATTTGACTTGTCCTGGTTATTATATGATCTATATGTTTAAATGCAAATCGGAAAATAATCACATTCTCGCTAGATTTTCTAATAATTCCGAATCTCTTGATCGTATATTCAGTACGGCTTCGGGACCAATCGAATTATTGAAAAAAGCTTTCGGAATCGCGATAAATCACTACGATTAAAATCGATGGTATAAGCAAGACGTGGTGAAGCTAAAGAGAAGAAGAAATACAATAAATCTCTCTTTCTCTGTCTCTCTTCTTGCAGACTGGATCCCGAAAAGGGCGAAGAGGGAGAATGAAAACAAGAGATGCGAGATGCAAGGGAGCACCTGTCTAACAGCTGCCTCGCATATGGCGTTAGTACACTCGCGAGATTATGTAAGGAGAGTAGATGTCTTGTTTTTAGGTGCAACGGGCAGAGGCTTTCAAAATAATTAAGATCGACGGATTTTTTTTTAAAAGATCTTCTCCCGTAAGAATGATCTTTCTACTAAAATTTGAATGAAATACTACTTTCTTCTCTGTCATTTAATCCTTATCATCCTAATCATCCTTATAATATAGTGACAGATTAAAATTCTGTCTTGAATGTGCAAAAATTATTCGATTTTGTCAAGTATATTTAAGTGCCGATTCTCGCAAAGGATTATATAATATATTTATTTATATAAATACTTAATCCTATTGTGACCGCATCTGTGGGTGGCATCTGAATTTCTCATTTGGCTCACGTATCTTCGCGGAATGCAATATCCTCCCTCCTCTTTTCCAACCGTTGCGCAGACGCTCCGACCATTAGTCATCCGCCAATGGATCCTCTGTCCGGTAACTCATGGTCGAAAAATCGTAACTCAGCAAAGAATACTAATAATTTCCTTGTAAGTCTATATCTAGCGTCTGTGCTCGATTTCACCGTGATAATAAATCTGTCCTCTACCAGATTGTGTGAAAACACATTCGCAGATTAAAAAACGTTAAACTAAAATACATACAGAAACGCACTATATTCGTTGTCGAAAAGTATACAAATAAATAATGTGACGATTAAAATAATAATGAACCAGAAAGAGACCCGCTTCTACATTGCACGTGTCGAGATCTCGATACAAGTTTAAGGATTAATTCACGACGGTGGCTCGCGCATTCTCAGAGAAGGGAGTCTGTATCACATCATGAAAAGGCGTGGCAGAGCTACGTAACAATGTGAAGCCGGCAATTAAAATGAAAGGGAAAAAAACGTGCGGCTGTTCGTCTATTGGCGCGGACAGCAGCCTGCCCACGCGTCCGATGCCGCGTTTATTTCTCCGTCCGCTCGAATCCATGCCCATAGATTGTCAATTTAACTATGGCTCATTAATTCCCGATCATGCGCAAAAACAGACCTTCGTAGCTGAAACAAAGAGCTAAACGTGATAGAAAATTGTTTAAGTGGAAGCAATAAGTCTCTCTCTCTCTCTCTCTCTCTCTCTCTCTCTCTCTCTCTCTCTCAACGATGACACGACAGCCACGGGTGGGAGCTAGTTAATTATTCTTAATTAATGGACAATTTTTGAGAATCAGAAAGTTGCCGATATTTTTCGCATTGTTATTCAGAAAGAATAATTTATCATTGAAATAAACTCGCAATCGTCAAGCGAAAAAGGAATAAATTATAGAAAACAAATCTGGCTTAAAAAAAAAAAAGTTTTCTTAAGATACCCTTATAATATGTCAACGTCGTCTCTTGTCAGAAGGATTCATTATTGTACCGTATTCGAGAGAGTGTAAATATATAAACAGCGATTAGGGTGTGATCCTAAGTAAACACACTTTCTGAAGTGGTTGCAAGTCGCAGGCAAGAGGTGACGGAAATAAAAGTGACAACGGTACCAAGTGCGATAAATTTCTCCGATATTATGCCCAATGATGCTGCTATAATATCCTGTAAAATTTATTGATATTTAATTTTTTTAAATAAAAATAAACCTTAATAAATATATTATTATTCGAGACAGAGAGATCTCTAAATTTTACGAGAATGTTTTTCAAATCGGGGGACCGTTGTATTGTTCGTTGAATATTCCAAACGTATACTCAAGTTATTAAAATACATCTTTTTATTCGAGATGCGTATAGATCGCATCCCACAATTAACTTCGTCGATTCACCGCGTCGCCGGTAAGATCAAAGTGATGCTCTTCAATTGGCGGTAAGAGGACGAAGGCGATTAAGTTTGCGGGTTTGAAGAGCACTAAGAATCTCAAGAGAGAGAAAGAGAGAGAACAGTCTCGAGAGCAGCACGTGTGGTGTAAAAGTGAAAAGGCGCCGCCCTCACAAACACGTCGAAAAGACGGATCAAAGCTATTTCGACTAAAAGATAAGATGAAGCATTTTGCTTCAGATTAATCCACTTTTAATGTATCATTTTTCTTTTTCCAAAAAAAGATATTATCATCATAGATAACTTAAAACGCTTGACGATACGTTTCAACCATTACGACAAAATTATCAAGAAATGTTTGTTTTTATTTTATTCCCTTTCACAGGCCCTACATATATTGGCAAAAAATCCTAGCACCGTTCTTAAGATTCTAAATAAAAAATCTAATTTTAATTTATATAGTTTTATTCATAGAAATTACTCGTGAGATATATTTCTGAGAAAGATCACCATCTTCAGAAAAAAAGGACCACAAGGATCTGGTCCCAGAATCAATCACGGATAAAATGCCTTACGGTGTTCGTTTGTCGAAGATTCCACTCAAACGAGTGCCGCGAATCAGATCTACGAATGATTCCAATGCCCGGCAAGAGGGGTCCCGTGCCCCTTCACGATTTCCGTGAAATCAGAATAAAAAGTTAGAACTGTGTTAGTCGCTGTGCCGTAACCCGAGATTCTACGGTTTAGTTTCGCGACCTCAATTTTAATACTCGAGCAAAGAGAATCTCGAATAACACCAGCGCGCGTTTCCCCGAAATACATGTGAAAGGCATTTATTCCACCACGCGCCCGAATCCCCCAAACTCCCTCATTAAATCTCAGTCAAGAGCAAGAAGGCGTTCGCGTTAATTGCAAACATCGTATTCTATTTGTAAAGGAATTATCGAAACATTTTCTTACAAATCTTTGCTTGCCGATTGTGTCAATAATTATAAATCTATCATTTTCTAATATAATGTGTGAATTGTAAGAAATTAATATGTTATTTTTCAGTAATCGAGCAATTTAAGAATGTGATGGCGTAAAGCGAAGGAACAATCGATCGGCAGCATGTGTTATGTGATAGTTACTGGGCGCAGTTTGCTGTGGACGCTCTTGTCTCTGGCAGCGTTGATGGCGGTTTTATCGGGCCTCATCACTCCCAGATGGCTCGTAGGACCACCGACAATTAAGGATACAAGTAAATATCTTCTTCCCAATTAGATACCCCCGCGCGGGGGGCAAAGGGAGACGCGCGATGTCGGAATTCCCATTGTATACATACTTATATATAATGGTGCAACGATAACATTCGTCACTAATAAAATATCTCTCCATTTAATGTTACAACAGACATGCGTTATCGTATTATACACCTACGCTCTATCGTTCCCTGCTTGCTCGAAAATTTCAGAAAACGGCACGGAACTGTACATACCGACAGTCGGGATTTTTAATCGTTGCACGAGATTGTTCGGCAAGATGCATTGCGCGAATTTTAACATCGACGGTTTCGCAACGGATTCCAACGTCTTTCCGGGATGTTGGAAGGCTTCCCTGTTTTTCTTCTCCGCGGGCCTGGCCACGATGTCGGTGACCGTCATGGCTGCTCTACTGGGATGCTGCATACAGAGCATTGGCCGCAAGAGCATCTTCAATCTGGCGGGAGTGGCACAGGCTGTTACTGGTAATATTGCTCTTCGAGAGAGGAGGATTGATATGATGAGATAATGAAATTCCGACACTAAGCTTCTTAACTCAGACGCGAAATAATCTTATAAATGATGAACGATATATATTTCTAGATATCTCTATGCAAAGAGTTTTATATATTTTTTTTTATATATACAGCGGAGAATTAGAAAGTTTCTTGTGCGCTTGAAAAATATTAATAACTTCTAAAAGCAATTTGTAATTTATTTTTTCTTCTTTTTTTCTGAAAGACGCATTTCAAATATAAATAATAATAATGTATAAAGCTCGCCAGAGTCTTTTCTTAAGATTGCTGACAATAGTAAGAGTAATGCAAATTTTTAGAAGACCACGATCGCTCTTTGTACAGCTGGCTATTCCACGTACAGAGCGTGCTTTTAGCTTAACAATAGCATCTCGAACACGAGTGACGCAACTTCCATTGTAACGAAAGGTTGCATCCGGAATAATCAACGAGTATACGCAATCTTAAAAAAAAAAACGATACTCACTTCGCCACGGTTCTAACAAGTCAGATAATCGGAAAATATCTTTATAACACGTATTCGTATAATTTAATGTGCCGCTCTAGTTTGATACATTTTTTTATTTTCACAGGAATATTATACCTTTTCGGGATGATCCTATACCCCGCCGGTTGGGGTGCCGAAAGGGTGCAGAGGATTTGCGGTACTGAAGCTGACGCCTTCTATCTTGCTAACTGCAGTCTCGGTAAATCTAAAACACATACCGAAATGTTTAATATTAAAATTTAAAAAGTTGCAAATCCAGTTTTAAAATTGGGCTTTTGATATTCTCTCTGAAAATATTTTAAAGTTCAATTTTTATCTTGAAGTAATTATATAGTCTCCTACTCGAAGAATAGATCAAACCCTGCTCTCAAAATAAATTAATCTTAATCGTATTAGTTTTCGAAGAATCTAAAAGAATAATTTCTTTAGGTTGGGCCTTTTATAGCGCGGCGATCGGCGTCGCTCTTACTTTCGTCTGCGCCATTTTCAGCGGACAGGCGGAGAAGTCGACGGCCAGCGACAAGGTCCAGGACAAAATGAACGAAGGAAAGACTCTAATATGCTTAGCCTGAGCGCGCAAATAAAATCAGTAAGGAGTCCGATCTCACCAATAGGTTCCCTCGGTATAAATCATCGAAAAGGAATACATGGAACAGACTAATGGAATTTAAAAAAATATTCACCTCGTTGTGCTCACTGCATGACAAAACAAAGATAAATATTTTTGCAAACGAAATTATACGATCTGAATAATTAATCGTGCAAGATTAGAAGGAAATGGATATTTACAGAACATTATATATGTATAGGGATAGAGTATTAATGTACTTACCGTCTTCCCACGATTACTGCCGTAATTCATATAGACATCTGCAATGTTTTTGCAGAATTCCTATTTTATATCCTATTTTATAAAGTAAACAGTTTTATCATAAATGTGTGTGCTCGACCTTATTTACTCGATGTAAAAAAAAAAAATAAATGTATTATCGCAACGAGAGATAATATATTATATATATATAACAGTATGATTTCTCTTATAAGCATCTACTTAACTAATTTTTTCATATTCTAACAACAAATTTGATCGATAAATAATGGAATTTATTCGTTTTATTATTATTTTTCAACAGATTATTTGAAATTCGATCGAACGTATAATTTAAATAGATACATGTACATAAAAAATTATCGGCTTACATGTCCATCGGTTATATACATAAGTATAAATAATGAAGGCACCAACGGAATCAACAATTAATAATTACATGAGCGAATTTATACAAAAATTTCGGAAAAGAAGATATAATTGACAATGATAGGAAAATATAACGGGAGCGAATAACGAAATCGTGATTATACAACTCGTGTGTAACAATGCGCGATGCTATTATTTACTTAAAGTATGAGTGTTATTTGGTTGATGACTTGCTGTTAAAACCGCTGACCATTGATCGCTGACCATCGATAACGCTACAATCATATAACTATGCAAATAGAGATTGACGTGATGTGACGAGAGAGATGCTCTTATCGCAGGGGAATGTCAAATTCGGCGGATCATAGACATCAAATGACATGTTTGTCGATCACAGTCGGATTACCGCGGTGATCTGCGTGTGACGCACCGCAATAATAAAGATATTATTGACGCATCTGCCATACATCCAGCGTATCTCTCTCTCCCACAAATGTTTCGAATTTATGTGCAATATTCGATGATTTATCAAACATTTATAATTTATGATTTAACGAACATTTTATAAATGTCAACCTTCTGGCGTATTAAAGTCTCGCGCGCGAAACTTGGAGAAACAACATTGAACAGAAAATTGCTGAGAAGAGAGCGAGATTAATTTTTACGTCCATGTTTCGTGCGGGAGACATGAGGAGATATAATTGCATATAATTATAATTAGAATGATAATAATAATAAAATAATATTAATCGCATTGTGAGACAATGATAATAAGAATAATAGGAATTTTTTTACTCCTGTTCTTACTTGTTGATGACATTTCATTCAACGAGAAAACTTCATTGATATCTGATAGAAAAAATTATTAGGCGAACACTAGGCGTAGAGTCGATCTTGTGCAAATGTGAATATTCTATTTACATACATAAGCTACATAATAAACTGCCTAGGTTAAGGAAAATTGCAAATTATCGTAATTAAGTTTAGTCAAGAAAACAGTGTTGCATCAGAATCATTATATATATATTATATAAATACTTTTAATATCTCTTTATTCTCCATCCACCGCCCCTCCTTAACCTAGACAGTCTCTGGACTTTCAAAAAACGACTGATTCCCATTGGTAAGAAGGCTTATAGAACTGTGTATATGTTCCTTTTTTAATCGCCAGTTCTTGAACACACACATACAATTTACTATCTTTTTATAAATATAAGTTAATAATGTTCACCTCCCCCTCCTCCCGCTGCGATACGTAATGTAGAAAAACAATTCTATAAGTAAAGTGTTATAGTAAATATCTCACATTTCGCGTTTATAAAATATCTTTATCGACAAAAGGCGACGCACCGTCATCGTATTACGGTATTGCGTTAAAATGCTCGGGATAATACGTGACACGTCAAAGCTCAATGAAAAATGAAAGATCTTTCTGGAACGTAAATTCCTGCTCTTCATGTTATTTTGCGTGTATTTATATCTTCTCTCTCGCGAATAATATTAAATTTCTGCAACTTCAACACATATATTACATGATATCTGCTTAATACTTTCTCGTTTCTCGTATGCATATAATTCGCGCGCGCGCGAAAGATGATATCTTGGATACGAATAATTATAACAAGCAGGTTTGATTTTTGCTAAAGCTGATTGCTGATTGATGTTGCCATCTCATACAAAATCGTTCTCTCCCTCCCTTCTTTCCTCTCTCTATCTTTCTGCATTTAAGAGCTGACAGTCTATACATATTAATATTCCCTAGAAGGCGCAATGCCGAGTGATCGTATCGCTCGTTCAAGCTCGGACTCAATGTGCAACGATTCATCGTTACGTTTCAGGAGCGAAGATCTCGACGGAATTATCGATCTTCTGTGCATTAGAGCGCATTGCTCGTCTTCGCTCCACGATTATTTGTCGTCGCGCCTGCTCTCTCGCCTCGCGCGCCTTTTTATTTGCTTCGCTATTCGCGGTTGGCTTCGTTTTGTGGACCGACATGACCCGTCGTTTACCGTTCTGTTGCAAGGCTGACGGGACTTTCTTGTCCAGCACGACCTGTACAAAATATTCACGATATAACCGCGAATAATCGTAATCGCAGAACATCAATGTGTTATAAAAACTGTTTAATTTTTATTTGAAAAGATAAAACAAAAAAGAGATTTAAGAAGCGTTACATTTAAAGTATACCGTGTATATTCATATTCCTCTATTTTTTCCATGTATCTTTTTATAATAGATATCTTTATTAATTCTTTTTTTTAATTAGAAAAACTTAAATTTGACATTGTACATCCTATTTTAAAATTTTCAAACAACACGGATAGAATTTTCCGTTTTATCGGCTTTGGTACGAGTAATAATTTGAATTTATTTCTTAGCGAGATTGTTTCAAACTTTGTCAGTTTTCCTCATTGATATTGGATTCGCTCGATATGGAAGCCAATTCAGTATTAATTCTAATAATACAATATTTAAACGTACCTCTTGCCATTGTGACGTCCTCAGCTTTTCTATCTGGTCAAAAAGTTCGTTTACTTGAACAACTTGTAACATTACCATATCCCAAAAGCCAGCTAGGTCTTCATTCGTCGTTGGAAATTCTTCACCCGGTACCTGATTCTAAAATATCAAAATACGAACCGTTAGCTGAACTTAATCTAATTGCGCAAGTAAAAAAAAAACAATTAAAATAATACTTACAATATTTTTTTGACATAATCCTGCGAATTGCTGCATTTTCTGCGAAGCTAACAATTTGGCTTTTCCCGCAGCAGATCGTAGCTTACCAGCTGCTTCTTCTGGCAGTGCGGTGTCACCGCTGGCTAATTCGGCCTCTGCAGATGCGGCCAACGAGAGTAACCTATCTGTCTCTTGTTTTAATAACTAAAAACGAATATCTCTATGAATTTATATTAACGGGAATCGCGCTTGCGTCGCGTATAATATATGCAGTTTTTCAACTACCTTCATAAAGTAATGACCATCTTTTTCTTCGATTACTTTTTCCGCTTCTTGAGTCTGTTTCGCTATGTTCGTCGAACTGGTGCTAGGTTCTAACACAGGTAGCACTACTTTCGGCGCCGCTGGCTGTTGATCGGATATGCTTTTATTACTAATATCACGCTTCGGTGCGTCATCTTCTATGGTAATCGGAATTCTCGTTATGCTATTCTGTGAATTCGTAATTGCGGGAGTCTTTTGCTCGGTTTTTCTTGTCGGTGTTACCCTAAAAATGTAAAAGTGTTTCGTCATTAAAACAAGAAAATAAAACAAAACCATTACTATTCTATTTGTAAATAAAATGTAGATGCTTACCTTTGTAGAGGTTTTATGACTTGTTCCGTTCCGTCCGTGGGTTTTCTACTACCAACTACGGGAAGTTGTGCCCGAAATTCCGGACGCAGGTGCCGCAAAACAGGCAGATTTTTCAAAGACTCTTCCATATTCGCGTTGTCTGCTATGTTATTGTTATTACTGGATTTATTGAAATTACTGTCACTGGTGTTTAGCTTAGTGGTACTGCGTTTGTAGAAGAAACCCTGTGCCAGAGCACCCGGGCCATAGAGCCGCTCCACTCGCTGTTGAATAAAAGATTTTTCGCTGCTCGACGAAGTATTTATCACTTGACTTTCAACTTCCACCGTCGAACCGTTCAGAATACTAGCGTCACTAAATGATGTATTTGACACTACATAAAAAGCAAAGATTGAATTAACTAAAGAAATTTAGAAGACTTTACGATATGAAATATAAGTAAAACTATAAAATAGGAGAAACTTAACTGATAAAAATTAATATTAAAATATTATATCACACTAAATATTTTAATTCTTTTTGAATCCTTTTTAATTACAGTAATTAAACTAAGAACTACAGTAATTGGAATAAGAAAAAATGAGTTTTACGATATAAGCGAGAAATAACAATAAAACACATAATGGAGTTAACACGATATAATACATAATATTATACATAAGTTATTTAATTGTAAATTGTAAAATAGTAATACAATATAAAAATATATTAATTAGAGATTCTGGCAATTAAAAATCTCAAAGTTTCATTAGACTAATTGTAAGATTTAGCAGTCGTAAAGCTTACCAAAGATAATCCAAACATATAAAAGAATTCACAAACAAAGATTAAGATAATACACAAAAACTAACCAACAACATATAAATACCAACAGTGTGTTTTTCGCCACACAAAGCGGCAATTGTCAAACGTCAATAGTAATGTCAAAACAAATATAAGTCGATACTATGATCTAAGGAGTCGACAATATAGCGATAGCGACCAATATTTAATATCGATAAAATTATGTAATGGAAAGAAAAATATACGTATCATTCCGTATCTAATGATGTAAAAAATTAATTTTTAATAATCGCAAAAAAGTTATTTTAATTTAAAATTCTCTCTCTCGAGAAAAAATAAAAAATTATACAAAAAATTATTTAAAAATATGATAAAATTAGCAATTAAAATTGTTTATTGAAAAGAGTTTCCCTTACGATTAGCGACGCCCTGCTTCGGAGAGGAGAAACCCGTACTGTAGGACTTGTTCTGTTGACCGCAGGACATCATCTGCGGCAAGCCAGGACTCCGTTTAGTCGCAGAAGTGTTCATTCTGATTGGACTGAGATCGGGAAACGTCGTGTGTAACGATATTCCCTTATCGACTTCTGAATAACCCTGACATATGCTGATCGAGCTTCTGCTCTCCATATACGTCTCGACCTTGCACTCTTCCTTCATACCATTCGTAAATCCGTTTTGCCTGTCCATCGCTAGCGGCGATATCGACTGACTTTTAGGCGGATGTTGGGTCGTCGGTACGCTGAGATTCTCGTTGGATCTTTTAACATTTTTTAAATACTTGTTTAACCGATATGTGTGTATTTTACAAAGAAATAAAAAAAAATGAATTGGAAGCATCTCACCTGAAACCAGCAGGACTCGTGTCCCTCGTGATTAGCCTCGTGCCAGGACTGCTGTCTCTCGAGCGGAATCCTTCCCTCAGTTTGCTGTCGTACCTGGTGATTCCCGAGTAGCCGCTTATGCTGCACGCCAATCCAAGATAACTTGGTTTCTTCGCTGCCGTTACCTGCTCCTGTTCCGGGCTGCCGCATACATTGCTGACATTCAGCTTCTTTTCATCGGGGGTGAGATGCGACTTCTGCAACGTTTCGCTGCTGCCGTTCGCCAAATTTTCAGGCGACGACACCGGTTCGCCGTTGCACGCTGACAGATTCAAACTGTGCAGCGTCTTTTCCGACACGGAGTCTACGGTATTCTCTGAAAGAGGAAATTCCACTATAGCGAAAGCGTTCTTCTTCTTCAGCTCCAATTTACGATCTTATAAACCGTAGAAACTAAAATTACGAAAGACACTAGCGTAGATGTCACATTGCATGATTGAATAAGATTTAATAATTTTTAAAAATTATAGCTTCTGCATTATTAACACGATATGTGACAAATTAGAATTGTATAAATAGAGAATTGTGCACATAAATATTTGAATCGCGCGTTTAAATACACGTTTAGGTCATATGTTAAATCGTATGTAAATTCACTAATAACTCGATTCACCGTGTTCTCATTAATCGATCAATGTTTGCGAGCCAAGTCAACCGACGAGACATTCACCTTCGAAAAGCACCCACGCGATTACACATATGCCAATTCACGTTAAACGAATCTTATTCACATCGTTGTCGCGCAATCCGACCTTATTTTCTACGAATGGAGCTGTTCCAAGCTCGTTACGTCGAAACAACTTGGAAAAATTCAACTTAGTCACACAGTTCTAATCTACGATCGACTGAAGCACGTCTCGCAGAGGCGAGGTGTACCAACGACAGTTCTTCACGCTCGTCTAAATCGTAGCAACGGTCTTGGAACACTGAGCAGAGAGTCCCTCGCGGGCAACTCGTCAACGCCTTCTTGGCAACGATAAGGAAAAGAAGCATTGCGCGAACTTGGTGCGCTTGCCTACGGTCTAAATCCGATCGGCATTTCGAGCGAGCAAAAAGCGTCCGCGACCTACGAGAAGGTAACGGTGGGAAAGATCGGCGACCCCGAAGGACGATCTTGAAGTCTCGAAAATCTACATGAATCTTGAGTACGTGAGAATTAGCGTAATAATAGGAAAAATGTAATAATACAAAGTCTGAGCTAGTCACGCACAATCCTTTTTTTTTTAAATAAATTTTACTAATCTGTAACTCATAAATTAGAATTTATAGTTAATTTTCTATGTATATAATATTTGTTTTGCGCGAGAAGTCGAAGTAAAATATATACGTAAGATAATTTTCACTGATTAGATAATTGCGCTATTGGATGTTTATCGGGCAGCTTTCAGCATCAATTAAGAGTGCTGTATTTTAGGATAATTGAAAGAACTTGCTCGAGAGATAAACTTTAAGTGATACGTTCTTTTCAGGCGCACATTCCATCTTTTTCTCCAGAATGATTACCTCGCTTGAGCGACGCGTCTAATCATTCTCCGCCCGACCGAGCTCTCGCCGAGAATTCCCTGCGAGAAACGATCCTTCCAGCAAGGGGACATTTTCTGTCATTGCAATAAAATTTTCTTTCCTAAGTTCTAGATATTATTATTTAAAAATCCAATTGTGTCAATTATTAAATTTCCAAATCGTGATTCTCTTTTCGCGAAACTTTATTATATTTATGGATTACCAAATTATATCTATAAATAATATTGCAATTTTTAAACGTATACCATATGTATTTCAGATTTCTCTCATTGAAAATTTAGGATTTTGTTATAATAACTTAATTCAATAAAAACAATTTAGTGACGGAATCTTTCTCGATAATATAACGATCTCTTATCAATATCGCGCGTCTCGCAATCGCGGGAACGGTGTCTCTCAATGCGTGGATAGCCAACCTGATCGGTCGGACGCGGAGCGGTCGACGTCCAGGCTGCAGCTCCCGATGCTCTCCTGACTGGTCATGTTGGGGTGATGTCTGGCGCCGATCGTCGCCGACGGTCTCTGATCCGGGTCCAAGCGATGGTAGTTGAGGGGTTGCACGGCCAAAGAGAGCGGCCTAATGCGTCGATGCGAACGGATGCCGCCGGCTCCGGGTACCGACGACGTCACCGTTGCGACACAGGAATCGTCAACGTCCTCCAGACCGGCCACCTCGCCGCCCCCGCGCGTCTGCCCGTTCGCTCGACGTTCCTCGTCCACGCGATCCTCGTGCACACTGCACAGGTCCGGTTCTCATCCCATATACTGTCACGCGTGTATCGGAGTTTGTTCTCGAGCTCGATATCGATTTACGACATTTGTATGTATATATATAATACATACGTGGTGTGCGATTCTAAATATACCGGTATTCCCACGATATTTTTGATTAAAAATTGATGATCTCTTTATAAAAAAAGGAGAAAAGAAAAGTTAATAGATAACAAAATGTTATTTTTTAACATTAGATCAATTTTTATAGAATTTTAATTCGTGATTAAAACATTTAACATTTGTCTTCGAAGGCTGATATCGAGTTGAATTTCATTTCAGAGAATATTATTTTAGCTTTCAACCAGAAATATTATTTCTTTTTTTCATTTTTCACCTTTATCTTTACCAAGTGCTATTATTTAACACTTTAATATTATATAATAATATCTAAAAAAAAAAAAAAAAAAAGAATAATTTGCGATCCTAATGAATTAATCTGATAAGAAATATTGATTATTTACTTTGAGAATAAGTTTGGAAATTTAGTAAAATTTTCAAAATCACAGAAAAGTGTCGCAGAAATATCTCGAATGTAACGAGACTTTAAGTTACCTCCAAAAGATCCAACGAAACGTTTCACGCGTTGGCCATCGCATTTCTCCGCATTTCCTTTTTGAATGTGACATTGCCTCGAAGCACGAGAAAGCGGCACGAATTAGCATTTACCGGTAATCGTTGCGACTGCTTTTTGCACGCGACATTCGTATGGAAACTGATAAATGAATCTCTAAAATTGCTTTCTTTCATCGTATATCACCGAGAGAGCTCGAGAACATCCGTGGGGATGGGAGCTGGCGCCACTCGAATAAGTCCGACAGATTACTGGTTTCTCGATGGACCAGCGTATATTTTGCATGTATAATATTACACAGCTGGATCGTGCCGAGAGACTCGACGATATAACATTGATGCAGGAGAATCTCGCAGACACAACAAAAATAGATTTTACAACAGTTGCCGCTCGATTGAGCGAGCGAGAAGTCAAGTTCGACGAGATTCCCTTGGAATTCTTTCGGCATATTTTTTCGACGTAATATTAACGAGCCATATATTTTGTCTTTTACCAATGTAACGAGAGTAATTAGCGATATATCGACATAGCGCGCGCGTGACTGTCTGATAAAAGCTCAACTCTTTAACGTTCCAGCAATGGAGAAAACCAATTGGAAAGTTGCACAGCGCGATAAAAACCAGATTTGTGAACTTAATGAAGGCAAACATCATATGTTATGGGCAGGCAATCTCATTAATTTCACCGTGACTTTCGTATTTTCCTGCATAATCAAGACAATGAATAAATAAGCAGTTTTTATTGTTGCGACTCTCGCAACACGCATCAATGCCATATTTTCTTTTTTGCTTTGTATTATGCACGAAACCTTCGCATGTCATTAACTTTTTTTATTTCATGTCAGTATAGCTATTATCGTATTTATCGAGGTAAATATTTACAAAAAAAAGACAAACTAACATCATATAGACATAGAGTATCTCGTACTATGATACCAATTTCAGAAAAACAATCATTAAAAAGAAAAATATTCATATAAACATATGTTCGATTTGATCTTATTTTCAAATTTGCAGAAAATTTTATTCTAGCGATCTGTATTTGATTACTTTCACAAGACGTGCCCAAAATGACAAATGATTTTGTATCGGAATGCACGCCTGTCAACATTTTTACTTGAACTTTTATTTGTGAAATCATCTGAAATTCATTATCTAAAGAATATTTATTAATATTATTGAAATATACTCTATCATTTAACGAAGTTGCCAGCAAGTCCAAAGAACACTTGAAAAATTGAAAATCACATGCAAGATAATCATTTTCAACACTTTTTGCGAAAAGATAAGCAGATACAGATTACTCAAGTACCAAATTTAATAATCGTTATTTTTAATCAAAATAAAGGAACATTTATAGAGCTGTGTAATAGATTTGGATCTCGGAAACATTATTGCAGAGTGGCACCAGCTTCCAATAATTGATTTATCGGTAATAACTCGCTCACGAGAAACTCGTGCAAATAGTTCCGGGTTGACGAATGAAATTATCGGCAAATTGGCGTCGGTATTAATTGCACGTGCTAATCGTGCGAATGGCATCGGTCATTTGTCGCGAGTCGAGCGAGGATATTAAACTACAATTCCGTTCATTTCAGCTGCATACTTTTTTGCCTTTTAAAGTGAGATATGTAGGTAGCAATGTACATATATATATGAACATTGTAAAGAAAAAAAATTCAAGATTGCGCAAAAGTGTGGCTAAAAGGAATAAGCCTTACAATCGTACAAATCAGCGCAAGCGGGTGCATATCGAATGAGTGCCATCAGACTATAATACATGCAGTTAAAGTCGCTTTCACATCGGCGACTAAACTCGCGCGACATCTCTTCAACATGTTGCATAGGAAAAACGCATCGTCCATTGACGATTGTCGCACGTTTACTCGCTCGTGTAATCGCGACGGCAGTGTAAGTTGTAACGTATACGTAGGAACAGAAGGAATCTTTTCGAAAAAGTCACACGGTGTATAAAACGGCTCGTTTTTCAAATCGTTACACGCTTCGATTAGTTTTAAGTATTTATTTTTAAAATTATAACATACGAGACGCTCCAAAATAAGAATTATTTTTAGAAGAAATATTTTTATAGACATTCTATTAATATTATGTAGTATAAATTATAATAAACGAGTCTTACGAAATTGCAAATATCCTATTATGATAGATTTTTTGCATTATGATATGCATCGATGCAGTTCTAAAAAAATGCAACAGACTTCAGATTACATTCTTGTGTACTTATAATTTACACGATGCTCGTAACGCGGGTTGAAGAAACGAGTCGCGCGAATAGATAGATAGATAGGTAGGTAGGTAGATTGTCCGGTGTTGTATAATATTGTTTACGATGCGGAAATCGGCGCTGACATAATTATGAGTTAACGGTTTAAAGTGCATCGCGGATGTACAGGCGTGCGGCCAAGCAAAAATGAAGAGTGTAAGGTGAACGAATCATGCTCGATCGTCGATGACGATGATGATGATGATGAGCGTGTGTATGCGTGAACGCGCGAGCGAGAATTAATCGACTGCCCGTTAGAGAAAATGCCAAAGTGTTATTATATACGCGCGAATATAACGATCTATCTCCGTAAGGTGATGCTGACCGCGCAAGTATTCGAACAAATCACCATCGATGTGTCGAATCTATTAATTTCGCTTGTCTCGAATCGTTAGATGTATCTCCACATGTACATCAGATAGGAATGGCGTTTGAATGCATACCGTGGATGCATTCAAACTCGTACTATGCCGTTAATGAATCTCGACGAGACCTATTCACGTTCTAATCGCTCACCGTAAATATTTAAAACGCAACAAACACATTATGCCTCCCAGTATCTGTTGCACCCTCAAAATTTATATATGTATATATAATGGGATGTTAATTTATTATTAATGAATTAATCGCCAACGATATACATTAAATATTAATCATGTATTAATTATCCATTCTCTGTGAGAATAAATATTGTAAATCCGTGTTATTACCCAGAAAAAAAAACAAAAAAAAAACCATGCAAGTATAATTCACACAGTATCAACGTCAGAGCAACTGAGAATTTGCTCTTAAAATTCCGAGAAGATCTTTCAATCCTTTACAAACGTCTTTTTCTCTCTGCCTACCTTCGCCGCCAATGTTTCCAGAGAAGGAACCTGGAGACATTCTTTCTCGTTACCGGATTCACTGTATAGGTACCGCTCTCAATTTTTAGAGGCATCCTTAGCCGCGAACGCGTCACTTCGGATTGCGCTCGATGCACATCGATGGCGTGCGAGCCGATATATCGATTGCAAGATGATCTGCGAATGTCAAAGGAGATGATATCGCACGCGTATTACTCTCCTGCTTGTATTTCGAAACGGCGATAAGCGTCGTTAAGAATGAGATTTCAAGTGTTATTGTGCGTTCTTATATGCGTGTTATACAATATTATATATATCCTCCTCTCTCTCTCTCTCTCTCTAAATTGATGAGAATTGGGAAATTTTTGTTTCTTATTAAATTATTATTAATATTTGATAGTTATGTATTTATAAATATATCACAGTTCATCTTATTGTCAATTGATCGCACGTAAGCAAAGAGGATATATCCGTAACGTAGTTTCATCGATCGCTACCGATTTATTTATTCTGGTTCACGCGGCGATTGTGATTTTTCTCTTTTTCGCGTTGCTCTTTCTCACTGTGATACTCGCGAGCATGTTTCTAGGATGACTAGTTGCCGAAGACTGGCATCCTCCCAATCTCATCTCTCTGTACCGTGATTCTCTCTCTCTCTCTCTCTCTCTCTCTCTCTCTCTTTCACCCAGTCTCTTTCAATCTCCCGTCTTTCCAACTGGTCTCTTTATCTTTTCTCGAGTCGGAAGTATTTTTGGAACACTCAAAAAACCACGATGGCACACGGTGCCGCTTTCTCCCGTCTCCCTGCATGTTGTCTTTTCTTCTTCTTCTTTTCTTCTTTCTTACTCCCTTTGCGCGAGCATTAACGCGTGAACGAACGTGGAAGGGCGCATGAATCTAAAGAGGACCACGAGCGGAAAGTCGGCGTGTCTACACGTGCCCGGCACGCGCGTGCGACACCGAAAGAAGCGCGTTGCAAAGACGATCAACACACGAGCGATCTTCACAAACTGTCATTCACTCGCTTGCGCGACGAAACTTGATAAATTCCTAAGATATAAAAAAATTTAACGCATTTCTATTACAAATTATAAGTATAAATCACTCTCCGAACCTTACGCAATTATTCGATATTAAGCCGGAAATTATCGAAAATAAAAGTTGTTTCTCTTCTTCTCTTCTATCTTTGCTAAAATTTGGCGACAAAAATAAAAATGAATAGCACAAGTTAATTTTCTTGAGCAATTTTCTAAAAATGATCGAATAACGCCGGAAGAAGAAAAGCTTGCCTTCGATTTCACGTGCGGGCGAGCAGATAAGTACCGCGTGTAAATCGTTGCTGAGAGCTAATAGCCCCTTTTGGTGTCTGTCATCTGGTCTTTTATGAACCGTTAATCCGTAAGCGCTTTTATGACCTACGTAATAGTTTCTCTTTCTTCATAGGGTTGCTTTCTCTGATGTCGGCTTTCGAACGCCCTCAATCCGCGGCTGTCGCGCAAGTACGCATTACTATATATAATAAGCTATTACGCTTTGTGTATTTCAGTAATTTGACATAATTCACCTGCCTTTGAAACGAAAAAAAAATTCCAAGAGACATGGCGAAGATTTTCTGCGAAAAGCTTTCAAGGAACGCGTGTGAATTAAATCTGTAATAAAAATTGAAATTTATGAAGGATCTAAACTTTTAAACTCAAACAAAGACTCTCATCTCGAACAGTTACAATCAATAAATATTCTCCAGTCTCGAGAGAGATGTAGGGGGGGGGGGGGGAAGCCAAAATTTATTATCAATCCTCACAGAAATTTAATTAACATAGTAAAAGTTGTTTTTATAAACTATTAAAGCGAGTTTATGTCGCACAACGAGAAGGTTAAATAAATTTAAGATAAAGCAGAAGCAAACCAGAGAGAGGGTATGTTTCGTTCCTCCCCGGAAGATTTCCGGTATTCCCGAATGTTGGACATAATCCGTGCAAACGTTTCCCCGTCATTATTCTATTTCAGTGCTCCCGGAAAGATTTACGGGCTCGGTAATTGAAACCGACAGCATTCAGAACGTTGTCGACGAGGAAGGGTTCGGTGGTTCGTGTCGCCATGGGGTTCCCGGTTCGTTTACACCGATAACATCGAGAGCATCTCGGGATGTCGGCGGCTTTAGTGCTAACAATCCAGAATAGTCAATGTCCCGTTTGTGAGAGCACTATAATGTTCGTGAATGTTCCGTATACTCATTGTTGGTGTCACAGAGAAATGCTTGATAACAAAGCTTGCACCGAGAAGAGAAAGAGAGAGAACGCGCATTCAATTCCCCAAAATTCATGCTACGCGGAGCATCAACCCGAAATGATTTCAGCCAATTATAAAGTTCTGCCCTATCGAACGAAGAGTCCTCGATTGTGCGCATCGGTTGATTTTTTTATCTCCGCTATACTAGCATCACAACAGCCGCCAAATGATCTTCGGTCACGGAAAGCACCAACGGATGGGGAAAAAAAAAAAAAAAAAAATCGCGACTGTGAAGAGTCGCAAGCGATGATTTACGGTTGATTAGAATTCAGTCACGAATCAGAATTCATGAAAATCTCAGATTTCGCACTGATTAATTTCTAGTCATTTATCGTCATTAAATCGCATATTTTGTAAGCCTAATAAAATGCCTGATATAATAGATATAATGAAATTATAATGTTTCATGAAAATATATTCGCATAAAATATATCGTTGCCGCGGGATTTATCATAATTTCGCGAAACATTGTAAAATTCGCAAAAAAGTACATCAAGGACACAAATAAAATTTAGTCAAACGCATGACTAGCGTGAAACAGAAGCTGCCGTCTGGGAATGCAGAAAGCACAGCTATGAATTCAAATGCAATGTGATGCTAGCGCTCCGCTGAAAGAGTTGTCATGTGGGAATCCGATGAAAAATTACAAGCATGGAAAGAATATCTCTGAAGAATATGTCCTAAGTATGCTTAAATATACATTTAAATGTCTAAAATTAAGAATTAAATATGTTTTATTTATAAATCTACATCAAAAAATAATTTTTTTCTATAAATCGTTCTAGTGTTATTGAAGAAAATATTTTAAAAAATTCTTGCTTAAAAACCTGACTGACGTTATATCTTCAAAAAGTTGCTAACAAGTTCGCGATAAAAGCATAATGTACCTGATGTTTTATCTCGGGACAACGAGTCACCAGCTTAAGTTCGATATGCTATCTGCGATTCTAAAATTCAATAAAACCAATGACAGTGGGACCACGTGAGATACGACTGTGCCATTTACATGACTGAACGAACGATAAATCCCGAGGGAATAAGAACGAGTATCATATATAGACTACTCCTAAATGTCAAATAATACAAAGGAACATGTATTATTGCGCCTATCACGTTTTCCAAAGGAAAACTACATAATTATCTTGCATACCGATCTGTTCTTTTCTCGAATGCACCTATCCCTGCATACTTGAAGGCACGGATCGTGCCCTTTGTTTCGCATATTTATATTCATCGGAAAGATTAATACTATTAATACTATTGACGCGAATGATTTTCTATATGGATAAGAGTTAGCAGAAGATTAGATCATTAACAATCCAAGCGTCGTCGACGAGCGATGTAAATGTCATTCGCACAGACATAACGCTAATTAATCGATGACTTTTACATGCGCTGCAATTAAAAACAGCATGCGGCACTTTTGCATTTGTCACGCATGACCTGGATGTAAAATGCCTATGATTTCTCGTCTCGTCACGAAGTCCATTGACATGAAATTTCACGCACTTAGAAGAGAAAAATATTTACCTCCGAATGTGGGTTGGGCTCGCTTCACAGGAAGTGGAGTAAAATAAAAATTAATATCATTCGCTTAATTCATGATAATCACGAGCTGGGTAAAATTGGACTCCGAGAAAATACAGGATAACTTAAAATACTGTTGCTATCGTAAAAGATTTTTAAAACTTCAAAGTTAAAACTCTGCATAGTAGGCGAATGTTTATGCATATTTATGTTATATAATATATCTAATGAAACGCGCATATGGAAATCTTATCTGGATGTCACGGTTGAAAACTTGCGAGGTATATTAAGTTACGAAATGAACGGTAAATCGTGGGGGGACTAGCCTAAAATAGAGAGCCACTGTCGCAGCTACAAGACGGTTCAAATACCGGTATTAAAATCTTTTCCGGTTTGCCCATCCAACATGCAACGGAGAAAATATACGCGTCCACAAATGAATTATTGTGCGTTAAGTTTGTCCACGTGAGAGATGATAAGATCTTAAAATCAATTTTAACGTATATTTTTATTTCTCGGCTATATATTATACATATATGTTAATTGTAAAATTTCGAAAGACGCGTTTCGTTCTCTTTACTCTATCTATGCACTTCTATTTCGTGTACAGTGTTGTACTCCTCCGCGAAACCTCTGCAGCTTTCCCGCTAAAGAGGAATACCTCCTCGCTTTCTCAAAATTGTCGGGAGAACGTCGCCGGTATTCAGAGGTAAGTGACACCGGGTGAACTCTTCCGTCTATATATAAACGAAAATAAACCAAAGTGACATTTGAACTATACTCTCACTGTCGCCCCTCTTCTTGTACGACAAACTAAAAGAGAGACGCAGGGGAGGAAAGACGAGGGGGACAGGCGTCGCGACGATCGTCTGAGAAAAATTGTGCCAGCTAAATCAAGAGGCGCCTGTCCTCCCTTAGTAGACTTTCCCATCTTCATCTCGAATTATCCCTTTTTACAATTAACTGCTAATTTTCGCCGCTCTCGTACATCGCTGTGTATTTTAAAGATCTAAGAATCAGAGAAGGATTGCACAAGGCACCTTCCTGATATTGAAAGAAAACGTTCACTGATTCACTGATATGACAGAAATTATAATTCTGAAGTGTTGTAATGTCAATACAACGCTGCATCCTTAATATAAACATCGCGAAAGTAACTACACAGGCAGTTTTTCCGTCTAAAGCGTTTTTGTACGAGGATAATGTATGATACATTGAATGACGTAGAAAAAAAACGACGGTCTTAAGTCATAAATTCATTAATTTGTTAATTTGAAATTCTATTTTCTATCGAAATATTATAAATATTCAACTATAATAACTGTTAGAAAATTGTGTTCTCAGTTGCAATCGGAAAAATTATATTTTATATTCAAATTACATAAATTATTCGTATCCACATGAAATATGATATTAAAACAACTATATCAATGATTTTTATATAACATTTTTATAAGACAATTTTATAGGACAATTTTTATAAGATTTTTCATCAATGTTTATAATTATATCCTTGAAGAATCTCCCCCAAAAATTTGCAAAAAAAATTTTCCGAAAGCTTTATTTATTCTACTCACTCATAAAAATATCCTTGCAATATTATATCGACACTGTCGCAGGAAGTAAGAGGTATGCACATCGTATTGAAAGACTATATATTAGGGTAGTGAAAGAAAGAGCTTCGATCGAAATCTATATTAGAAAACCGCAATCGCTTGGAGGAATCTCGCCTCGTCTTCGAAGCTATTACAGTCGAAATTTGACATACGATAACGCGTCATAAGTCACGTCTATATGATATCGTGTATCTCGCTTCAACACACTACACGTCATTAATCTCCCACATGGTTTTAATCAAAGGGGGACCGTTCTTGCAAACACGCTAATGACTAGTTAGGCATGTAAACGGTTCCGTTCTACAATCATTGAAAGAATGCGTATTCTGACTTATATACGAGACTATTTCATGTTTTATGTATGTATAATGATATTTTAATATTAAGATTCTCTGACAGAATCTCAGGATTTTTTTAACGAGTCCTCAGACATGCTTGGTAAATTGAGCGTGGGGGTTCGCCGGGTACTAACAAGACAATAAAGTACAATTTCGACTTCTGTTTTTTAAATGGAAGCCATCGCGTTGATCGTGTCAGTATTTAAATAAAGGTCATCGTGTCTTTCCGATTCTGACGTCCGATCTGCACGTCCAAACGGTGTCAAGGTTGTACTTTTTTTTAGAAGCCAGCGAATTTAATTTTCGAAGAATGTCTTTAATTATCAGATAAAAATAATGTATGGATGGAGAATTTAAAAAAAAAATCAAGCGCGTTTCACATTTATTCATATGACTTATGAATAAAAATGAGCCCCGATTGAATGTGCAAAGCGTGACGCTGACAAAAAACATTCTAACGTCGTTGACTTACGATGAGCCGCAGTAATTATTCGCGATGTCGAAAGCTTGGCGAAGAGCGGAGCGGCGGGTGTTTGTCGTGCAAACGTCTCGCCGAGAATGGAACGAATAATCGCGGCGAAACGCCCGCACTTTATTCGATGCATTTATGGAAAACGACCGAAGAACGATCACGGATAAAAGACGGTATGAATTCATCGGGCTATTTCTTTAATCGTGACTCCTGCGAAAACTATATCTCGTAGCAGCAGCAGCAGCAGCAGCGCACGATGACGCGCGCAACGAAATGTCACGATCACGTGCGTGGCGCAAATCAATAAATGTTACGCTCCACATCCTCGATCAAAGTAGCGCGTGAAGTTTTATGTATGACAAATGTATGATGTAGGAATAGATGCGTGCGTAAGATTTTGCGTGCAACTGTGTCGATCTATAAATGCTGTGCCATATTGATTGTGCAGTCGTATAAATATATTAGTGTTATTATATCGAAAGGTGGAAACATCAATGACTCGACGAATGTGAGTCGTGTAGAATAACACATGTTATAACATAGAATTATTAAACAGTAATTCCCTCTCCGTGTATTACATGCTTACAAATTTCTATATGATATATTTCAAACAAAAACATTGATAAATTTAACATCACTGACAATGAAACGATGTGTATCCATAATAAATTAGCATGTGCGTGACGTTTCGACGTACGCAAGCACGCAGTTTGCGTTCAATATTTCCGTGTAATTTACAATCGCGATCGCTTCGAGACGAACGATCGTGACGGAAAGGAATAGATGAACGTTTGTTTCCGTTTCGAGCGGTAAACATTCAAGAGGGAAGGAAAAATATGGGAGTGTCCCAACGCGAGGATAAAACGCTATCTTTTCGTTGAGCGGGGAGGGGAACCGGATTTCCGAAAAAGGGAAAGCGCGGGATGTAAATTGCCTGTGCGCGTCTCGCGTCTCGCAACACGCACGCACGCACGCACGCACGCACGCACGCACGCACGCGCGCCTACGCGAATGCGATAAATTATGCGAGAGGAGACGGGTCACATATAGAGTAGGGGCTACCATAAAAGAACCTGTTACGTTCCAGATATTAGCCCAACGAGCGCGTACAAAATCGGATGCATTACAAGTGGCAAGAGAGGAGAAAAGAGGAAGCGGGAGACAAGCCATCCTTGCTCCCACTCTGACATATCGCGACGTAGACGCGATCGCGATGAATGCCTGGTAGAAAATAAACGCAAATAGGGTCACCGGAGTAATCCTCGATGCCGTTAATGCCACCGCCATAGTTACACATAAATAAGTACAGGTTTTATAAACTATTGTGGCTAATTTTAAGAGCGCTTTATATCCCGTATTAGAGCGATTAGTTACATATAATAAAGATATAATAAATGAATTCTCCAAGAATTTTTATTCTTAGAGTACGTTATACCTGTTATTATATTTTTCCAAAATATCTATAAAAATCAATCTTTTCCTGTTATTCCACTATTTTTTTCATTATTTTTTTTTGCTCTATAAATATAATATTTAAAAAAAAATCTCTGTGGGCGCGCGAAATTTTATTCGACGTTCTTATTTCTCTCATTTCTCTGGAGACGAGTAAAAACTGAGTATCGTGCGGTTCTTTATTCCTGTTTATCGATCGGCAGGAGAGAAAACCGGTATGTGTATTGTACGGTGTTTCGTGTAAAACGGGCAACACGCGCAACAAAGAATGGCTCCGTACGGTAATTTCGCACCGGCCGACGCGTACCTATTGTAATTACGGATCTGGTAAAAACGGCATTCCGCGCATGGAACGCGAATAAGGCGCCGCAAACTGTAACGATCGCGCATCGCGGGACACAATGCAGACAACAATACCCGACGACGAAGGCGTGACACGGTCAATTTTAGCGCACGTCGAGGGTTAAAAATAAAACCAGCACTCACGAACGATGTCTCGAATGCGCTTGAATTGTTCTTTAATGAAGCTATGCGAATTATCCGCATTGTTTTGGCATCCTAATTCGTAACAAGAGCACGTTAGTACTCGTAACTTCGTAACATGATTCGATCAGTATTGGTGACTAACCGTGAGTCACGTTAAATACTCAGAATCACGAACTGATATATTTCTTTAACCATGTCGTGATAATACTAATCCATCTCGAAACTGCAATCTCTGAATTGTATTTACATTTGATAGTAATAAAAAATGATCATTAATCCGGACACAGATCGTAAAAGTCTGACTACGATCGACGATTTGATCGAACGTCATTGCATTAGGTTTGTGTAGATTGGAAAAAGCGCGATTTAAAAACAACAGATTTGCGTGACTAAGAAAGCGCACCGACGAAAAATTAAATTTCAATTACATTTGTTACAACTGATCCGAAACGGCCGTCAAACGATGCGCGATACGAAACCGCGATATTGTGCAAGTTGTGTGGTTTCCTGCTTCGCTTTAATCTTTTTACACGATATAGCGCAGTGTATTATAGCGGCTGAGAAATTATGCGGCAATCATCTCGTTGCAGTTGCAGCGTAGCAAATGTGTCATATGTGTCATACCGAGTGCACTGCATTTTATCGTGATTATGCTCGCGACGCATCATATAAAAGTCACTATTGCTGTGCAAAGAATTGGAGAATTGAAGCGAAATTTATATAGACTCGTATCAAAGCTGTCCCCATAAATTTTGAAATTATAAGAATGCCAAATATATCATAGAAATAAAATTGTTATTTTAAAAAAATAAATTTTAAATAAAAATCGTATAAATTGCATAAAAAAAGATAATAATAATTTAAATTATATATTAAATTGTGCAAGAAGAAATACATAAATAAATAAACCAATGATTATCATATAAAGTTCTCGATACACGTACATAGATACGCCCTGTATCAGTCGTTCGCGATTATCATCGATCACTTTATTCTCTCCTAATCGCCGTCAATTAATATCGTTTGAAGAATATCGTTTCCCTCGATGTACCATATCGGGGGGGCAAAGTCAAGAGTAACTTTTCTAACGAAACAGAATCGCGCGCGTGTGAGATTCGACTATTCGAAATCTCTTGACGACGCGCATATACTGCATTCAGAAGCACACGTCGCATTCTACTGATGGACGGACAATGCCATAAACGAATCGAACGGCTGCGACGAGCCGTTACGTTGCAATCACGCTCCTTGAAAAAGAGAAAAGAAAATGCACCCGACACATTTTTGATACGTTGCGTATCGCGGCGATTATATCGATGACCATTTATATATAATACGCATTGACGTATCTGATTAATGTGAAATACAATTGAAAAGTATGAAAAGTGATCACGTGTCATCAATCGAGAACCAATTAAACAACGTAACGTAGGTTACGTTAATTAAACGTAAGGTATCGACAAAACCGATAAAAAATATCGCTACTGCACTCTGTGTAAATTTTCTATCACGTTTATTTTTAATTTTTTTATTTTCCTCACTATTATATTTTAATAATATGAAATAATAAAAAAATATTGTATAAAGAATATTTAGGGAGGTGAAAAGAAATTATTGTACAATTTTTCTGATATATAGTTTTACAGTGAGAATATTTTTTATATTTGTCAAAAAAATTGCAATTTTTACCATTACAATTAAATTTTTTTGCAAAGTTTACTAAAATCCGAACGACGCGTTACGGCGCGTAACATGTGCGAGCGTCAGATTCTCGCGAATACTACCGTTAGCACTTTATTAAAAATCGTACATCATTGATCAAACTCTCTCGCGCCTGTCTATCTGTAATCTCAGGATCTGCCAGACGATATATAATGTATCAGATATAAAATCAAACAATATTATTCAATCAGTTTTCAATTCTTTCCATAACTCGGTAAAAATTTAAACGATCCATTGTCGCACACGTTTAAATTAACGTTGACGTTTACGGTATCGTTGCTTTTCTTTACAAACAAAATAATCTTTAATTTCTAAAAATGACATTTCGAGTCGAAAACTAATTCACGGCGTTATCCGAATGGAGACTACGAACCGCTAAGCGGAAAGAACGAATACGTGGATTATGCGTGTCTCCACATATATATATATATATATATATATATATATATATATATATATATCGTTCTTTTTTCACGCACAAGAGACGCGTAACGGTTCGCGCGTATACTCGAGTACACGCGTGCGCGGCTACATTAATCGACATACATCAAACAACAACAACCAACGTGCTTTAATGGCACGACTGACAGTTTAGTGACTCAAGTGGCGCAATCGTTAAACTCGGCACTCCGACATTGCCGGAGATATTTTGTCGGTAGAGAAGCAGACAAGAAAGGATAATGACCCATCTCATCACGGTAAGTGCATCGATTAGAACGCACACGATCCTATCCTATGAAGAGGTGTTTTTTTTTGTTTTTTTTTTTTTTTTTAAGCGATGTATCGATCACTCTAATGCCTTTACTGCCTTATGTCTCTGAGAGTGATTTTAAATCACGCTCGGAGAAAAAAATCTTTACTGACATTTCTACGAAATATTAAAAAAAAAATAATAATAATAATTTTCAAAGCAGAAAATTAAAAAAAAAAACACAAATATGTCGCAGCTAAACTGTACTGTTATTTTAACGCAGATATCCGTCAGAAACAATACGTAATTTTAGCTTTAGGATGACTGTATGAGAAATAAGCGTCAGCTATGACATTAGAAACGGACTATAAGAAAAATAGCGCCGACGGTATCGTGACATCGGCACACGTGCCGGCATTTACTAATCGATAGTGGCCACACAATTCGCAACTCAAGGAAAACGCTCGACTAGGGCGTGTAATTTAATGTTAAACTATGCGTAATTCGATTGACTATTGACGAGAACGCGAGACTCAACGTCCGGTTCGCCTCCGCGAGTAAGTTTTAAAATTCGATGACCCGTTCTCGCCATAATCGCGATCGCAGTAGGACGCGAGGAAAGTACAAGGCTCAAGGACGATGATAATCTCTGTACGAGTCGAGATTTCAAAAACTGTATTAAGACTCCGTTTCTGTAAGAGAAACGAACGTTTCAGCTCCTCGTTCGAACGAGTCATCGATCGAGTGTTGCGTGACAATAATATTTAAAATATTAAAACGCATTTCACAAATGATGTGAGACGAACGAATTTGCTTAAAAAAAAAAAAAAAAAAAAAAACTGACATTAATTTATAATAATACATTATTAAACAAAAACGAAAATCAGCTTATAATCCAGAGCAGAAAATTTATAATAATGATCGTATGTTTAAAAGAGATATAGCTTTATACTACCACTTCAATCAATTTTACAATCAGTCGTATTAAATGCCGTTACAAGCACGTTGAAATACAAAAATACACCTGCACACATCATCAGGTGTAGAGAAACGATGACGAGCACTACGCACGCACGTACACAGACACATTTTCTAAATCGGAACAGGACAATTCAAAAATTTCTCCGACGAAAATATCTAAAAGATGATCGTCCATCTTCAGAACGTGTTCCATTAAGTACCGATGAGATCATACTACTCCGAAATTTACAGGAAGAATTGATTTTAATACCTAAGAAAAATCCTTCCGTGATAACCTCCGAGGAAGCCGGCACGAACGTGATCGACGAGACGATCTTGGCTGCGAACTTACTCGCGATGCAAAGGACACTGGCGACACTGGCGCGATCCTTTCGTGTGTCCTGGAACGCGCGTGTTTACCTGCCCGGAAAGACCCCACCCTCGGCTCTAACTCTCGCGAGCGCACAGGCAAGCGTATCTCGGGGGAAGAAGGGAATCTCGCCGAGATCGTAAGGAGGAAGGAAATTAACGTAGGAAGAAGGAACGAAGCTCGCGCTTGTCACGCGAGACGGTTATAATATTTACTCACGGTATACGTGCGTCCTACTTATGTCAGGCTCCAGGATGGTCGGTGGACGACGTTTTCCTGGTCGAAATCGATGCCGTATGTGCACCTCCCGACGCGTTCACTTCACCTCGCACGTTTCCGCGGCGTGTCCCGGGATGCGCCCTGCGTATCCCTTCTGTCCACGCGACCACAACGGCACCCGTCAAACGCGACACGCACCCGCCATGTTGCTACGGCGATGCCAGCGCCATCCGCCAGCGCGACGGTCAAGTTACAGAGCGCGCGAATTTTCGAAAGTACATTTTCCTCTTATTATCGCGCTCGAGAATCAATTCTGAGAGATCATTAAAAAAAATCATAATAAGAAAATAATTATTATTAATCGATAAATGATATCTCCACCGACGATCGATAAGAGAGGTGCGCAAGATGAGACCCGGAAATTTTCGCGGAGCACTAAAGACACGTATGACATTCCTTCCCCTTTTCCAACCTTCGATCGGGCGGATGTTTTTCGCGAGAATAATACACCGAGTCGGATCGTCGTCGCTGCGTGATATCAGATGCACGAGACGGGCTATAGCCAATTCTTTAAATTTGGACATTGTCGCAAATTTTCGTGGTATGTATACACGAACGCGCGTCGATCATTTGTAAGCTGATATTTATTGATCGCGACGATTATCGCGATCGCGCGATCTTCGCGATTACGATACCTTCACTTATTGTGTTCGCAGGTACATACACACGTACCACGACTGACCACGTGGGCTGCATACACCGAATAACGCGAGCACTGCATTCATTCAGCGAGTGTATCACGTGATACTGTCATCTGTCGTATTGAAAACGTGATCGAGACGACGAGATACGCCGGAGGTTTCACCGAAAATCTACGCGTCGACGAAAGAGGTTAGGTTACCGATCGTAAATAGTGTCACGTGTGTTCGAAAATTGCGAATCTCGTTTCGAGATTTCCAGACCGAAAAGTAGGGAAAATGCAACATCGTTAATTGCGTAAATCGTAACGATCTTTAAGATTTCTTATCAAATCAGTTACAGCCGATCAAAACTGCTACGCGATAGAAATATGGCCGATTACTTTACAATTACATGAGAAAAATTTCATATGATGTTATAAAGTAAGATTAAGAGAATTCCTACGGAAATATATTGTCTGTATAACGTCGGTGCTCTGAATCGAAAAATTGTATGTGTAGCTTGTTAAAAAAAGATAAAATATATATTCTACTCGTTTTCACATTGATTAAGCTTGACAAAGATAGGAAAATATGGTAGATCAAGGCCTGTTCTCGGAGCACATATATAACAAGAAGTTTCAAGAAGAATTCAAAAAGTATTGGCACTCCGAATCTGATTTTAAAAATGTCGATTTTGAGATCATATCAAAACCCTTTAGAATTTGTAGAATATCAAATTTTATAAAAAACGAGAGATTTATAGAGAATTTAAAGTGCGAATTGGAAAATCATGATCATAAACGCAAAGTTACTGATCTCTATCAATTTGAGAAAACTGATGATTTATGTGATGCCTCCGACTACTGTACTCGGATGTTATACAAATCTTTCCAAAAAGATTTGGCATCGTGGATGGAGCGCAATACGAATATTAAGCTAAACAAAACTATCTCAATGTCAAGTGCTCGTTACTATGAAACAGATTATTTGTTGTGTCATGACGATAATATGGGTGATAGAAGAATAGCTTATATATTATATTTGTCGAAAGGCTGGACAGAAGAAGACGGAGGTGCTTTAGATCTTTTTGATACAGATGAGCATGGTTCACCTATGAATGTAGTAAAATCATTAATTCCGGAATATAATTCTCTTGTATTCTTCGAAGTTGTAGATAATTCCTATCATCAAGTAGCCGAAGTAATGACCGACGACAAATGCCGATGGTCAATTAATGGTTGGTTCCACGGTCCTTTAAGAGAATGTTATCAAGTTAAATCGCCAAGACCTGAATCAATAAAAAATTTCATAGAACCGAGCACCATCGATATAGAATTAAGTTCTTGGATTTCTAAATGTTATCTATTACCCAATATAATGGAGCAAATTCACGAGAATGTCATGAAAGAACCTTACACATTTCTTGAAAACTTTTTCGAAGAATCTATATTCAAACAAATTGCGAATGATTTGACGTCACAAGACATTAGTTGGCAGATGATAGGCCCTGCGGACATACGTCATTACGAGATAGCCGATGAAAAAACCTTACCAAAACTATTGAAAGATTTTTATAATTTATTTAAATCTATCTCCTTTTTTCAACTGCTACGGAAATACACGGGGCTTGATCTTGTGCCCGACGAGAAGACTATGAAACCTAAGATGACGATAGAATTGCAGAGATGGTCGGCGGGATGCTATACATTACTGTATGATAAATCGCTATTGAAAGATAGCTTAGATGATGCAATAAAAACTCCCCAACTTAACGACGACGTAAATATTACAGCATCGGCTGGTGCATCGACATCAAAGTCCTCGACTGAAAGAATCTTGAATACAAATCAATTGAAAAGGAAAAGGATCGGCTCTTCTTGTCCAACTGTCACAAATTTGTCTCATAAAAAAGTAACTAAATATTTCGATACCCAATCTGACGTTAGCACGCAATCCTTGAGTAAGGATCACGAACATGGGGCGGATGCGAGCGAAACTTCTTCGCCTCAAGACGAGCAATTGTCTCCTAATGACACACCAGCTAGTGACAGCGAGAATGATTCCATCAGTAAAGAAGAATATACGCTTGACTTGATAATACAATTTCACACGGAAAACGATCAGGGAGCACCAAAAACAGAAGACACGATAGATTTTATAGATCCTAGTCAAGAGCAAGGTACTCTAATTCAAATACCATCGTTAGATAATCATCTTTGTCTAGTTTATAGGTCATTGATGGTATATCGTCTTCAACAGTATTTGAATCATCTCTATGAAGGCTATTCTTATAATCTGATATGTTCGTATTATGAATAATCGTGCATGCGTAGTATTAAACTCTCGTTATAAATTGACATCATTTTATCGAGGAAAATCTAAAAAAAGAAAGACTAAAATTATTTTTTAATTATTTGATTTCGTTAACGAGAACAGCAGTCCTGGATCGAGATAACAATATTTGTTTTACGAATGAATTGTAAATATAATAATCATATTTTAATAAAATTTATCGTGAGAAACAAGTGGAATTTTCTTTTCAATAAAAAATACGTTAGACGTGATAGTTAAGTATGCATAAAAAAAATTGCGGATGTTATTCGCGAAAAAGTTAAGAGATTAATTTAATTTAATAGATATACCAAAGAATACTAATAGTAATGTTAAATAAGATAATTAGTAAAGATATAGTACATAAACATATATTCCAGTTAAAATATCTTTTTTAATTCTTGAAGGGAAAGGGAATCAACGTAGTAGATATATAATAATACGCGTTAAAAAAATATTGGTGCAATAAGCAATTATCGGCGATTTACAGACTTGCGAAAAGTTTGCGGCGATCTTGCTAAGGTAAAGGTTAAGATTATAATGCAGAGAAACATATACAATTATTTATTAGATACGGTATATACATGGCGTAAAAGGAAATCCTTTATGTCACTTGCGAGAGTCACAGCAAACGTTTTCGGGATTCATGCAATCATAAAGTCGGATGCGAGGAAATGCGCCAAGGGATGTTTAAGAGAAAAGTTTCCCTCGAAACTTAAGATTTGCATTTCGAATATGTGCTGTCTATAGTACAATCAGATTGGAAACTTTTCTTTCGCCCATCCACGAATTTGCGAATACGTGACGATTGGACATTGCAATTCGTGTGTGCATCCAGGAAACGTAACTCACACGCTACTCTTTGCAAGATCGATTGCGATTCTCTCGCCTCTCGTAAAGTCTCGCGACTCGAGCCATTCCGTGAAGGAAGCAGGAGAGGATGAGAGAAAGGAAAGATCGAATGAAAAATGAAGGCTTACGCTCTGCCGTGATTATGCTCGGTGGTTTCAGGTTCCTGCACTTGAATCCTGGGTCGTGGCAGGTTCGGTTGTCCCGCTACGCCATCCTTGATTGCGGTCTTTGACGTAACCTGACACGTGATAAACTGTTTTAGTACGGAAACTGCGGCACGGCGACGCGAGGTCGTAATTTCGCGCAAACGCGAGTGAGTGGTTTAGAGAAGCGTTAAAGGAGTTTAGTTGCTCGTCGAACTGAATAAGGAAACTTTATCTGCCCCGCGTTTCTCTCGCGTCGTCTTCTATTTCGAGAGCAATCAGTTCGCCGGAAGTTATTAATGGGCGCACCTTCGATACGGTTCCGTTCCGGGTGACTTCATCGGACATTCTTTAAGTGATCATTAAATATATTCGTCTGATTGATTGTTATCTAACTTATCATTAGCAGATTAAATAATTTACAGCTACAAATTTGTCATATTTCTTTCCCGAAGGCACGGGATATATATATTATATATTTTTACAAGAAATTTTTAAATGATCACAAAGTACATTTTTTTTTTTTTTTTAATTTTTTGACATGACATAATACGTTTATGTCAAATGTATTTATTGCTGTGACATGCTACTGTAATTAAATTATTGACGTGCGAATTGGTGCTAAATATATGTACACTCCATCGATAGATTCGTTACTCGTAATTATATCGACAATATTGATTAATTGCGCGAGACGGAACGGAACCAGGACCTTTATTCAGATCGTCGTCCGCAGATTACTAATCACCTGGGACGTGGAGGCAATCCCGGCCATACGTTTCCGTAGCTCGTTCAATTGCAGCTCCTGCTGAAAGCTGACATCGCTCTCCTGCGACTCCTCTCGCCTGCCGCCCTCGATCGATTCGGTCGAGTACTCGACCTGGATCCAGGGACAAATCGTCGGCGACGATTGTAGCGAGCCCTTGCTTCCGGGTCGGGACAGGCGCGGGGAGAGTCGTCTCAATAGCGACACGAGTTTCGATCTAAGACGATACTTTTATCATTCTTAGCGCGGGAAGTGTGACGAAAGAAAAATATAATGAGAATAATTTTTCAAAATTAGATTTTGAATGGAACTTTTTTATCAAGCGTGCCTTTTTTTCAAACAATCTTCAGTGCATAAAATTGAAAACTTCGCGAGAAACATTTTTATATATTCAATCTCGCAATATAAACATCTTTCAACTCTACGCCAAACAAAAACTACACACCGCGTAGGTTTCAGACATTACTAATTATTACACGTATGTATAAGCAATTTTCCGCGGCGAGATCCATTTCCGCCGAGTTGTGCATGTTCATCGCGTGTCTTCCGAACAAACATCATTGCCAGCTTTTCTTTCAACAAATTAATGGTAAACTCGCGTTTCCCCAATATTCTCCTCGCTGCGTGTATGACTTCATTGCGATTCACCCGCTACATACAATACTCAAGTTTCCCTTCCTCTCTCTATCATTAAACCCGCTGGTTTTCTCTCTTGACTCACTTTACCGTTATGCTTTTCTACTCGTCTACCGTGCGAAATAGCGGCCGCCCCGTTTCGAATGAGCTTATTATAAATTATTCGCTTTTGTTGCGTGTGCGCGAAACACGCGAGGCGCGCGAATTAGCATACCTCGTGCTCGGCGTTTGAAGATGATCGGAAGTGAGAGGTGCGCTCCTGGAGAGCTGCTCGGCGCTTCGCGTTGCGTTCCTCCAATGGAGCTGATTGGAGCCGAAAGTGACAGATCTTCCTACTCTCCAGTCCAAGCTGCTACTCTGTCTAGCTTGCAGTTCTAAAAAAGAAAATCGATTGTATGTGATTCACGCGGAAATTTTAAAAATCATAAACTTTTAATACATATATTGTACTTTAGTTGCGGCAGAGCGATCTTATACAAATCTCATTTGCGTATTCGTAGAAAACCACGAAATATGATCACGTATTATATTTTTTATTTATTCATATTTTCTATTGATGAAGAATAAAAAAATGTCAAGTTTTTAAATAAAAAATAAAATCAATCATATACAAGTGTTATAAAGAATTCGGAAAGATTCAAGAGTGTAAAAATATTAAGGAGAGGAAAATTTTGTCCGGTAAAATTTAAAAGAAGTCAATTGCTATCGAGTCAGCTCCCCCAGTTCGTTAATGATTTTATGAATCATAGTTAATGGATTACCTTGCTCGTTGGCGTTCTGGCCGACCCTCCAATCCAGAGAATTACTATTTCTATTCACGCTATAAATGTTATCACAGGATTTGGTGGCAAGGCATGTCGCGTGATGACGACGTCTCAGCAGTCTTGATACTGGTCCCAAATTTCTACAAAAAATTCAGCATTTCTTAGGTCGATGCTTTACCTCGCATAAAAAAAATAGAAGAGATTTTGCAAACGACGCCTATGCCTTATCAGTATATGACGTAAAATAATATATCAAAGCACACGATAAAAAAAAAATCGATCGAATGTTATCTCGGTAAAACTGATTTCGCTCAATCGCGATAAGAAGATATTCCGTCTTTCGCGATAGAACGATCGAATGAAAATGTACTAACTTCTTGAAGCGTCGCGTCTGCTCGATCGGCGGCTTGTTCTCGGCGATCGGTCCGCTGGTCGCTTCCGGTTCCGGGCAGTAAGTGCCCACTCGCACGTGGCTGTATGTAGCGCGCAGCTGCACCCCGTCCAGCGGCCGGAAGTTGCTCCGCTCGATGGACGAGACGCGCACGATCTCGATCTTCGGCCGCGCCTCACCTCCGCTTTTCCTTTCCATGGTCGACTGTTGTAGCGGTTTTGTCCTCCCTCGTCGTCGACGACGAAATCCACCGACTCGTCGAGGGTTCAATTGCTCTCGACCTTATTGCTCGTTCGATCCTCCCACATCATATCTCTCCGCTATGAGGGAGGGAAACCGCTGCGTCACGTCGAAGCCTTCGACATCACCTCGTACTTGTCTTCCTTATCTCTCTTCCGACTACGCACCTTACTATTTCGCGTCGTAAAATCTACTCTTTCCACTCGCTTTTACGACGCACCGTAATCATAGGAGACCAGAGAAAAATACGTCGATACGCGAAATATTCGCGTATAAAGTCGCGTGTAAAATTGGAAATTCAAAGCCTACGTTTTTTCATTTATATCGACGGTAGAAAAGAGATGCGCGAAGATTATTTCGATGCACGGTACGTCACCGCGGTATGCTTTTTCGAATTACAATGTCTCGATCGGAATGATCGCGACGAGACGATCGCGTTCGTCCTCGTGTCTTCTTGACACTATCCACGTGCGCGACGCTACGTCGCGAATCTCACGATTGACAGTCGCCGCTTCGATCTTCCTCGCGCGAGAGGTCGAATTGCGGTTGAATTATCTCGATCTCGTGATCCTTTTGGTGTTCGGCGATATCACAATGGGTGGTTGCTATTATCGGAGCGACGAGCGCGTTCGATTCACCAGCACGCACGCCCCGCTCTCCTTTTCTCTCTCCCTTCTCTTCTTCCTTCTCCTTCTCTCTCTCCCTGCGTCGCGAGCCAGGAGGGAGAAAAAAATGCGCGGATCACGTTCATTCATCCCACGGAGAATGATACTACGTAATTATCACGCTGCACGATCGCGACGCACGCGAGCGAGCGTGCACACACGCCCGTGCTAATTGAAATGTTCACGCGTGGTGCGTGTGCATGTCGCGAGATATATCTCGCCGTTTCTAGCACTTTTCAAATTAACGTTTCTGGATTATGTCATTTCGCTCACACAGCCTCACATCGACACTTACAACCATTCTCTCGATTATGTCTTTTTTTGATAAAAAAAAAAAAAAAAAAAAAACGGTTCTGCAAAACAGTTCCCCAGACACTTCCAAGTCTATTCTTACTTCCGGCAAATGGTGCTCGATACTTTCCGGATTGACACGAACGTATCGACACATTGTTTCCATCTGTATGATTTCCTTTTGCAGAAAAATAAGAGGAAAAAGTAAATTGAAAAAACATGGTATTCAACATAATCATACATAATACTCTAATAAATACTCGTAAACTATTTTAAACTGTGTCAACCTTGGATGATTAAAACTGCGTAGAGAGATTCCTCGTTATTAAACAAGATATTATATTAAAGATATAAATATTGTTTACGCGCTACGTAAATTTTAAAATTTTGCATAGAGATCAATATTTTAACGTACCTCTTTATACATAGATCTCGACGTATTTAAAAAAATAATTATTATTTCTTGCTTAATTAAACATTTTCACGAGTTTTTTTTCGCGGCGTAAAAACTCTGCTTTAATTATACGCGCAATTACATCACGGCTTGGCACATGTAAACGCGCATGGACGCGCTTAATTACAATATTTCTGCGCGCGTATATATTGTTTCGCGATTGGAAAATCGAGCTCGGATATCAGACGTCCTGCATGACTACTGTTCAAAACGATAACCACACAGTGAATGCGACTATTCACTATTCACATGACACGCGGTCCATCGCGTCTCTCTTTTTCTCCCTGTTTTATTTCTCTATCTGGAACGCGGCTTCCCCCTCTTTGTCCATAAGATCTAACGACGTTCATCCGTCCGACCCAAATCGCGGCGCGCCACCTCGAATAATGCAAATCAATCGACGCCGATCGAATTAATTTCAAGCGATAACGATGTCTGCCCTCTGTTTTTCGCGGTCGAGATCCCATGCGAGAGATGTAACATGATGTCGAGCGAAACTTTGGCAATTTTACATATTTTTAGTCTCTAAAAAGATGATCCTGATTTTATAATTAAAAAAATTAATATATTAATTTTATATTATTAGATTCTTACTCCCTCTCTTATTTTTATTGTGGCGCTACTCTGATAACGCGTCGATAATCTTGCTCCATCAGGCATTTAACCGTTGACTTTTTTAAACATTTATACAGGCGATTTTTTTGAAAAACAATCGGCCCCCGTTTATAAACGTATTGCGTTTATAAGATTGAAATTTCCAGTATAATTGAGACAATTATTTGAAAATGTCTTTCTTCGCAGAATTCCGATTTCTTTCGGAAGATGCGTCCAAGTGTCTCTTTTAGCCCGTGTCCCAATTCCCTTCTTCTCTCATTCCGCAGAAATTCCATAGTACATTCGTATTCGAAAAGGTCAGACGAGTATGCTCTAAAATCGCGTGTTAAAGGGCTAAATTTATCCGCGAGGACGACACATGGGCGCGGACGCGCGACGAAGTCCATCTTTCGACGTCAACGATTCAACCGGAATGGAATTTCTGTAGGAACCGAACGGGAAACGGTCACCCACACGCCACAATTGGATTGTGAATTTAATTGCGCCGTGAACATAATATCGCGAGCGGAATTACATTGGTGGGACGATGTGGAATGCGTTTCCGCGTCTTCCTTTCCGCGCACGGATGCAAAGTTGCATCATCTCGCAAGGTCAATATTCAAATACGAGTATACTAGTTCGCCTCGAGAATAATACCGAGGAATTCAAGCTCTTTCAATTCGCGCGTTGCATACATACGTGCCTTGCAATCTGCATAAATGCGTTTAGATGATAAATATGTTTCTTTCAATTAAATCCACTGACGTTGGCATCGTTTATTTCTATAATTGCGTCTCGTTCGCAAAGAGAGTATGCTTCTCAGGTTTTTTAAGCGCATTTTTTTAAAGAAGGGCTCTTCTGGCTCGGCTATTTCTAATTGAGAATGACTTATCTCGCGACGATGAACTTCCTTTTATTTCTTGGAATTCGAGTTAGTGCTTTTTTTAATTGCATCGTCGCTGAAAACGATCCAAGTAGAACGGCGAAAAAAGAAGGGAAGTTTTTTTCTCGCGAGGATCGCGACGACGTTTAATCCAAGGGGATGAATCCGTGCAACGTTAAATTAGCCAGTATCAATCGACGACGAATGCCTGAAAAGTCGTTTGCAGGATGAAGCCACGGTGAGTTTAAATCGATGCTTTTTGACGCGTCATTTTTTTTATGTCTCGCTCCGTTTATAAGAGTCAGACGAGAGACCGAGAAAATTTAAAACTCTTCAAACAAAGTTTTCAGTATGAGGCAAAGACAGATGACAAACCAAAATAAATTTTCGATATTACGAAGATATGAGGGAAGGGACTTGGATTATTATATCTCAATCAGATATATAATAATCTAGGTTCATACACATATTTTCATAATTTTTGATCAAATTCTACTCATATTACATTTCTCTACAAAAATCTCAAATATCGCTCGTTCATTTCATGATAAAATTAGAACATTGGGTGGTCAAACTGTTGAAAAAAGGCTGACTCGAGAATTTTTTTATCCGCGAGAGATATAATAATTACAACATGATAGGCTTCTATAAAGTCTCGTTGCAGACTGCAAAGTCTTTTAAAACGGATTGCGAAGCAGTACAGCGTGAAGAAACGAGTTTATTGTTGCGCGCTGCTTGCGTTTGCCATTTTGACTACTGGCTTCGGGAATGGAAGCAGCTTCGTCGCTGCCATTTGTGACCAAGGGATTCAGATGCGCTAAATTAATGAGTCGCACAAAGGAAGGAGACTATTATGCCAGGCTGTATCGCGAGGTTGCATCGCGTTACAACGTGGGCGTGAGGATTTCGAAAGGCGCGATCTCATCATGTACGAGTGGAAACTACTGCGCGACTAAACGTGACTAAACGGTGAGCCGCCAACTAACATTTACGCGCGAATACCAATGTTGTTTTTATCAGCCTCATCGTAGAGGATCACCAGAACATCGTTCAGCGATGTCTCGTGTACAATACGAATCGTTGGATCGTAACGAAACGAAAAACCCGTTACTTTGAGGTATATTTTTAGAGCTACATAGCTATATTAAATCTGTCCCAATATCATTTTTTTATATTTCGAAACGCGGAAATAAAAAGATGAAAGAGAAAGACAAAAAGAAGTTAGGCCAATGTTCGAGGTAGATGAGACTGAATTGCTGTCACGCAATATCCATTAACATCGACAAAATTAATCGTAAGATTTATCTATGTATAAACGAGAAATATATATTTACATATAAACGTGGAGCACTGTGTGCACGGAGAGAACACTGTTGCGCGTAAGACAGGGGAAAAAGCAGCCGCGAGAAATTAACGTCGAAGGAATTAGATGTCGGACGAACAAGCCGTTAAATTTTGAAGGGTCTCGAATATAAATGTGTTAACGGAGAACCGCACATTTATACCGTAGGCGTCGGCCGCTCTACGTCCACGCTCCGCGCGTCGTCGGGATTTACTGGTGCGCCGCGTCGCTCCGCTTCGAGCCACGCGCGCGGCGAGCGGAGGAAGGGGAATGGAGCCTCTCCGTCAGCTCTATTACACATCGGTGGCTTTTTGGAGCGCTGAAGAAAAATGTGTAATTAAAGCGTAGCTACCTATGTACCTGTGTACCGGCGAGACGACGATGAGGGAGGATCGCGCGCGCGCGCGCAAGCTCAACATGTCGAAGATGTCCATTGTTCGTTTACGATACTTTGTCTTCCTTTTTTTTTTTTGCGACTGTGACACGATAAAATAATACAAAGTGCTCGAGAACAGACCACAGTTGAAAATTATAAACGTGTATAATATTGAATACGGTGACAAATCTCACGCTATTGCTTAAATCTTTCATAAAATACTCTTTAGAGGATTTATAATTTGCGGTAGAATTCAAGACAGAAATCTATTTATAATTATATGTGCTGTATCTCTCTTACTTTATCTGATACGCATGTATTTTGTATACATACATACTTTAATTCTTCAAATATATATAATATAGTATCATAGATTTATATCGCAAGATATATATACGTTACTCAAATTAGATTGTAAAGGAAAAACTGATCACAGAGTTCATAGATGCATATGGTGCTTCGTTAAATCTAAAAATAAAAATTAATGTTAACCCTTTCAAAACACGCGGTAGATATATACTTTATCTATCGCCTTTAGAATTGACGATAGATCGGTCTTTCCGGGTGGAAAATGCTGCAATGGAGATATGGGCGGTTTTTATTGAAGTACCTGCTGCGCATTTGCCAAGGCTACGATAAGCACTTTTAAATCGTTATATGTGACGTTTATCGGCGTGGCTCGTCGCCACGCCGTTTCGATGCGTTTTTCGTCTCGTCTATCGAGCGCACGCCCCATGACGGGTTTTCCACTTCTGTTCTTATATGAAAATAGTGTGCTCGTAACGCGAACACACTAATACTATAATCTGTGTTCCCCATAAATTATACGAATCCGTTTCGTATATTACGTACAACGTCCTACCCAGGAAAATGCATGTTTTCCTGTTATCTCGAGTACTAAATTGCAACTGTCAAACTTTAATTCGCATCGAATTTCTGTCGTTCTTTGTGAGAAAAGCGTATTTGTTTGCGCGTATTTAGTTATATTTGTATCTGTCATAGAAATAAAAAGGGAAGAAGTGAGAGAAATTTAATATCCGCGAAATCCCGTCAGCCAAAGAATTAGAGAATATATTACATACTATAAAAATCTCGTAAAACATCCTATCACACAAATATAATATCAGATAAGTACATTGTGCACTATTCTCTAACAAAGAGATCAATATCGAATAAGTACGTGACAGTTAAATTAAATTCTAAAAATTTTTTATTTAAATGAATTTTTTATTTAGAATGAAAAATCTAGAATAAATAAAGAATATATATTTATATGCTCTTTTTTTTTTCAATATCACGATAGAAGAAAAATTGCATAGATACTTACTTTAAGAATAAGTTATCCATTGCGAGACCGATGAACCGAATGTATATAAGGACCTTTTCATTAATCGGCGGAATAATCGACCCGTTTACTTTTATCGAAGCACCCCCCCACTCGTTCAGAGTCCGCACCTCTCGCGCATATAGAGAAAGCGAGATGTACCGTAAATAAATCCATCATCTGTGATCATTTTCAGCTGATCACCGCGCGAGATTTCCCTCTTTCTTCGCCATTACCCGTAATAATTTTACGAAACGGGCCGAGTTCCGGGGACGGTCGCGAAAATATTTTCGATGTGGAGAGAGAGAGAGAGAGAGAGAGAGAGAGAGAGAGAATTCTGCGGCGCGACACACTCGCGGGATCCTGTCCTGAAATATATCGCGCGTATAACGCGTGTTTTCACATAAAACACGCGTGCCGATCTTATGTCAAACACGCGTCGTTTCTAAAGAAACGAAGAATCGCTTGTTTTACTAAGATTTTTACGCGAAAGCAGCGAAACGATAAAATATCTAAAAAATACTACAGATCTGTAAGAACTTTAATATAAAGGAATAGTACAATAATAAATAATTAAGATCCTATAGATACGATATAATATTAATAGACGCAGTTATGAGATAATTGAGGAACTAAACGATGATAGAGTAAGTCGTAAAATGTTTCCACGAAGCAATGGGAGAGTGATTGACCAGTGCTTGATTCCGTTGAAAAAGACATGCGTATCTGATAATATTCGCATTACATAGGATTTGATTGTAAAAAGTACTCTAATATACTCTAATATTTCACGTGCAAATTACACATCCTAGCTGACCCTACGCTATATTGCTCGTGGAATGTTGTGTCATGTGTCGCGCATGCTGGAAACCACTGCAACGGACACAGCATCGTCGTCGTCAGCAAGGCAAATCGGTATAGTATTTTTAAAGCCGAGAACACGCGTGCGAAGCAAACTTAGAAGTTTATAGCAGCTGAAGAGTCTGTATCTAAGACTTCTAATGCTGATATCGCTCGTCAAAGTGACTTACCGAGCACAATGCAACCCGTGATAGGACGCGAAATAGATATATATCTGTACCGAAATATTCAGAATGCGTTAAAAAATCCGGAAATTGTGCATTCGGAATATATAGATGTATAGACATGAAATGAAGAAAAATCGAACGAGACGAATTTCAGAAATACGATACAAACTCATTCAGTACGTTGCCCCGACGCGCGTCCCGCCTCGACATCAGTATTGCGACGACGCACTTTGCGGTATCCTGCGGCGACGTCATCGAGGGATGATTCTGTTTCCTAGGTCCTACCGGTAGATCGACAGCCAGACGGTGGCCGTCCTCCCGCGAGTCGCCGACATGAGGGATGAGACGCTCAACTCTTTCGAGACACCCCCTGGAGGGATACACACCCTCGTTGGCGTTCCGCGGATGGACCTCCGGATATCGCAAACGTTTCCGGGAACGACGGTTTTCTTTCTCCGTCGAAATATATATGTATGTTTATGTGTGCGCCGCTCTATTTATGTATGTATAAAAGGCGCGTCGTGCGCGAAACAATTTTTTTTCTCTGCTCTGTCCGGGGTTTGTTCTCTCGGGAAAGCCGCAAATAGTTCTCTCTCGCGGGTATAGACTTTTTACATACGTCCCCCTTTTTTGGCGGGAGGGGGCATAGACGGTGGTACACACTGTGAAGAGCGAAAAACGAACGGGGAGAGGCAGAGATAAAGAGCGAGAGAAGAAGAGAGAGGAAGTGTGTGTATGTGGACACCCCTCTTCGCCTCCTTCTCCGCTCGTTGGCTCTCCCGCCTCTGGTACTTCGATCGCGACCATCCGCGGGATGCTGTCGACTACTGCACGAGATGCGCCGAGAAAATCCCTACGTTCTCCGTGCCCCTCCCGGCTTCGCGGACTATCTCGTTGCACGGGCCTGCGCTCTCCGGATGACGTTGCACGACGACGACATCGTCGCGACGCTCGCGCCGAGATGCCTCGGTGCGCTTCGGCCAAATTGCGTCATTGTTTTTATACCTCTAAAGAAAAAAAAGTATAGAGAATAAAATGATGTAATAGAATTGTTGTTATAGAATTATTATCTTAGAATTAAAATATTTAGAATTAAAGTATTATAAGATTATCTTGGAATAGAGTCACACAAACGTTCGTGATGCATAAGGATTAAAGATAATCGGCCAAAATCGATGCGCACCGCATATTAAGAAAGCACTAGCTACATCGTGGTTCACTTAATCTTTATTTCATATTTGTACACGCCCTTAGCATGCCACATACAATCAATATAATACAGTCCAACGCAGCCAAGGTAGAAGTAAAATACAAAAAATATATATATTTATATATATATTTATATATGTATACTCTACGCCGAGAGATATTATTGTTACCACGATGTGTGTGTGTTATAACGTTGAATATATTAGATGGGTAGTAGCTAAGAGTATAATACAAAGAAGAGTGCTGTGGATACGGTAGGACACGTAATTCGGATTGAATGTGGCGCGATTTCGCGCGGATCGCAAGAGATCTTTTACGGGCTTGGCGATCTATCTCTCTCTTTCTCTCTCTGACCATGATCTCGATTAATAAAAAGTCTCTGGTTCGATCAACTATATAAATGTATAAACTAAAAGAAAGCAACGAGCTTCCTAGAAATTGAAAATCACAGTTCGGCGCCGTTTATCCGTCCGTAATCTACGTACGCAGAGAAACGGAAGAACGATTTAGCGTCCAACCTTCGCGCGAAGGATTCAACGAAAGCGCAGAAGTTTCCTAGCCGGTTCTTAAGTATGGCATGAGAAAGGTTCGACTGCGAATTCGGGAAATTTCTTCGGCAAACGTTCTCCGAGCGATCATCTAATTACATCCTATCAATTCACCATATCTTATCGCATTTCGAACTTTCACTCGCAATTTTACCATTCATTTAAAGCGTGTTGAGACCTTTTGCAAGGCCGATTGGACACTAAAAAAATTATAAACTATTTAGATTTTATCTCGATGAAATGAATTACACAACGAATTCGCCAATACATTAATCAGGGAGTAGTAACAAATGTCCCGCCAGAGTATAACAACGTTGGACACTCGCTAGGAAGATTAAATAAATCTATTTAAAAATGTGAGGAGAGAAATTTATATAAATAACAATTCTCTGTCGAAGATTGTAACATGCGACGAGCATGTGAATCTCGTCCAACTGCTAGCGGGTTAATAGTCTTAGACGATATAATTTCGTAACTAATTTGCATATACAATTTTTTCGCCCCGTCAATTAAAGACGGTCACCGGAAAAAAGATGTTCTCGATAAAAAGAATGATCATTATTGGACGTAAAATCAATCGATTGCTACTCGGCAAGCCGACAATTCTTTTTTTTTTTCTTTTTCTTTAACATACATACTGCTTACACAGCCATAAATTTTCTCAAACTCGGCACGGAGACGTTTTCGTCGCGATAGTCTAACGCGCGGATGTAACCGATAAGCATTTATGGCAGCGTTACGAGGCCTGCTTAGGGTATTGCGATTGCCGTAAAAACGAAAAGAACTTAATTCAAAACGATGAAACGATAATAAGATAATAGTTCATGAGGGTCAAACCATGTCAAGGCTTGTCAAGCAGTTTTTTCGCAATCGCCGTAAAAAGATTTTTTTGCACGATTTAAGACGATAAACTGAAAAAATCGTTTGATCAATTGACATATGATGACTGTATTAACAATATAACGTAAATGAATAACTAACGTAACTCAACTAAGAATAAAATCGATATATATCGCATAATCTGACTTACTCCTCATCTAAGCGGGCGGCAGGAAATCAAAAAGGAAAAAAGAAAAGGCGATGGTAGAGCAGAGATTTTTAAAATATACCATATTATCGTACTCCTTCCTGATTTCTTATCAAACATAATTATTCAGATGAGAAACAGATTTAATTGAGAAATAAAGAAAACAATAAAATTGTAATTGATACAATGATTGTGTATTTAATAACATAATTAAGTCCCTTTGCCATTTCATTTTTAGATTTTTGCCATTAATTGACGTATCCCTTTTTATTATCTCTCTTCTTTCTCACTCTTGCTCTATCACCCTCTTGTATCTCCTTTTACATCACCGTTTACGCAGGATGGTCCTTGTATTTCGTCGGAACATACATTCTCACTCGCGAGACTTTTCTCCGACAACCTCGTAGATGACATACTCTCTATAATTCCTCTATCATTTACGCGTGTGTGTGGAATATATTTTTCTCTCTATATATTTTATAAAATACATTAGTTTACAAACAACGTGGATTAAATGTCGACGCCCTGCGCGGGAGTCATCGCAGCTCAGACTCGATCGTGGAAATTAAGAAGGAACATGGGGGAGGGGAGTGAAATCGGGAAACGTGTGCATAACGCAAGTTGAGTTTGGAAGAACGGCAGTACTCAAGTTCCGCATAATATATTCGGTCGCTACCGCTGCGTATTCAAAGTTCAAGAAACTCTCTTCGTACCTCATCGTTTAATAAATTCTTCGTCTGGATCGATTGTCAAGTCGTTCCGCGTAACGCTTTGTCGAAAGGGATTAAAATTTTTATTTATAAAAGATGCTTCCTGTGACAATTCTTTCTCTATCGAACTACCGAATCGCGAAATTGTTACAATCCGGCGATAATATACGAGCGTTTTAACAACGTGTTAACGTGAAACAATTCGGATATTACTCTAAGTTGATAATATATATGGATATTTCAAGGAGCGACAGAAAGATCGATGTATTTCTCGCACACGGATGTACGTATACTCGGAGACGATAAAATTCTAAAGTAGCATTTCTCGACGATTTCCAAGTGGGAGATTTTCACACACAACTAGAAATTAATTATATATTTAAACGCTACACTGTGTGTCGCATATAGGGAGTTGCTGAAACATTGTAGCGACTTACCTGCAATTTTTACGCAACAAGCGAAAACTACACCGACGAAACGATAAAAGCTCTCGATAAATTTGTAATCGCAATATTACCTATAGCCTACGTCTATCATCTTTTTCAATGACGACCGATGACGACGGAAAGAAAAAGGGATTTTTTCTTCTTCGTAACAAGATCGTTTAACGGAGCTGTGCGACCGACTGGCAAAGACGTCGATCAAGAACAATAAGACTATCTCTTATCGCGCTACATACATATTTACAATTCCTCTAGCATTACGCGCTAGAATGCCTTTTTTCTTCGCGTCCGAAACGTGCACTAACGTAGGAAGCAATGGGAAGGTATCTATTCAGAGAACATATCTTTTTCTTTTGCTCGCCTGCTACACAACAAGTTTTCTTATCGGAACATACTATTAAATAAATATACTGTCTGTAAAAACATTGGTAGAAGCACCGCATGTAAAAGCTCCATAGAAGCTTCAAAAATCATCCTTTCTTACATACACGTCGATATACTTGATGTAATGCGATAGTGCATGCTGCGGACGTATCTACATTGAAGCAAGACCAAGTCATCGAATACTTTTCATCTATCCGCTTTGCCTTTGAATCTGTACAAGTTTGTTTTGTTGTCGCATTCGCCAGATCGATTCGCGCTGAACATGGAGAAGGTTTAAAAGATTTTTATTAGGCTATCGCGTAATAGATTTCGATTGAACCTTCTTGCAAACACGTTGTAGTCTATCTTCCGCCTTTCTCTACTCGTAATTGATTGCCAGAACAATATTTTTTTTTGTTCAATATAAAGCTTGAAGCTATTAAATACATACTCTATATTCTGTCTGCAATTAATCTACTGATAATGATGAACGTTTTACGATCTAAAGCTGTAAAGAAATTAACCGACAGTGCCGTTTGATTAATGAATGTTTTATTGATAACTTTATTGATACTAATGAAGCAATATATTAAATTATAATATTTATAAGCAATTTAATTTTAGCGACATATCGCTCCATTGAGTTAAATATATAATTCGATTTTTGTTATTATAAAACCATTTTATGTTCTCTTACTCTTTCGAAGAAAGCATACAATTATTACAAAATATTACATGTAATTATAATTATTAATAATATATATATATATATATATAATTAAATATTTTAAATATTTAAAATTAGATTGAGAAAAAAAGTCGGATTAAGAAATTTTATAACGATAAATCGATTCATAATTAAAAGGAACTGTCGATCAACAAACCGACATAGAAAAATGTATAAATGTAGGACAGTTCAATCGAAAAATTCGAAATAGAATCGATGACAATAAACGAGTAGGAACTGCAAAAATACTGGCACAACGTTTCGCGTGCGTTTGCCGTCGACCATGTATTTTTATCATATGGCGAGGTAGATATGGATAGATGGAAATGGGGCGGTTCAGTATAGACTACTTCGTAAAACTTCGATAGACTTCGTTGTAGTACGGTCTTTATAGATTAACGAGGAAGGGGCAGAGCGGAAAGATGTTGGGAGGATAGGCATAACGAATTTTCCTCACATCTTTGCGTTCACGCATCCATCACGGAGTCATTGCTATTCAATGACAACGTGTTCGGCTCGTATTGATTAGCAAATTGATAATAGAGAAAAATAACGAATGGCTTTACAACGTCAGTATATTCTGGGACCACAGTCTCTTGCGGACCTTTGTCCTCTCGCGTCCCTACGTATCCCTTAAACAGAGAAGCACGTTGATTTTTTTTCTGCGCGAATCCGCTATGAAAATATATACGCTCGAGGAAGAGAGAGTATTACCTCAGAATAACCTTCTCCATTAGCATAGATAGGCGTCCTTCCGAGTGATTGGGCGGAAGTAGGGACTTAATGAGTTCGCGGATAAGAGACTCCGTCATGCCTGGCGACGTGCGTTCCGCCGATTCAAAAGCGCCCCGCAATTCTTCAATAGCACCGCCATTTTTGCTACCGTTACCACCTTCGCCATTATTGTCTCTCGCCGAATATTGATGCTTTCGTTGAAGCTGTAACATTGTCAGAAATATAAATCATTGCCATAATATCTTTGCACATTTATACTTTTATCATTTTACATATAATTCATTATATACCTCGGAAAGCAGAGGCATGACAACACCGGACAGAGCGACGCTTCGCGGATGTTTGAGTTCCTGCGAACTTCTGGGTCTCTGTTTATCCTCGCTAGGTCTGTGATCAGCCATCGAAGTGATGGGTACTTCCGGTTTGCTGTTTCTCCTTTTCTCCCGCGTGTTACAGTCTCTGCTGGCTCTATCTCGTTCTCGCTCCTTGACCCCTTCTCGATCTCTCTCGCGACCGTCGCGCATCTCCTTCGACTCTCTGAGCGTAGATTCTCGGCTCAAATCACGATAGTCCCGCTCGTCTCGTTTCTCTCTCGTATCCACCGGTGGTGGAGGTGCAGCTTCGTGTGGTCGGGACTAAAAAAAAAAAGAAACGGAAAAAATGTAAACATGAAATATCACATGATAAAAATCGATTATATACATAATGGTAATATACCGGCGTATGTTTCGCTTGACCATCGCGCAACGAGTCTCTGGACTCGCTTCTGTAATGATTAAGCATAGTGTCCTTCGGCGGTGATCGCGAAGCTCCGTTCGCATGCGGTTTGCTCGGTTGGCTGTGATTGGAGGACCTGTGATTCGTATGCGTTAGGGTCAGGGATGCGGGCTGGTCGTCCAGTGGCAACATAGGTACTACGGATCCTTTGATCCCGTGCGGGCCTTTCACCGTCATTATCCACGGCTCATCCATGTCGCTGTCTTGCTTGGATTCCTCCCTGAACACCGTGTAATACAGAGTGTTATAATTTACTACCGCGCTCTTCGGACATAATCTATTATACTGTACGATTGATAAATGGCTCCAAACTGGTTCTTTCTCTTTTTACACGTTTAAGATATAAATTTATTATGGAATTAATACGGCAGAAAAAAAGTTCTCAATGTGTGTAACACACGAAGATAACCGAAGCGGCCGGTTTTTACTTTCGTATGAAACGAGAATAGAAACGTGAGAATCGAGATACTCACGAGTCCGAATTCTCACTCTCGGTCTCCGACTCTTCGCTGCGCTGCGATTTCCATTTTTTGTACCTATCGATCAGGTCGATTAGATACGAGTTCTTCTTTGCCTTTCTGATAAACTGGAATTTTAACAGCTCCTTTGCTGTCGGCCTCTGTATAAATAAAACACAACGATCGATGAATAAAAGCTAATCGCATTTTCTTTTATTGAATTCTCTGATCTTTTAAATTAAATTTCTATTATAATGTTTTTTGTGCTATCTTGTTTAAATCACTTTTTTAATCACAATTAAAGATGTCGAATTGTTCGACAGCATCAAACACATTTTCGAACGAGATAATCGGCTAATGATTCAAAACGCGAACAGCCGCGAACATTAACACTCACGTTTTCAGGATCCTTATTGAGGCAGGCTTCGACAAACTCCTTGAATTGTTTCGTATAATTCCCTATCAGTTGCGGCGGATTATTCTTAGGTATTAGGAAGAGGACCCTCATGGGATGCAGCTCGCTGTTGGGAGGTTCTCCTTTCGCGAGCTCAATCGCCGTGATGCCCAGAGACCAAATGTCAGCCTGTGGAATAATAAGTTACTTCTACTGGTAGCCAGATACTGGAAGCGCTAACGATATGCTAATGAAAATGTGACCACGCTACTTTTCCAAAATGACAAATAAAGTGAGTGCTTCGAAAAAGGATAAAGAATAAAAAAGCAAAGCACAGTGAGCATTAAATTTAAGTCTAACTAAAGAGTTAGTTTTATATATCATAAAAAAAATTGATGGTAACATTATATCAATAATCTCTTAAAATATAAATAAAGATATTTATTTCTTCAGAAATAGTGTTCGCATTATATATTCTTTTTTAATTTTCGACAATATATGATTTATAATTTATAGTTAACGCAATTACCTTGGAATCGTAAGCGGATTGTTTGATAACCTCGGGTGCCATCCAGAATGGTGTGCCGACGAAAGTGTTTCGTTTGCTGGTGGTGTTTGTCAATTGGCCGGCTACGCCGAAATCGGCCAACTTGACGTCGCCCATTTCGCTCAGTAATACATTTGCCGCTATACAATTGAAAAAAGATCGTCAATTAATCTCTTATTTATAAAATAACGTAAAAATAAATAAAGTAAATTATATGTTATACACTCAAGACAAAAGCAAATTTTATTTTCCATGTAAATTTATCATAAAGAAAAATTATTAATAATGGACTAACATCTTCTTTTTGATAGAGAGAAAAGAGTCTAGCATCACAGTTAATTTTCTGCGGAATTTAGTTGGATGATACGTTACAATTAGCATGATTATTTTTAGTGTTTTATTAAAAATTATCTTTTACGAAACCTCTTGGCGCCGAGCGTTAAAGTGTTAATCATAAACATCTTTCGAGCCTTATCGAGCGGATATACCTTTAATGTCGCGATGCAGTTTACGCTCGCTGTGCAGATAATCCAGCCCTTTGAGCACTTCGCGTAATATCACGGCAATGTGCATCTCCTCAAAGCTACCGGCCTTCATCAAGTCCAGGGCCGAGCCGCCACCCAGGTATTCCATGATGATCCACAGCTTCGTACCCTGTCGAGCAGAACGAATATGGGTTCGAATAAGAATCGCTGCGGAGACGCGTAACAGATTTGCGTACCGGGAATTCCGGCGATAAAAATCAAAGAGTCTCGGGCGACCGCCAATTAACGAAAATAGATCGTTTCGCCAAACGATCGTTATTTCCAATCGAGGTGGACCTTGAGATTATTAAGGAAAATGGGTCGGAAAATATTATGATATAGCTTCTGCCGCGTCACGATATATTTCTGAGTTATTTTCCGTGCGTGATTACCCGTGAGGGTTGTCGCTGATATTTCAACAATTTATATGCATATCTTTTTTTAACTATATCCAAAATAATTATTAAAAATAGTTTAGCTATTTACAATTTCACCATTCAAAAAACAAAATTTTTCTTAATACTGAGAGCATAATCGCGCGAGTATGTACATCGTACTTTACCGGATCGTACTTTAATGTGAGACAGATTGATTGCAAAGTGGCGATCAGCCATACAGAGCAAGCAGTATCCTGCTACGAGAATGAGACGATCTTTCCTCAACAACGGACAGCGATATGATTAATCCCGCGGTCGTTCCGGTAATGAAGATTTATCACTCCACGAACAGTCGTAAATTAATGTGCGATGTGAGGGTTGTTAAGGAAAGCGTCGTCGTTTCCTGTGCGGCCTATTAATTTTCCCCGAGCATGTTGCGCTCCAAGGTAACGCGCGTCAGCGCTGACCGGATCTTACGCGCGGTAATTATATCCGACATCGATGACCAATCACTGTACGACTTATCGGATAAATTATACAGCGTGTGTTAATGATGATAACGTTGGCAATGATGTTGGTGATGGTGGTGTAGCGAGGACGATAAAACCGATGAGTTATCGTGCGTTAATAATCAGCAGCAACCCGAGCTAGTGATCCGAGGATACCAACGAAGATTTACACCCTTTGTTCAATCGATTATAAAGAAATAATTGATCGATCCTCCTCCCACCCCCGGAGATGTATCGGTCGCGGCCTTGCAATTACGCGCCACTGTGTATATTATATGCCGCTCCCTTCCTCGCCGCATTTTATCCCCTTCGCCACTGGCTTGCAAAGTGAAAGTATATGCAGCGTTATGAGAAACAAGACACTGGCCCTTCGTCGCGTTGCTATTTTAGAAAAATTCTACAAACTTTCGAATTTTAATTCCGTTAATTACACAGTATTAATTGTTAAATCAACAATAAAATGAAATCGTGTATAGAAGATTGAACATTTCAAGATAAAAAGTCAATTTATGGTTTCTGGCTAAAAGAATCTTTCCTCTCCGAAGAACAAGATAAACGTAGGGAGATACTATCTCGTGTGAAAGTACATATATCGTCAGATTTTTCATATTCATCTATCTTTATGGAATATCCTAAGTATCCCCGAGAGAGACTCTATAAGTCTCGGCTCCGACTTTCGCTCGACGTGCGGTTGACGCGCGCCATCGTTTTATGACAAATAATTTTCGTAGTTTAAGCAGGTCGACCGGGGACATTCGCCAGGATGGCGAATACGGCCGCCCATAAAATGGGCACCATTTATCACCGTCGGCCGGTCAAGAGGCTTGCTCGCAGTGCGCTCCACTTTTTCCCCTTTAGATCGTCTCGAGGTAGGTGGCCATCGTTGTCGACACAGAGGGTTCGTTCAACCCGATTTCGACCGCCTATCTCTGTGAATTTCTACGCGAAGAGATTTGCTATGTCATTCCTCTTGTTCGATAGATCCTTTGTCTTCCTTCGTACGGAAGAGGCAAGAGAAGGTTGACAGGTAGTTGGCCGATTTATCGAGAGCATTATCAGAGATATCAATTTTGAGACAACCATGGATTAAATTTCCGAGGGGGATAATAAGAAAGTAAATCGCGGTAACGCAAAGGGGTTAATCAACGAGTGTTAATGAGCCTTGCCAGAGCAAATATCTATCAAGAATCGTAAAGTTGATGCGTTTATTTCTATTTTTTTTTTCTATAATATATAATAATAATTTAATTTATATATACATAAATAATAATATATTTTTATTGTCTTTTTTCTAAAATATATAATTTTTTATCGTCAAATATTTTTCTAATCATTTTTTTTTTTTTGTTACTATATTGTTTGATTAATTATAACTTTTAAAAGCGAGAAAGAAGCTTTAAACAAACTTTCTGCAATTTATTTAAATCCTCAATTTTTGCTACTAGAAAGAAAGAAAGCACTTCCGAGATTAACGATAGTGATTTTCATCATACCATACAGTTTAACCCGTCATCATCGATGACGATAAGAAACTTTAAGAGGTCACTTTACGTAACGGGTTACGAATTCTAGTATTGCAAGGGAGCTATTATTAATCGGGCAATTTCCTAATGGTTTGGATCTCTCGTTCGACACGATCCGAGAATAGACTCTCGCCCCTCGTTTAGTCAAGAATTATTTTTCGCTCCTCTTCCCCGCTCGTCCTCATCCGTTCGCAGCAATTATTGTTAATTGACGGAGCCCATAATCGGCCGCTTTCACTCTCGGTGAGTGACGACAGAAGCGTTTAATTTCAGGTCTCTTTGGGGGGAGAAAGTCCATTCGAATACAGTAATTACCATATCGGAAATTTCGATCTTTTGTGAAACTAATAGGCATTATTTAGAATTCTCATTTTATGCGAAATTTCTAATGCAATTTCTGAGAGATCACGAGCAATCGAGTGATTCAATATAATCGAAAAAAAGAGAAGAAAAACAAGACTTTGGAAATTCGCTTTGGAGCTCTAATCGTCGAATACGTCTACGGAGAAGAAAACCCACTAGTCGCATCGATTTATTCGCGAATATGTTGCAATTTATCGACGTTTAATTCGGCGTTTTAGCCGCGCACGCGAAATGCGCAATGTCAGAAAGAGGACGGAACATCGTAAAGCGGAGATTAATTCCGTCGCGTCGTCCATCAATGCCAACGGCACTCCTGCCATTTCGCGAAACGTAGGAACAAAAGGACATAACGCGCGTGCCAAAAAAAGCAACGAGAGTTTGACCGGTCCATTAATCATCCATTCGCTGAGCGCTCTCTTGTCTCTATTTTGCATGCCGGTTGCATTTTGTAGGAGCCACCTCCTCCCCCCCCCCCCTCTCGTTCGCCCCTGCGTAAAATGCGGGCATCGAAGATTCATTTTAGACGGATCTTAATTTGAATTTTATAATTTACTTTCTCTCTACTAGTACTCGATCCTCATATTTTACACTATTTTACATCTGTAATCTTTGCGACCTCGAACTAAAACGCTCCAAGTTATCTCTCACGACGACGACAACGACAACCTGAACGATAAGGTCGCTAAGAGTTAAAGCACCCTCTTCATCGATCCGCTATTATCGGAGAACGTTTTCTAGCGTCGATAGCCACTGACCGTAAATCTCGCTACAAAGTAGAGGGAATGATAAGAATCGCGACGATTTTCACGGAAAAACTGACACGCGACCTACTTGACATTCCTTGGACGAGCGCATTTCACGATCGCGAACTAGAGGTGCAAACTGCGATTTTAAATCGCGCGCACGTGCCGATCACCGAGATGATTTTGTCTGCGAAATAGGAGCGACTGGTATATGCATTCTACATGTACACCGTACCGATATTCATTGGTTCAAAAACCGTACGAGGAAACAAAGTGGCGAAAATACCGTAATTTCGTCAAGAGGCTGGACATTTGCCGAGACGAGTGCTCGCATAATAACCGGGCAATTATACTCGTTCATTCATAAAATCTCGGCCGTGCCACTCCTCTGCACGCTGCTGGGCATTGTCTTTTATTCGAAGCACAATGAACCGACCATAATGGGGTAAAAGAATAGAAGCTTCGCGGATTTTCGCCTATATATTACCCGCGCCCGGATATTATAAGCCACAGATATAATCCATTCCGTAAACATCTTCCCACTAATTATTACAATATGCTGATAATATTCTGCAAAGTCGTTAAGAAAATTTGTGCAATAATCTTAATGTATTTTTAAGGTAACGCAAACAAAATTTTGATAATAAAAATTATATGTTAAAATATTAAAAGCTTTGCGTGATGCGCGCGCGATGTATATATGAGATGGGTGATGTGTAATGAACGATAAATAAAAAATATGAGCTACACGTGCAGCGTTGTTTTATTAATTCAGTGACTACGACGGCGAAAGGATATTTTTAGAAGATCGATAATAAAATAATATTTTTAGCCGCCTCTACAACGGACAGTGAGAGAATATAACAAAAGAATCGCAACGAGATGCCCTCATAGTTGACGATATATCCGGATTGAGAAACTTGAAGGAGTGCCGCAAAGTATTACGAGAGTCATCCTTCATTCAACTTATTCAACGTACATCTATGCATTTTCATACAAATTCCAAAGATGTATGATATGCTGTTGGCGTAATAAACCCGAATAATCTAGACAGTACTTTTTACGGTATTTCATAAGAACATATAATTGTCGCGAGGTGCAATGATAGTTTTTTTTTCAAAATTGTCTCGAATATCCCACGAAATGTAAATTTATCGCTTCTTTGAAAAATAACAATATTTTACGCCATTATATTGCACGTGCGCGAATGGCTCGGATCTTTTTCAGCGAGAGAGCGTAATGGAAAACTCGCGGCGCCAAGTGTTATAGAAACATATGGTGGAATTTACATCTGGCTCGCGCAAGCGAGGAGTGCCGTCGCCCGATAACCGTTGTTGACCGACTTGCTCTTGGTCTTAATAACAGTTTCCGAAGGTAGGAAAGCCGCGACGATCGAGGCGGCGGCCGCGATATACACCCGTTACACGATGACATCAGGCGCGTAGATGGACGCGTAGGCACCCGCGTGCCTTCTTTCATTCTCGCAATAATCGTCGATGTGTCATCGCGAGATCGCAGGATCGCGAGCATCGTGCGTATCGTGCGGAGGAACGGAAAAAATCACGCTCTTTCCACATTTATCAAAGCTATTACATTTCGTTTTGCATCGCACGATTTTCTCGCGCTTCCTCTGTTTACCCCTCTCCCGTTTTTTAAATAAAATATTGAAATAAGTTCTGAATTAATTATTTCGTGATAAAGCATGTCATTGAGACAATAATGCACGCCATTTCGTAATTATGCTAATCAGACGTTTATACACCTCCTCACTTCGATGATCTTTCGTATAGTTTATAAGCGTCGCTTTGCAACATCAATCGCGAACATCATCGTTTTGCATCGCACGATTTTCTCGCGCTTCCTCTGTTTACTCCTCTCCCGTTTTTTAAATAAAATATTGAAATAAGTTCTGAATTAATTATTTCGTGATAAAGCATGTCATTGAGACAATAATGCACGCCATTTCGTAATTATGCTAATCAGACGTTTATACGCCTCCTCACTTCGATGATCTTTCGTATAGTTTATAAGCGTCGCTTCGCAACATCAATCGCGAACATCATAATTACCATCATTTACGTTTGCGCAATTATCTATGCAAACGCGTAAGCGAGAATATTTCTCACATCGCGGGCGTCGCAATGCAAATTGGCGAGAAAACGTATTTCGTATCGAATGTTCGCGCCCGCGAGAGAGCGACTAACTAACGATCGTTAATGACCGTTTCGCGCACGATCGTTAAGGAAACTTCTCTCTCGGCTGGGCACGGTGTCGGGCGCCGCTTCGTTTCATAAGTAATCATACTGAGCTTTCGCGCTCCTCGGCTATGAAAACGATGGGGGAGGGGGGGGGGGGAGGGGGGCGAAAAGTAGAAGGGCATGTAGGAATAAGTAATCTGTTTCCACGTTTTGTGTATACAAAAATTGTTTCGCGAAGTCGGTAATCCCCCCTCCCCCGCTGCAATTAACGGTCTCTCAACAATTGTCGATAATGATCGCGTTGATCCAGTTTGTTTCCCCCTTCCCTGTAACGAGGGCTCCTTCCACAAGGTTTGTGATTTATTCGTTGCCGTTATGACATCTCAGACCGACTGAGTAATTGATCGTCGCTATTACAAATCACTATTATGGAACGTCAAGTGTAGAATGTAACAAGTAGCACAGTATAATTGAGTATTAAGACAAATAATAAAATTGTAAATATCGAAGAAAAAAAAAAGTTCTCATAAATATAATTAATATTATGTGTATAAATGTGTAAACTATGTCTTTTCGTGAAAAATTCATCCATAAATTTTATAGAAAATTTAGATCAGAATACGTTATAAATCGTCTGCAAAATTTATGAAAAATATTTATAATTAAAAAAAAATAGTGATGTCTCCGAAATATTTTGCTTATCAAACAGGAATGAGCTTTTACTGTATAGAAAAGAAATTGTGACTCCACCTAAAATTGCGTAAGAGATTCTGGTATTCGTTTCAGAATGCGGACAATGTTTACCTCTCCTTTTCCTCCTCCTTTGGGATTATAAATAGCCCCGGCTTGTCGGTAATGCAACAAAACGACACGGCGAGAGAACGTGTCTCCTCCTAGCCAACGTCGACAGCGTGTCGACGATCGCGCAAAACATAACTTCTCGTCGTGGTTCACCGAAGAAAGACGCGACTTATGCAAACCAACGACCATCCGTGACTTTTCCATGTGAAGTGCTCGATCTCGATCCCGTTGATCGACATGATTTTCCCGGCACGCATTACACGGTACGGTATTAAATCATGTTCACTCGAGACGTATGTCCTCCCTTACGTTTCTTTGAGAAATGTGTATATATGTCTCCCGCGTATGTATATATATATATATATATGTATATATAATAGAAATATTTAATAATTTAATCAGTTTATTATTTTTTTAATAAATAGAAAATTTTAACGAATAGCAAATATTTGAAAATGAAGAGATCACAATCATTACATTACAACCGACACGCTACTGCAAAATGAATTGCGGAGATTTGTAGTGTTCACAATCGTGAAATCGTTGAATCTCTCTTTCTCTCTCTCTCTCTCTCTCTCTCTCTCTCTCTCTCTCTCTCTCGCAGGAAGCGGAAGCAATGGACGATCCGACACAACCGAGCCGGAAGCGATAGTTAACCGACCGTCATACAAGCCCTTCCCATTCTTTGCGCATGAAAAATGATAGAACGTAACGTGCCAAGTGCCCTCAATAGCGAGTTTTTATTTTTGTCCGTATGCGATTATACGACAGCGATTCATCGAGACAGAATAACGATAAAATGAGAAGTTCCGATCGGCATTTTAATTTAACGCTCGTAATATAACAACTAGTTATAAATTACTATTTTACAAAATATTCTCTCTCTTGGGATAAAATATACTTTTCCACTTACTTTGAGGTAAGACCCGTAATACTTGGTGACGTACGGGCTGTCGCATTGCGACAACACCATAATCTCCTGCTGTATGTCCTCAATCTCATCTTCCGCCTCTTCGAGATCGATGATCTTAATGGCCACGACTTGCTGGGTCCTATTGTCGATACCTTTGAAGACCTCGCCGAAGCTACCCTTTCCGATTCGCTCCTGTTTCGTAAATATCAGCTCGGGATCCACCTTCTGTAACAGAAATTCAATGGTCTCCGGTTAATTACATTCGGTCATTCGACCTTGTCTGATTTTGCTCCTTCGCAATATCTCGTGTCATTTCCGTAAAGAATACTACGGATCTTCCCATGACGCAACAGTATAACAAGCTAATGGGAAATTTTGAAATTCCTTAGGCAATAGGCATGGACTTTCTTCGCTACAACGCGGCCTTCGGATATTAATAAATGCAGGTATTCCACAAACAGCAATGCAGTTCTCCTTGGCTTCTTTCTACGAGATGACACACGCCATGTCATAATATGCGTACTATAAAAAGAAAAAAAAGTGCAAGTCGCATCTCGGCTTTCTCACATAAACTGAATAAATTATTTACTTTTTAATTAATAAATCGCGGTTTTATATTCGTAATAAATTATAATCCCGGGCTCAGCTCTGAGCAGTTTGACAAATGAAACGTCTTTTGCTCTAATCCGCTGTTTAGACTTGCATACGAGTGCTATGCGTGCACATTTCTTCTTCGCGCTCGTGGAAGCTATTTGCACTAAGAGACGACATTACTACCTGGACATTAATAAATTACAGTAACTGCGACTGTTTTGCGCTCGTCGCTTCTTTTCTCTCCGGTGCTTTTCCGCTCGAAAACGCGTCTAACGCCGACTAGCGAATCGCCTTTAATCAGGCGAAACGGTCACTTTACGGTCGTAGGCGACGAAAAAAGAAATTCCAGAATTTACTCTGCTACTGATCCTTCTTTATAGGTTTTTCTCCGGAGAAGTCAATGCCCCGTGCATCCCGTAACTGTAGAACGCGAAGAAACGTCTCGCCGAAATTCTCTTTCTCCAATTCGCGAAAAATTACCTCGCATAAGAAATTGAGTACGGCAAAAAAGATCAAAACAAATTACAATGTCTTGAATATGACATATTTAATGTTTCGCTCGTAATTAAGCGTCGCATTTTTTGTAAAGTTTTCTAATTTACCATAAATGCTTGTTAGAATCCTTCCTGAAATTCTATTCGTTCTCACTAATTAATTAGCAATGGGAAAGAGGCTTGGCAAGTCATCTAATCGTAGATATAATTTAGTATTACCATAGTATATGTGTATCGTAATTTTCTTCGCTGATAAATATCATGGAGGTAGATCTTTTTTATTCTCTTTTCTTCGGGTCCTTTGGAGAGTTATATTTGTTGATAAGCATTAAAAATATCAAATGCTAATTTGTCTCGAATTTGTGTGCCCAAGTTTGAAATAATAATGAATATGCACGGAAGCTTTTTATGCGAGACTAATTTTTCATTCTCTTGCGCTCGCAATCCACAGATCACAGTCAAAAAGTCAGTAAACTGAAAGCTCGTATCGGAACAGCGAGATTAAAGCGAAGCTTCGAAGCCTGGAATGGGCTCTAAGGGCAATGAAATAAAAATTCGCGTCCGTCGGTAAAATCCGGAAAATTTGCAAAGCAAATTCTCTCATATATCCGTCAACGGTATTTCGTAACTGTCGGGGCATTTTATCGCGCCGATGAATTTAAAGGGCATTGATTTTCGTCGGACCTCGATCTTTTTCATTTCATGATTTAGTGTCATCGATACTTTTTTGACACTAAAATCGATAAATCACATGAGCGTATCAAGCAGTATAAAAAACACTCGGAAATTACGCTGTCATTATTTATATTGGCATTACATTAGTATGAAATTTTACTGCAAATTATTATCTAATCTCTGAATATTACCGGAAATTAGTGCAAATTTGTGGTCGGCGGTTTACGGCAGAGTAAAACTCGCTACTTGTTCTAGCAAGTCACGTTAAACCTTGGTTAACCACGCTTGTGTTGCGAGCAATATCTATAAACATTATCGCGCTTGTAATATTATACATGCGCAAAATATTTGACAAAATTTTTTTACGATAAAAAGGGAGATAAAATCGTCTAATTGGGCTACATAATTTCTGATACAAACTACGTTGGTGATGCAACAATATTTAATCAATTAACTGAGAGAGAATCGCAAAAAAAAAAAAAAAAAAAAACGCATGTCCAACTTTTTCATCGCAAGAGCGCAGTCGAGGCACGCTATATGCAATCTGAGGTTCGTGAACGAGGGCCATCGAACGAGAGCGCGAGAGGCAAGAGAAGAGGATACTCTCAGCATGCAATACTGCATCGTCGAGATGCACCGAGCGTCTCTTCTCTTTCTGACATGAGCTGCTTTTTAGTGCGCGCCACGCTGCCTGGAACTCGCGACACAAATTCTAATTAGCGGTCGTCGCAAAGAAATCCGCGGCATATAGATAACCAAAGTACCGACGGTCGCGTTCGAGGACAAAGGCAACAAACAAAGATATTTCCATCGCAAAAATAAAATATAAATATTCCTTGTCTACATGTATAAGAATTGAAATTCAAGCTTTCTTCCTTTTATTCTTTGGAAAAAGTTTTTTTTTCTTTTTCGCATTAAATAATATTATTTATCATCAAAAGATGAATTTTCTCCGTGAGATATCAAGGGAAAGAAATTTTGTATATTTATATCGCTATAATGATACTTTAGATTTCCAACAAACTCCTTTATTAGGCTAGTTTGGACAATGGCTCGCATTCTGATGGACACGCCTACTCAAAACCATATTAGCTATGCCACGCTGTATAAGCATATAGGTTTCCTGTTGGGCGATCTTTGACCCATAATTGGCGGTCTTGATGAAATTGATGTAAGGCTGCCAAGAGCGCTCAATTAATAACCATATACAGATTCATTCCATTGTACACGGCTATCAGCTGTAGCACAATTTACAAAATCTCGCCAAAATAGCGTAGCACAATAAATATCTCGGCAAACTGGTGATATATCAGAAAATTAACCGTGTATCGTATTGTATATGTAGATTATAATTGGATTATAGCGAGACAGTAGTTTCTCGTTCAAGCATATGCTACATACAGCATTAATTTCTCGTTTATCTCGGTATAATGAATTCAAAAAACAAATTAATGTAAATTTCCTGAAATATTAAATTTATTCGGATTATATGTGAGATATGCTAATTCTCGCAAAGTAACACGTTACAGCTTTGTGAATCTGCTTTGTAAAACTTCTACACGAGAAATGTACCAAAGTTAACGAAGAATGATATTTATTTGTACAAATGTGCGAATTATAGTATGCCGCTTTACTATATTTCTCGATGTATATATCTTTCCTGCAGAAAATTATTCTACGTTGCATTTCCATCGCTGCGAATAATTCGTTCGCATTAGATATTCAAATTAATCTATACATACAAATTTCCCTAAAACCTTCTTTACCTTTAACGATACGCGATGAAGTTCCTATTTAATATCACTTCACTGAGCATGGGACTGAAATAATTTGCTAGATAACACGAAGTTTGGTATCGTTCTGACACATCTTAATTAAGAAGTGTAACCGCGTCTCAAGAATTTCGTCTCAACCGTCCTTTTAAGGGAGGACGGGCTCAAATAGACTCACCGCCTTTCAAGATAAACGTGCCAACTTCATCAGGAAGCTCGAGACTGTCAGACTACAACGAGATCGCATTAATTCGAAGAAGAAGCTGCGATTATTCTCTCTCGAAATGGGAACAATCTGATAGCTATTTGCAATGTGTTCCAGCAATTCAACGAAACAAAAATTCAATCCGTTTGTATATTTCATCACTCGAAATAAGACATTTGCAATGAGATATTTATAAATAATAAATGGCAAATGAAACTTTTTGTGATAAAACAACAAGTAAAACCTTTCTATTGTCAATTTGCATAATGTGCAACTACTTCCGGATGTCGATGCAAATTGATGAAAACATTTGCTGGATTGCACTGGTTAACTTGACCGTTGCAAAAAATTACCATATACAATATATTTTTTTACGGCTGAATAAACTTACACGAGAACCCAGACTATGTACGTAGACTTCAAACGCGTTGTTATGTGCCAAAGGAGAATTTCATTACCATACGTTTAAGTTTGAAAATCTGAATGCATGACAAATCGGAAGTCCCGTCCAAGTCGTGGCTCTTAAAATGCGTCGAGCGAAAGTAATGTTAAGTACGCGAGACAATGTGGTTTTTACGTTCGTTTTAGTATTATCGATTTTCTTTCATTTGCGTGATAAAGTCCGCTCGATGCTTCTCGATTAAATATAAATCGTCTCGTAGTTATATTTCCCGTGAAATAAATAAAATTATTACGTATTATCTTCCTTTTGTGAAAAAAGTTATATGAAAAAATTCCGCTTTATTAAATTAAATGAATGCAGAGATACAAATTATTAATACTATACAAATTACGTAATAGAATTCGTATGAAAAAAATCATGCGCAAATCTAGAGATTAAAATATAAATTAATATTTCTTCGTAAGGTCAATTTCTCCGATGTTAATTGTATTAGAGCTATATCCGAACTTTCTCTCTCGCGTTTGTAAAATGTCGTAAAATGTACTCGCGAATTTATCGATGCATTTTTGTTGCGATCCGTAGACGGATAGAAGCGGACAATAGGCGTGCGAATAATTCGCTATAAATTGAAACCATCGGACGATATCTGGCGTTGCTTTTTTCACGTTTGTACAACCGACAGAGAATTGCGATTGCCTATCTCTCACGTACGCGATGCGACGCGAATGCAGCGAAGCGATGCAGAATGCAAGCAAGAGGCAGGTGCGGGCTGACGCAGCGAGCGCTCTAGGGTCAATCAACACAGTCAATATTGACGATGATAAAACGAGCGGACAAAAGCACGCCCCGACCGGAATCAGAATGATACGCGACAATTCGCAACATCTGCATCGCGGATTCTGAAATGTACAGGATGCGACAAAAGTTTAAGAGAGATATATTACTGAATTTATATTTCTAAAAATTCAACAGCCACGCACTCTAAAAAATGAATAAATAAATTAAAATTCTCCTTATAATCAAAGTTCATCATCTAATTATTTATTTATTGGATTATGTATATAATTTAGTATTTCTTTTTCTTATTTGTTATATTTTTAATTTCTTTTTTTTAGTAGATTCAGAGAAATTAATATGTTTACTTGTTGCCTCGCCTTTTAACTGTTACAATACAATTTTCTTTTTTATTGTGTATAAATATTTTTAATCTATATTTATGTATATATTCCGTTATATCCTTACGTCCAATCAAATTATTTCCTACATATACATATAGTACTAATTATTGGAAAAGTAATATAAAATCAGGAATTTAAAAAAAGTAAATAAAATTGATGCACGAATGTAATTTTGAACAATAACGCTGTTCGAGATTTCTCGGCATCTCGTCGCGCCGAGTTCGTTTGGCATTAGCATAAATAGGAGAGGCAAGCGCTCGCAAACTACCAACTTATACGTCCAAGTGTTTTCCTGATAATTTTCCCTCGTTTAACGGCGGAGCGAGCACACGATTCACCGTCATCAAGAGCGCGTCCCGTATTTTCCGAGCTCGAGGATCGCGTCGCCGCCCGCGCTCCGCTCAAGTGTCGTTTAAACTTTAATTTCGGCGGCTCACCCCCTCACGGCCGATGAATTACTCTCGTCGTAAACGAGGTCGAATGACGATACGTGGCGCGCAAAAGCTCGTTGAACCACTTTCGAAATTTGCAACCTAGCTGCATCGCATATCGTGTTAGAACAACGTGCGAGCGAATGCTGAAATGTATCTTTACGACCGACGACGTTTGCCGTAGAATTAGTTCTTATGACGCACCTCTTTCTTTTTGTCCCTCGTTCTTCTAACGGTCGCAGTGCGGGAAGCTCGCATGAATATTCATTTAATTAAAGCCATCCGACCGAACCCCTCTCGTTTATTATATAATATATATAACCAACGGGTATTATATACACGCGCTCTGTCTCGCACGCCACGCCACATTACGTTGCATAATATGCAACCGCCCGGTTAATACGAGCATCGATAGATTTACCGTTCTCTCATTGTTCGCAATTCCTGTTCACGTTGGCTCCGTTGTTTTTCACGCCGGGATTTGATTTCGATAATTTACTGGGAGACAGAGGGCCGATGGTCGAGATTAAAATGATTAAAATGGCGTTCATTGCGAGAGATAAATCGCGATTTAAAAAATGCAAGTGACAACGCGATTATTTTTCATATATACTTATCCAGTATATTCCTTTGCGAAAATAGAACGGATTTACGCTAAACGCGCAAAAAAGGATAGCATATGCGGGCTTTCGCAGAGTAAAATAACGCGCGGCAACGAAATTTCGCGTGGCTTGGCATAACTTTCCCCGAGTAAGCTTCTCATATTTACATTTATAATTTTTGCATATCCGCGCGCGCGCGCGCGCATAAAATGCAAATGCATTATCGATTGCCCGATTCCGCGTCGTCGGGAGAACACGAGTAAACGACACGCGCCGGATATTGCACTTGGTTGCGAAGCTGAGCTGCCGCAAGAAGTGCTTCGTAAGCCACGAAATTTAACGCGAGGTTATCGCGAGATCGCCAATATAATAGTAATAACGCGCGGCCGTTGAAGCGCCAACGCATTTGCCCCGATCGCGTGTTTAATCGCGCGGGGTTGAATGGACGCGCGGAATTCGAACCTATTGCGTAATGCCTTGATCGATACGAGATAATGAGAAACCGCGGCACGCGAGGTACGCGCCGCAAATCGTTTCTCTCCGGCACGGAGCGATAGGCGCGCTGAAAACTTGACAGACAAATTGCTTTTAATGCCATCTTTTCTTAAATTATCGCGCGCGATTAAACTTCAAAAATCGTACGTCAATTTGACAATGTCGTCGCAACGTTGCGCGAATAGCGTAGAAATCTTCTTCAACTCCTTCTCGAGAAAACAGCAGAAATTATGTACCTCGCGTGATATTTGTACGGTTAAATGATGCAGAGGTCCCGCTCGTAACTTGAATACTTGAATAATAAATGCTCTCTCTCCTGTTTGCCTGTTCTCCTGATATTCTCGTCGCGATAGATACGCTTTATCGCGGTGAAAATGAGCGCGAGTGCGACACATGCTCATAATTAACCGCGCGCTTTTTATCACCTGCGACGTTTCTGCGAACGTCACGATAGCTGATTCTTATCCGAATGATAAATTACCGCGAAACATTCGCCGATTCGCTCATTGCCACACTAGAACGCTGTTTGAACACGGGAACACTTTGATCGTGCAATTACGATTAATTGACTTGGATTACGTAATCCATCCTTCTCAATCGAAAGCAGCAAATTATTATCAGTTGTGAGATAGTGCGGGATAAATTCCATACCGATGATAATACGACGAACGATATTATCGCGATCTCCACTGTGCTATCGAAGGTTGAAACGAGAGTTCTCTATTATGACTCATTGGCGTCGCAACAAGCGACCACGATACGACAATGAAATTATGCGCGCTATACGCGTCCGTAACAGTTTATTTATGTATGCAGGCGCACGCATCGATATACAATATGCAGAATCGCGCACAGAATGCGATAACCAATGCACGCGTAAAAGCAGGATCGAGCATCGGAGTATCCTTTGGGACATTACGCGCCGCATTCCCGAATCCGATTTATCCCGAGACGTCGTAAACACGAAGCGGTCGACTTCTCTGAGGATGTTTATCGCGTGCATCGGCGGAATATGAATTTACATACGTAGGACCATGTCACATACATACATACATACATATAAATAAATTGTTCGCCCGATCGAGAGTTTCAGTTTGTTCCCGAGTTATTATCGACAGTCGCGCCATAAAATGTCGTTGTTTATATCTTTGGGCGGACACATTTCATCGCGTATACACGTTTTGACAAACTTGTGTTTATAACAAGCTGCAATTATTTTGACAGTCGACGCGATGGTACATGAGGGTGATATGGAAAAAAGTCTAGTTTGGCATAATTTTGCTGCTACTACTAATGATTGCATATCTATATTAATGTGATATAATTAATAATTAATTATGAAATAGCGCAAAATATACCATAACGATTAGATTCATTAATTCTTAATGTACCGATGATTACGCAATTTTCTCGTCGCAAAACGTCATATAAAATGGATGTCATTTACATCCAACGCATGTTAAATTATTAACGCGACGAGTTAACAAGAGTGATCTATCGATTTAATGATTTCCATCTGGAAGTAATGTAATACGGGCACTAAAGCAAATCGATTATTTTGACAGTGGCCGATGTCTCGTTCCGATCTCGCGATTTTTTCAAACACACGTGAGTCCAAACGTGTGAGGCAATATCAGGCGAGGTGAGAGTCGACCTTGCACTGGCCTCGGCCGAAAGAAGAAAGAAGAAAAAAAAGAAGACAAAATGCAGGAACGCGAACGGTCTCCGCGCGAGATCTTACGGTCCACGAGAATCCTGTTACACCGGTATTTCCATGGTACATCGGAACGCTCGCGTCGTCTCTCCCGATGCTTTTTTATGTCCGCACATTGTTTTATTATGACTGATAACAGTCAAAATATACGGGATGTTTCGAAAAATGCGAGACGAGACGTCACGCATTTTATTGAAGAGAGAAAACTTAATTTTATCGCATATCGTAAATCCAAATACAAAATATAAGGTTATTAATGTATGTAATAAAAATTGAGATAAAAAAATTATAACAAATATTAATGCGAAAACAGATATGAAATAACGATCTCTTGATTTCAAAAGTCATTTCTCTCTCTTTGAAGTTTTCCTACTTAAAAAAAAAAAAATCTTTTAATTAATTAATCTGATATTTGTGATAAAATTCTTCGAAATTAGATATTGTTAAATAATAAAATGTCATTAAACTTTGCCATTTATATAATAGAATTGCAACAAAAATTGGTTTAAAACACTTTTCTTGTCACATCTCACGCCTCGAATGTTTCTTCCAACCGCAAACCGATCAACTTTTTTTCAACCCCCAGAGAACCTGAAACATTCGAAATGCAACACCTCGACCACTTTCTAGTATCTCGATATAGCTCGGATTTCAGTCTCTCGGGTTAAAACTCGTTTGGACTTTAAGGTCGAAACTGGTCTCTCGACTCCCACCTTCGCGAATCTTCTCGTGCATTTTCCTTGTGTGAAACGATCTGTGTTTGTTTTAAAGTTTTATCTGCAGTTTGCGAAGACCTCGCGAGAATCTCCCTCCTCCAGAATTCTTGGAAGATCTCGAAGCTGAATGCTTTTAACGCTTAAATTTATGTCTATGCATTTACTATGAAATTAATATATAATAAATAAAACTATTAAAAATACGAATATATTATTAACGACGTCAAAATCAATGATCACGATGTAATTTGAGAACGATATAAAGAACACAAACTTTTCAACGGCATAAACTATATTTTTCTAAATTCATTCATCGAGCGTTCGCAGAAACGTGGACGGTACACAAATATTTTTTATGTACAATATACGCGAAAGTGTTGGGAATTTTTAGTAGCCAGACAGATACGCATATTTACTACGCCCCATCTCTCCTTTCTCTCTCCTCAATACCACCAAGCGCATGCATGAATGAGTATCAGCGAATAATATTGTATGTATTCGCATAGCAACCGTCAAACAGCCTACAAATAAGTTACCGCGTTCTAGGCATTCCCCTATTGTCTGCCAGTTTTCATTGATAAGTCAATTTCAAACTATAATTGAATTGCAAAACTGGCCTGTCAGTATGACAAGACGACACACTGGTGTCAATAACTGATGTCACAAACACATCGTTTGATATATCGTTTTAAAATGGAATTATAGTTCTCATTTTCGTAATAATAAATATCAGAAAATTGTGAGAATGTTGGATTGCTTAATTAAATTAATTTCCTATATTAACGCGAGACATATATCGCGCGACCACGAAATTATAAATTCTCGTTTCTTCGTACTGATAAATATGTATCAGAAAATGGCGAGAATATTATATATTATTTAACTAGAAAATTGATTTTTGATTTTAACGTGAGATTTAGAGAAAAAAATCCAATTTCCTTGATATTGAATAAAAGTGATATGTAATTTCCGACATTCCTGCAGGCGGATATCTCTACAGATTCCGTATAAGGATTAAGTATTCCACAGCGTGCTTTCCTAGACATTCATGATTCTCCGTTCCTCGCCTTTCTCTTTCTCTACCTGTATATCATCCGTTTTTTCCGAATTATTACCAATCGATTTAATAGCTGAATTAAAAATCTGAATTATAAAACTTTGGTGAAATATTAAAGCGTTAGTCAATTTTCAATGAGTTGTCAAAGTCTTATAACTTTTCGCACCTTCTGATATTAAAACTTCCTAACAAATATCTTTCAATATTCCGATAAACTTTCAATATTAAAATATTCGAATTTCTAGATTATACTAAATCTGTAATCGTAAAATATACATATTGTGTGTCTGCCGCAACACAATTGACTATAAATTTCAAGTATAGTGTACAAGTAAATATATATACACTCGGTAAATCGTTCATCAATTCATCCCTTATATCTGAGGTGATATCCGTAATAACGAGTTGTAGTTGCCGTCGCAGCGAGATCCCAAATCCATTCTCCAAATCATACTTCAGGGACGTTCTCGAGATCCCTTCCAACTCGCCAAAGGGATTATATCCGTGCGCGTTCAACCACCCCATCGAGCGAGGTTTCGTTTCTCGAGCCGCGGGGGAGAAAACACACTCGCATGACCACCGCATGACCATCGATATTTCTTACATCATTTATTGTACGGGTTATATTTTCATTCAATCGACGACGTACGATCGTAAATAAATGCAGATCGATATCCTTGGCCCTTTCGAGCGAACTTAAAGAATCGTGCGGCGAAATTCTCTGAGTATCGTAACTTTCTGGATTGGTTCCAAGAAACTCTCTAACCCCTCCCCAAAAAAGAGTTGGCTTTTGTTCGCTCTGTCTCGCCATCGGAATGCTCCTGTTCGCGGCACTTCCTCCTTTTATGCATCCGATAAAATATTACGTAACTATCCGACCAGAGCAACACAGAAATAACGATTCAAAGCTGAATAGTTCTCATCGCTCTCGCGCTGCTAAAACGCCTGGGTTTATATAACGCGGTGCACTCGGAAAAAAAAAGAAGAAGAAGAAGAAGAAGAAGGAGACGATACTTTTCAGACTTTATACTTTTCTGTATTTTCCGCCTATCAATTCTAGTTTTAACCCCAATTACTCTCATCTTTAATTTTTTTCCTCAATCGTTGACTAATATTCAACTTTTGTAAATCCTTGATAAGTTCTGATTCATTCAAGAATACTCGAGACTAAAGAACATTTCTCTCTCATTTCTGTGAACGTTTAACTCACCGAGGGAGTGGTACTCCTGTGGGTCGCTGCTCTGAGATGCGGCAGAGATGTGTTTTTAGCATTGACCGGACCTCCGTTGCCAAATCTCTGGTTATCCCGTCTGGAGGGCGGCGGGGGCGGCGGTAGTGACAGGGGTCTGCCGCCGCTTCTGGTCGGATGCTGCGGCGCAGGCTGGAATTGACTCCAGGATTGACGTGGCAGGTATCCCGCCGTCGTGTAACCACCCGAGATGAACTGCGCCGAACCGTTCAGATGCGGCGGCGTCATCACCGCCGTTTGTTGCGCCGTTTGCCCGCCGTTTCGCATCTTTCGTATGAAATTCGTCGTTGACGTTTAACGCGTTTCTCCAGATGACATTGACGCGATCCGTTCGAGAAGAGAAGCTACATCAACGTACCGCGCTCACTCGCGATAGTACAACACGCACATTTCTTCTCATCGTCGAAACGCGAATCTGTCTTTCGTCGCTAGATATTTTTCGAGTCTTTCAATATTTAATTTTTATACAATGATATCTTCTTATAACGTTATTAATAAGTTTCATTTGAGAGGGATTTGTCTACAATTAAAAAGCATTTAAGAGATCGCTTGACAAAAAATTTATGTTTTAATATTTATAACTTAAATTTTATGACGTTTAAATTTGCTTATAAAATTAGTATTATCGTTATTAGTAATTATATTATTAATTCGTGCAAGTCTATTTTGCGAGATAAAATGCGCAAACATAGATATAACATAAAATCGCTTGTGTTGCGATTGACAGACATTCGCCTGCAGTTCCGTTATCCCTTTCTTCTCTTTGCGCGTTCCATCGCGTCTTGTCCTTCGTTATATAGCGCGCTAAGCTAAGCGAGACAGAACAGAGTGCCGGTAAAGGACACGGTCGTCTCGGCAAAAACTTCCCAAGGAGAGTTCAATAAAAATATAGCAATGAAAAACGAACATCCATCTCGAGAGAGAAAAAAAGAGAGAAAGAAAAACAGAATCGTTCCGAGTAGCCATCGTTGCCATGGATTTTTCCGCGAGCGATGCTTCGGAACACGGGCCGCTCTCGATATTGTCTCTCTTCGTGAACAAAATCGATTTCACGGGCATTTTCGAGAGTTTGAGCGTCGCGACCGACGTTTATCGCTAACGGCAGGATTGTAAAAAAGCGATAATTGTAAAACTCTCGTCTTGAAGAATTTCGATGCAGGATTGTGCCGCGAGCTATAAAGTTGCGTCCACGTCGTTGTGATTCGGTCCGGATTACTGAAGTTTTACGTCGCGATTAGCCAATGTCGCGAAAGTGTTACGCAAGTTCAGTGCCAAACGCTCGACTTCGTAAAAATAGAAGACGCCAATGGCGATAATAATCTAGGTCACTGTGGTGTAGAAAAGGGAAGTTAAAACTGATTGGATGCGATCCGACTAAATTTCGTCTCGCGACTGCACGTGGCCAGAATAACGATCGACGAAGAGTGTTGAAGGAGAAATTCTCGGTTACAACGAGAGTCTTTGCTGATTCAAGCATAAATTATGAGGATTAACTCCGGCATTCTTTTTTACTTTTCTTCTTCTTCTTCTTTTTTTTTTAAGTAATGAAAAAAATTAACGAGTTCCTCCGAGATTTGGCGATATCACACCTTTGCATCTTTAGTATATCGCATCTTTAAATCTTGAATTTTCTCTCTCTGGTTCTCGAGAGTCATTATTCATGTTCACATTGACGATCGCTTTCATAATCCCTCGGATCTCAGCGCCGCGGGAAGAAAGGAAGAGAGGAAGAGAGAACGAAAGATCGTGTCGAGGATCAGCATCGACAAAGGAAGCAAATTAATCGGCTTGGCCGATATATCGATCGTGAGGAGAGAAAACGGACGGCTATCGTGACTCTCGTTCCTCGCAATCACGCGAGGCCGATCCGACACGCTCGAATAATTTTCAGGGCGGCAGCTTCCGCCGGAAAGTCCGCGCGTGTATGTACCATTAGGTCGAAAGATCGGGTTCGTTGAGCTATCGATACTCGGCGATACCGGTAGTACGCGGCATTAAATCGCCGAGACGGATGGGCGATTAACTAGCGGCCGGCGCGGATACTCTTGGAACACAAGCGGAAGCGAGACCGGCCGCGGCCACGTCTTTCCGCTTTATAACCGCGGGAATGTCGAGAAATTCGCTCCAGGGTGTTCATTCACTATTTTTCACGCTTTTTAAATCACGCTTATAACACGCGTAACACACATCCGCGCCAACAAGAGAGTTTCACAACAAATTTTGCTCTTACATAAATGGATCCGCGTATACGCGTGTTCAGGCGCACTCGTTTACTTTAAGTTCTACAATTATTTGAAGTATCCGCGGTTATCGAACCTCGGAGAATTAGAAAGTTTAAGAGCTAGCGTTATAAATATGGATGAGAAACTTAGAATCCTTACATCGATATTTCTCTGAAAAAAGATTTAACGCATAACGCTTCTCCACTTCTCTGATAATTTAACGATAAAGCTTTATTGTACGTATATTTTGAAATATTGCCTCGTTCTAATTAAATTCAAGTTGCGATATCGTTGCGTAGATATCGTCCTTGTAGACATCGTCGCCCAAGACACTCCTCGAATGACACGCCATAAACGTCGGAGCATTTCAAATGCAACGGGCACGAGCGTTGGATAAGAGGGATGAGTCGCTTGAAATACGATAGCGCATTGTTTTCGTGCGTAGCTCGTTTCTAACTAGACTCTCGTTTTCGGTCACCGTCGTTGAAACCTGGCCTTTGTCCTAGCCGTGCCGCGGCGGCCAGTGAAAACGTGGGAATATACAAATGTGCGCCAGGTATACAAAGGAAAAGATATATTAGAATATATGGCGCGTCGCGCGGGGAAACGGGGGATAATTGAATCATTCGCGTCGCGCTACTATTTCTCCCAGATCGCAAACGAGAACGAATAGTGTTCTTTTGCGAAATTATTGCGCATACTCTTAGAGATATCACATCGCCATTAAGTTTTACGCAAACGATCAACTCGTAAAATGTGTTGAGAACAAGTTATTCCAGACTTGATGAATCTTTCGCGATTATGTACATTTTCTTATCAATATATAATCAAATTTCTTAATAGCAGGCTCGACAGATACGTCTGCGAGATACTCGGTATAGCTAAAGTATATAATTACGTATTCGGTATAGAAGGTCAATCACCGTTAGACGATAACCGAGCATCGGAATCTAACAGACACTGCAATTTTTCGAAATGCACACGCGTCCCATCCTGCACATGACACACACACACACACACGTGTGTCGGTCGCGTGCGCGTGTACGCACATTCCTAGGTAGTGTGTCCGTTATTCCGGAATAATTGGGACTCTCCTAGCTATACTTGCACGTGCGCAAATGACGACGACGACGACGACGGACACGACGTACTTTTCTACGCGCGCGACGACACGCCGAGGAGGCGGCGAGTCGCCGCACGGCATTCGTTATATCGTCGTTAATTGTTAATCGTCACGCGTAGGCGGATACGTGCCTTTATCGGGACTCGCGCGCCGTGAGATCGACGGTCCTGCCACGGTCGACTCTTTTTACGGCGCACGTCGCCGACGCCGGAAAAGGGTTAACGTTGCGAAAAAGGCGCTACGTACTTTTTGCACAGACGATGATGGACGCAACAGAGAGAGCTCTAAGTCTCGCGTTATATCCGAGATGTCTGCGGTAAAGTTTGACGCGTTAACTTTCTCCAATAAATGTCTTATTAACCGTATAATAACAGGCATTTAATTAGTCTAAATTCTAAATGATGTTTCATTAATAAATTGCGCAAATGTCTAATATTATTTCTTTGTGTATAAATATAATATTAGTATACAAATTTTTTTATTAATTAATTTCAAATATACTTCAAAGTTTTAATATTTTCTATATTAATATAGATTTTCTATATAAGGCTTATAAGATCTATATAAGACTTTTCTATATTAATAGTATTATTAAGCTACATCATAAATAAAACGATTGAAGAAAAGAGATATATGTCAAATATAATTTTTGCGACAGGATGGTCGACTCGAAAGTTGACTCGAAAGATGCCACTTCAAGATTGGATAGAGCAGGAAATGCAAATTATAGTTAGAGAAAATATAAGTGTATAGAATATCACATAAAAGGAATGAGAGAATATTTTTGATTTCCACGAGTGGAACGCGCTTGGAGCGAAAGTCAGTGACCGATATTTCTTTTTTCTTTTTTGCGTTTTATAACATGCGCGCGAATATGCATAATATTATCTTGCCTATTTAGGATTACGCCGGCTTTACGTGCGTTTTCCTATGCTGGAAATCTAGTTCGATGCGGAGGAAAATCGGGCGCGTGGAAATACCTGGAAATGTAACAAACCTTGAGCGCTCGAGGCGTTAATAATGACGTTGCAATAAACAAACAACGAAGACGATAATTATACCACTTACGTTCAAAGTGGCGAACGTAAGAACATATAACGCACTTTTCTTAATAATTTAAAAATATGATTTCTTGAAAAAAAAAAACAAAAAAAAAACAAAGAGAGATTTATTCTTTCTTTTTGTTACATTTTATTGTTATATATATTATTGTATTTTTTAAAATTTTATATTTTGAAAAGAAACATTGAGATAGTTGTTTCTTACGAAAAAGAAGAGGTTTCTCTTTTTTTATCGCTATGTATTATATTATTGCGGATATTTCTTTAAAGTCGTTTGTTTTTTTTTGCATTCTCGATGACTTATCATTGTTTTCTCGTAATTTATAGCGGCATTCGTCGGTACAACAATAATAGAATGCAACAAAACAAAATTGTTTATCGATTAGTATTATCATCGTGCTCTTACGATTGTAGGGAAAGCGGAGTTTTCCCATTCACACATGCGCATACACATTCGAAGTATCAGGTTCCACCGTGCATACAACAGCAGCAGCTGTTACTGAAAACCGACCAAGCGTATGCGCGCGCGCGCAAAGAAGAAACGTCAATTCTAACCGCGGCTACCGCGTTCTACGAGCCGGCGATTGGATACCGTTATGCCAGCTACCGGCATAAAAGTTACGCGGTATCGAGAACTTCCGTGGATCTCTGGTATTGCTAGGATACACGATCGCAACGATCAATGAACGACAGGCCAGAAATTCCGACACATTCGATTTGCGTGGAAGTAATCGTTTTTACTAAAGATGTCATAGTAAGACGTGTCCGTTTTTAGAAAGGCATCGCGGACTCGTATATGCATTAAGTGGAACATCCATGTGCGAAAATTCACGCAGGAAATTCGCTATAAATTTCGAAAATAAAAATTATATATTTTTTCAAACATACATAAATATAAAGAACAAGATTAAAGGTTTATCAGAATGAGATAGCATGTTTAATTTGGCGTATATGTGCGCAAATAGAGTTTCGCTTATGATAATTTTCATATCTGATCAAAATTGCAACCTTATCGCGAAATCGATATCCCGATGCGCATCGGTGCGCTGGAAAAATTCGCGAAACATCTAATTTATATAACACCTCGGCCGTACACTCTTCGATCGCTTTTCTCTTTCTGGTCGGAGGGGGGCCAGTGAAAGTGAGCGAGCCAGCGCGGATAATCGGTCATCCCATGTGCGACGGATACGCGATAACGCGATCACCCCGACGAAACTCGTTTCTCCTCGTACTCGATGAAAATGCCCGCGATTGTGCATTTTTTTTTTATCTTGCGCGATTCCACGAACAAACGCAGCTTGATATCTCAGTTTTTTCCATACTCCAATATTGTAAAGCTAAATTTTTTCGTAAAACGCAGGTAAAAGTTATTAAATATGATTGCTATATAATAATAGAAGTTACCGATATAACTGATCTAACGAGTGATCATAGATGTAATAATGTATGTATGATATATGAATGAGATGTGTATGTATGTGACACATGTAAGAGCTGAAACGGTTAATCGAAATTAACGGGCGACAGGTGGTCGGCCGATTTTTAATGCGAGAAAAGCGCCTGTTGCGCAAAACGCCAGGAAGTCAAAGTGCCAACGACCGGCGAAACGCGCGACCGATCGCCGTTAGTTAGTCTCTGATTTTTTTTTCCAGCGCGCAACTCGTTTCGATCGGACAAGATGGGAATTTCTTTCGCCCACGTCGCACGTTTGGAGAAAAATTTTCGGCGAATGATCGAGTGTATTTTAATATATTTTAATTAGAAACGCGCGGACCGGTGTCGAGTGTGGAACCTGTTTCTCTAATTCCAGAGAGAGAAGAAAGAAAGAGAAAGAGAGGTACTGACCGATCGATCGATTAAACTGGCAACGCCCGCGAGAAAAGAGGGAGGCGATTATCGTTTAATTTTTTATAAAATTTATGCGCGATCCAACGCTCTTCGCGCGGTCATCAGAGAGAATTATTTTCACGAAAGAACATCGTGGGAATCGTAGTTATTCACATCCGCGAATTGAAAGCAATGACGGTTCGTCAAAAATTCAGCGTTTTCCCACTTTGCCGTTTTCAAGGATGCGATTAAGAAATTCCCCATTATCGCTGGAACAAGTTAGTTGGAACAAAGCGAGATAATGGATACAAAGGTACCGGATGTTTTCCGGTTAATTGGCGGTGAGGAAACAGCTTTTCCGAGAATGAAGTTAAGTAATGGCTACTTTCACTCATTTCCACGGGACGATTCTCGTGATCCTCGTTCCCTTTGTACGAAAACTTTCGCGGCCGAATCGCGACGCGATCCGTGGCTGCATCGTTGTCGTTGTTACGAGCTTCTCACGTTTTTATGACAGACATGAAACAAAAAGCGCCGTCCTTTGGAAAGTTCTCCCCTTATAGAGAAGAAGAATGCCACAAGAATAAAGGATTTTGAGAAAAAAAAACGTGAAACATTTTTGAAACCATTAAATTTTTGAAAACTTTTAAATTTGAACGAGAGATATGTGATAAATTAATTTTCATTCGATTGAAAAGTTTGCGACTGGATAATTTTTAACTGAACTCTCCTCTTGAATGCTTCGCATGCTCGAAACGGAGGACAAGAATTATTCGCAATGAATGGTGAATGAATTTTTAAAAAGTCTCGGGAAAACTATTCTCTCTATAAATATGAGGGTAATTTTCATTGTGAGCTCCGCGATAGTTTACTTTCAGATATCTGTCGACATCGCGGGGCTTTCCTCGCGAATTATCCTCGACAACGGAGTCGCGGAGAGAATCGTGTCCACCTCCCGAGGAGGGATAATTATTTCGAGTAGCTTCTATCTCTCTCTTTTTCTTTCTCTCCTCAGTCCTCGGTGTGGACGAGGCGAATCGGTCGTTTTATGCTCTACATAACTCGGCCATAGTCGTAGAGAGAGAGAGAGAGAGAGAGAGAGAGAGAGAGAGAGAGAGAGAGAATTAACCTACCGTGCCCGAAAACACACTACCTTACTTAGCCGCACGAACGTCCTGGTCGACGGATAAATTGCATCCGCACGCTTTAAAAGAAGCTCTCTGAATTGAAAATTTCGTGTGATATCTATAAATTGATAAAGAGAGAGAATAAATTGTTACTGGCTATCCACGCCTTCCTGAATTTCGACCGCGCTTGTTCTTTTTAGAATTTATCATTTCTCGGTTAACGTTATTATAATTAACAAAGCACGCACAATAGCAATTTGCCAGTCGCAAATCTGTCGCGCGAATATCTCTGGACGAGTGGAAAACAAACGATCGCCTCGTGGGAGCCACATATGATATATTAGCCGAGGTGATAACGGAGAATAAATGTCCATGTATATTGGAATAAGTGTTGTTTATTCAACTATACAAATGCGTCCTATGTAATCATATGGGACACAAATGAGCCGTCCCTTCGGACTAATTGTCATATGGTGTAAACATATTACACAACAGGCATTGTGTTGTAAAATTTGGGAGTCCCTTCTTTGTATAGATATTCTTAATAAAATCAACATTAAATAGAAATTTCGGATATCAAATTTCTCTATTAAAGTTCTTTAATAACGATTTAAGCGATATTAATTTAAAATCAAACTAAAACATTCCAAATAGAATTTTTAATTATAAAGATATAAATATATATTTAAACAAAATTAATACTCAAGTTTGATTATAAATTAGTTACTTCATACACACTGGGGATCGGTAAATTTGAGGCTTGCACGTTACACGGATCAACGACGCATCATCAAAACCGCGAATCGCATTTGAGCGAAACTGACGGCAATAAATCGTTACTAAATTGTCCCCGGTGTTATCATCTAGCTATAGGATAATCGAACACGGAGCAGCGTACGAACGAATGCAGGTCCTGATAGCATATGCTATGTGTTCGCGATACGTACACGTATGTGCGCTAACACACATTTCTACGATTTTATACATGCGCCCGTGATACGCGTTTATCAACCGGATATTCATTCTCGTTTTTCAACGCTTCCGCTCCTACATTACGTGTTCGCGCGATACCGGCCGCTCGTTTTCCTAAAAATCGATCGCGATCGAAAGCCTCGTTCCGTCGGCGAACGTGACGTAAATACATTCTTTTTTTTTTCCATATTTTGCCATTATTTCAACGCTATTAAATAACAAATTTATATTATAGTTGCAGTTGCATCTACATTGTGGTTTTATAATTTCCTTTAATAATCGATTTAATTATATTTATTAATGCTATACGATAACTTATACTCAAAATTCGTTTTTCGTAATTTTAAGTGTATCAAAAATGCGCAGTTCTTTCTTAATCAATAATCCATCAAATGTAATGTAAAAAAATAATTATTATACTATTAATATTATTATATACTATTAATTCTCATTTTCGAAGTTAGACGGAAAAGCTTGAGATAAGTTTAAGTCCGGAGGATTCAACGACCGATAAGATTGCTGTCGAGTAGCAATCTCGCATCAATTGTATCGCGCCAACATATACACGATAAATTATTGAATAATCAGAAACAATCACCGCTCATCACACAATTACCGAACATGGTCAATATACGAAGATGATTCCGATAATTTCAGCCGGATTTCACCGAATCACTAGCATACGCGCGCGCGCGCGTCACGTTTCTGCGTTTTCTGGAGCAATTGCGTGTCCCACGCGCTTCGGATCACGAATAAACGTCGCGAAGATATCACTGCGAGATCGGCAAGACCGGCCGACCAGTTGTCAGGTATTGTCCGCGGTTGCTTTCCAACTGACAAGCGGATTGCAGCCGCGCGAAGAAAGGCGCGGGAGAGACTGGCTCGCTTCGTCCTGGGACAGCAAAGGCGATCAGAGTGGGGGCCATCGGAGTGGGCACCGAGAGGAGAAAAACACAACCGTGGTGTGGATGGCAATGGTGCGGTTTGTACAGGTATTAAATAAAAATTAGTTCTCGATATCTCGGTTACAGGGGACAACAAAATTATTTAATTTTCTGATATCTCGGAAAAAGAAATGTATAATGGTTCTTATAATTAAAAGTTGAAAGAGACGAGGAATTGTAATTAATTTTGTAAACGGTCTTGTTATCGATAAAATAAGCTAATTAAAAAGCTATTGTATATACGCTACTATGTATTGTATTTTGAAATATCATAGCTATCTCACATATAAACTAAAAGAAACTTTATTACGTTAATAAGTTGACGCTATCCAAAGTTGCTGATATAGATATATCCATCGATATTTCCACACCGATATTAAAACTTATCTCTTCCCTCGATAGTGCAATATTTTAATCAATTTTTAATACATGACGGTTATTCGTTAATACTAGAGTGATATTGATACTTTATGACAAGTATATAAACATTCCTCTCGAGAAAAAAGTAATTATAAAAGCGAACCTTTAATTTTCCAGTCAGTGACAAGATTTGCTCATTTAATTCAAATGTCATCGACTGTCCGCGACCGCGACGTAATAAATATTAATTTACCGACTTTCCCTCCAACGCACGCGCGCACGCATTATATTTTTCATTCTTCCTCGCAATTGTAATCGTAATACGCGCGGCTTATTACCGGCATCATTGCGGCAATAATTATTACGTGTGATGCGTGCGGATCGCGGAAAGAAAGTAGCCGGTGAAGTTACGGCACTGACGGTGCGTATACACATAATCTCGTGTATTTTAATAATACGTATAGTCGCAGTGACGCATATATATCAAAGAGAGGAGCGATAACAGAAATTCGTGTGCGCGGGAGCGTATTGCGTTTTTGCAACTTGTCAAAGGAATTGTTAATTACGGGCGCGATATTCATGTATGGCGTACGTAATGATGTGTATCTATACTTTCCTTTAATTTGCACGGTCTACCCCCTTCACTTTCCATCTTCCACTAACCGCACCAACCGTGGTGGTGTAACGCCATTTAATAACCGGAGCAGCAGGCATTTCTCATTTACGTATAATTGCGGCAAATTTAACATAATTACGTCCTTTCTATGTAGTCGTCCTTATCAAGAGAAAATTTAATTCTCGACGTTAATAGGTCAAACGTAGAAGCGTCGAATAAACTGCGGCAATTATTTACCACTTATTGTTAGCGTGGAATTCTTGTTATTTTTTGTTCTATTTTAGAAAATTATCAAAATTTAATTAAAATTTTTAAGGTTTTATATTTGTTAAGTAATAAACTCAGGAAACAGACAAATTATGGTAATTAATTAATAATTTATGCATTCTCGTTTTACGTATATAATTATGTATAATTGCACGGATTATCTTAAAATCTTTTTGTGATAAAGTCGTAACACAGGCAAATCCTTTTATTTTGTTAATTGATTTACTAGTTTAATTTCAAAGTTAATTACTAATTAAAAGTAAAAGGGTAAATAGCAATCTCTCGGAATTTTGGAAAAACTCGTTACTGCATCTAATGTCCGTTACTGTGTAATCGCTGTTAAAGGGATTATTCTCGAATGGCCAAAAGTGGAGCAGAATCACAACTATCGTAGATTAAAGAGCAGCGAGCTCTCTGTGTAAGTCACGACAGGAAGTCACGTCAATGACGATGTCTGTGTTCGTTGGTCAGATGTCACTTTTGAGCAACGTTCAGAAACGGTTTATTTTGATGGTATCGTCCTTTCGTCGATCAATCCCCTGACAAAAATTCGAGCATTGCTTAGGGAGATTGCCTTTATATATTTGCAGATTAGTTTGACAGAATTTCTTGGGATGCAGATCTCGCATTAATCGAGAATCATCGAATTAATAACGCGTGTATTATGTAATTGTAAATATGAAACTTCATTGAGAGAAATTAAAATAATAAAGCTTGAAACAATTAATATTGTGTACTGTGTAATGAGAATGAGCAACAGGTGTATAACAAGGTGCAACCAATGTGAACAAAATATGATATTGCGATATTTAGCGCACAGCCGATGGTAAAATGGAAATTTTTATCATATACGCATGTATAAACATTTCATATTAATTTGTTTACGTTATCAAACGCGCGTGTCATTTTCGATTGAAATAACGAATGCATAAGGCATATCTGTGTTATTTTAATTTATTGATATTTGATATCTCATAAATAAATAGATATTATCGTGAGAATAAACCAACGATATGGCTACTGCTAGTCCATTCGGAAAACTCACAACAAAGCAGGATTTTTTTTTCTTTTTTTTTTTTTTAAGGAATGGCTATCTTTTACGACTCTAGGATTTATTGTCTCGATGTATTATTAATGGGTGATGCTATCGTTCCACGTCGGCGGAGCTTTTAGTACGCTCGCTAAAAATAAATATGGATGAAGATCCGCTTGTGTGTGCGAGGTGTGATCGATCGGTGTTCCCTTTCGCGCAGCGAGTCGGAAACGTCTGAAAGCTTCGCGATGCGGTTAAGATCCGATGTGATTTGTGCCCCGAGAGAGAAACGAGTTACATCTAGGTAATCTTACTACACGAAGGTATACGGGTGAAATAAGAACCGTCAGCGCTTTCATTCGCAATGCGATTCATGCTCGCTGCTTATCCTCTACTTTCGAGTATATGGATTTATGACACCGTCCACGCGACACGATCAAGTATTATAAAAAAAGTTTAAACATATTGTCCTAACAAATATAAAAAATATCTCAATACAAATATTTTAATAGATGTAATCTCGAAAGATACGGAAAAAAATTCATCAACTAAGAACAACACTTTTTTCGTTTAAAATTATATAAATATTCTTAATTCAGCGAATACAATCGTAATCGTAATATATACGTACGGTATATGTTTTGAAAGAAATTTTTTAGAAACAGAAATTAATTAAAAAGCAAAAAAAAAACCTATCGATTTCATAATATTATACGTGATCGATAATTTCGATCACGACATATTAGTTAGAATATTTTTTAGGCGTCTATAAATAATTCTGTTATCGTCTGGCACAACCGGCTCCGACCCATTTCAGAGACCGATTTCATACCCATCGAATTTGACAGCGCTTCCAGGATGCCTGTCACTCGATCTGATATCATCGGTTGAGACCTCGATGTACGATTAATGTTCTTACACGTCGGTTAAGTTTTACTTGTGTCCAAATGAAGTACATAATTTTTCGTCTGTCGTAATGATATACGATACTTTATAATTTAGCGAAGCGTATGAGTGAATAATAAATACAAATTGTCTACGAGAAATAATCCTGATCATTTTGAATACGTAGTGAGAGATAAAAAAGTTCAAACTCGTATAATATTATCAAGGATATCGATGTATAAATGATGTCATATATTTATACGTTATAGATATAATTACAAAGATAATTACAAAGAAATATAACGCTTGTTTTTAAATTCAATTGTTAAAATTGCGATCGTTCGCGCAATACGAATGACTGAAAGAAACTCACATTTGAGTAAGTAGAAAAAGTGCGCGAAAAATACGACTTGACCGCGAGAGTCATCGCGAGATACTCGGGAGATATATTCTCGTTATGACCAATATGCGGCAACTGCGATACCTCGCGCGATGGGTTTTAAACTTGGAATTGTCGACTCATACGACGAAAACGGTTTTATTGCGGCGCATCCGAAATATATAGGAGCACGGGGACTTCACTTTCGCACCTGGGCTCGCGGCATCTGGAATACATGTTTCGGTTTTACAGACTGAGTTATGGAGGGGAATGTTATTTCGCATACCGTACCGGTTATTGCGAATGATAGATGAAGTATCGCGTGACAAGCGAGACGCGATCAAGTGATTCACGCTCCGCATGTGTCATTCGGCTATTAAATTTTAATATCATCGGTACGCGATGAATAATCTCTCGCCTGTCGGTGAGATCTATTTATTTTGCTATCGAATATTTGCGACACAAATCGAGGGTTACTTTCAACGGGATGCGAGATTTTACGAAGCAAATAATCGCGCGGATTAATATTACAATTCAATCTCGGGATACCGAACGATGGATTCACTTGGTTGTACCGGGTCGCTGTCTCGGCGCGTGCCGGAACAAGACAATCGAGCGACAGCTGCAACGCGACCGCGTCGCGATGACGAGCTCTCGCCTTGTGTCGGAGCGTGCGTTTATTTCGCAATACGCTAGAGCTATAAAATATCGTTGCGCAATCGCCGCCGCACGACTGCCGCACAATGGCGCGAGGTACCGAGTGAAAGGTGACGAGATACATCGCGCACAGCTGCTAGCACGTACAGCCGACACGCCAACGATCTCGCGATGCAGGAAAGAAAAAAAAGGGATGTCTTCTTGCGCGGAACGAAATATCGATTATAAAATTGAAATCGTTGAGAGATGAGTGATATTAATCGTCGCTACCGGTCGCAAAATTCTCCCTCGAAAATCGAAATTGTTGCGACGATTACACCGACAAATTGTATCAAGCATGCCGCTTGTAGTACCGCGCGCGGTGATTACGCGGTTACGATTTGCTGACCCAATTTGTCCTTTACCATACGATCCGTTTGTTCCTCGAAATTGTCCAACGACGATGCGAGCTCGATAAAGCTTCGATCGTTTCGCCAAGCGACTAGCTACGGACAGTCTACGGCATATGCCACGACAATCCGTCGTTACGTAAAGGTCGCATTTTTACCCGCGACGCGATTGCCTTGTTCTCGACAACAATCGTAATAAATTGTTTTTTAATTCTGCGCACGCACATATCTATTATGCGCTTTATCTCGTATCTAGTTTACGAGCTATCGCGAATTAAGCAATACGTCGGTCACAAAAGTTAAGCTGTACAAATCGAGATTGTGAAAATAATATTATATTTGTCTACTTTCGAAAAATCGATAATAAAAGATTTCGAAAATAGATAATTTAAATCCTTCAATTAAGAAGATCTAAGAAAAAATAATATTTAATATGACATAATATTAATGTGGCGTTAAAATGCAGAAATTTTTATATACTTATAATATATATTCTTTAGTAGTCAAATATTCACTTTTACAACGCAGTCTTAATATAGATTGACGATAACGCAGCCGTTATAGCTTTTATATACTTCGAAGTATACTCCATCGAGCTTAACGCGGATCGATACGACTTCTCTTAAATATACATATCATCCTAAGAATTTACGCATATCGCGTTATTAAATCACCTTTCACGTGTCGGTGTCAAAAGGAAATGGCTTAAGAATTTATCTGAATTTGTTACTCATTCGTGGACGACACATATATAAGACTTATATAATTATATGAAATAAATTAATATTATAATAGAAAAATATAAAAGATTACGAAAAGTCGAAAAAATTTGCATAGGGATAACCGTATCATCTGCCTGGCAATTTAAATGCCACAAAGTGTATACTAGCGGGTCCCGAGTGCTAATCGGCCGGCGCATATAGCAGCCGGCTGAAAGTGGTTGATATTAAAGAGCACGGCGGTCGTTCCTTTCAAATGCCGCTCCGACATTTGACGAGGTCAAGACGGTGCGCACGATTCGTCGTCGATACCGAGAACGGCACTATATTCGATACGTTCGAATTATGCGAGAGGAAGGGTGACGCGAGTAATTCACAGTACTTTCACAGAGCGGTATATACACGAGAAACGACGCGAGTGACAGATAACGCACGTTGCGCGAATTACCGTCATTGTAGAGAAGTCGGAGCGCTATAGACTGACACTATACTCTGATTGGAGTTGTACGTTATTATAACGGCGCTGGCAGTTGTTACCATTATTCGTTCTTTGATATATTCCAAATGTAAACGATGAGTTGGGTATATTTTATATTATACCATCATTATTAATGACTAATCGTAAAAAACAAATATTTATGAAAAATATAATTAAAAAAACTTTTATAAGAAAATTTTAGAGAAGAAATTTTTCGATAAGTCGATCTAAAATATATCATTTTACAAGCTATATGCAATGTACTTTTTCCGAGATTTTCGCGACTCGCAAGTTTCCAATGTTTTCACGAAAACACGTTTCGACCTCCGTAATAAATGCTTTCTTATGATTTATGGGATACTCCGCGCATCGGCAATTTCGAGCAACGCCATTTACATCTTGGTTTACCACGATAATCGCTTTGAAAATGGTGAAGACTGTAGTTCGTGATGCTCGACTGTCTGACAAATAAAACATGAAGCCGGCGCAACCGTTAGTAAATACTTGATGACAGCCAGTCTCGAGCGATAGAATATCGACGCCAAGTCTTATTCGGAACGCCGGAAGCTTGCCAATTTTGCCACAGCCTCCGCGCATCCTCGAAGATCCTTGAATGGATGTGACGGCGCGGATGCCAGAAGGATAGGACGAATAAGTGGAATATTAGATTTTTCGAGGTCGAATAAAACAATGGCAGCTGCGAGACACGTGAGACCGAGTATGTGTACGTTAGAATGCATGAAAAGATGCGAGAAACTAAACGCGCACTGACGTAAGAACGCGAAGCTTCGACATCGCGAACTCTTCTGTTCTCGTTGCATCTGAGTGTGAAGGTCTCTCTTCGTATGTTAAGAAAACATGGCATGGATTTACAAAACTCGGTCACTTATCGTTCACCCATAAGAAACACAATAAGTCGTACGATAATCGCTATGAGCGATCAATATTGCGTATTACAAATGTATCTCCCTGATAATTAAAAATTATTATCGCAAGAGCGAGGAACATTTAATATTCCAAATCTTTAAGCTCAGTCTCTCTTCTTATACCGAAAAAGTTTAGGAATTTATTTACGGTCTTGCCTCTACGCCTACTCATCGTCGACTGACTTCTGTGTTGACATTTGAAATGCTATTATACCTTACTACGTGTTTTGCTTTCTACCAACGCGACTGAATACAAAAACAAACAAAAGAATGTTATTATTTTAACATGTTATTATTTTACACAATCTTCGTCTTTTTCAAAACCACTGACTTTTATTCGAAAAACAAGAATGTAAACAAAACATTTCGGCTGTTTCACGCAAAAACAAAGAATAAAACTGCGATTATTTCACATGAATAAAATAAAATTCGCGACAAATTAATCTTCCAAATTGTCGCCGTTTTATCTTGCGAGAAATCTCTCGAATTCACTTCGCTTTGTTGATTCATATCATACATTCGCGTATATTCATGACGATATTTTTTTGCGTTCTTTCGTCCGCGATATCTTTTATCGATCGTAAATATTCAACGATGGTCGTAATCCAAGATTTATCTATATGTCTATGTACATTTCCCGTCTGTCTATTTGAGTGCGTATCCCCGTGATAAAATGATGGTGTTACGTTTTGGACAGGAAGAAAAAAAACGTTTTGGCAGGCGAGGAAAAACGGAGAAGCAAATGGTCTATTTCGTCGAGAAGATTGACGCGTCGAAAATTGTTGTCTAAGTAAGATCTCGAGAGAGGAATTTTCGCGCAAGATAAAGAACGAATACTATATTTAAGCGTCGAAAAGAAAACAAAAACGTTGAAGACAGAAACAATCGCGTAATTCGGATTTTAGTAGCCGAGTATTATGACATTATCATGCACAATTGAACGATTTTTGCAATTAAAGCATAAATATAGAGGAAAAGTAAATTTCAAACGATAATAAAGACATTTTGTTATTGCATTATATATCTAGAGATCATTGCACTCCGATAATCATAGTAATTGAATAATTAGAGTTCAGTGACAATCCAATGAATGATGAAAATAACCCAACTTTGAATTATCACGATCCGAGACAATTGAATAAAGCAACAATTCCAGAGTGAAAATCAGATTGGAAAATTTCATATCCAGAGAATTGCAAAATTTAACGTCCCATGTAGATCCAAATCTCTGAAAGTTTCATAATCGGGAATTCAATTTCCAGGATTGAAGATCAAAAAGTAAAATTGAAATCCGTATAATCAGTCGTAAAATTCGAAGCGTTATATTAGTTTATTAAAAGATATGAGATTATCTCAAATATATTTTCTTTCCCACTGCACGCACAATTTTTTAGACAAACCAACCACCAATAACCTTCTATTTTCCTATATTTTCACGCGAGCGCCGTCTCATATATCGCTCTTTGAAATCGCTTTTTATATTCACCGTTATATATAAATCCGTAAGGAGTATTTCAACTTTGCGGAGATACCAACAATTACCGTTAAACGGGAAACCTTCGATCCAAGAACCGGTTTTTCGTCATAAAATCAACCGTTCCGTTTCGGGCTTTCCACGACGGGGAAGTTCTAGTTTTACGATCGACCCAGGGGACGACGATAGCGGTCTCCGTCGGCATCAGGAAGCTCGTAACCGGAAGATACGCCGCGCGGGGTAAGGTCATTACATCGTTACCATTAGGCGGTTTTGGTTCCTCCCTCCTTCTCCTCGATGTAGGATCGGGGTGCAGGGCAGTTTCCTGCTGTCGGCCAACGGCGGCAAGCGCACGTAGGGTGCATTAATAGGCGGCAACGTGAGTGTTTAACGGTGTTACTCCTGACGATGTCGAGACTGGCTAATTAACCTACGCACGGACACTTACAGGATGAAACCTTCTCGTAAAAAGGAAATTTTGTTGTAAATTTATTCGAAACTTTTTCATTCTTGTAATTTTGAATATACCACGCGGAAAATAAAAAAAAATAAAAAATTTATGATACGAGACAAATTAAAAAATACTATTATTAAAACTAAATTCTCTCTTTATTCTCTGTCAACTATAAAATTTTATAAAATATATAATTAATAAATATAAAATTTTGTACGTGTGAAAAAAATTGTCTGTATAAATCAATATTACTGTACAAATATTGTGAAATTGATATTTCGTAACATCACATTGTACCATCAATATTTAATTCGTCAAATGTGTCAACTAATTATAAGTACATCGCGTAAAGTGATAATCGGAATATATTTGAGTATCAACGACAATAACGGCCGGATACAAAATACAAAAGAAACAAAAGACTATACGATGCAGGAAGATAAGTACTGTTGTGCAATCAGTTGCACGACACGAAGCAAAAAGACAAATCAAACGCGTTGCTCCCCAGACGGCCGTATTCGTCGTGAAAATGCCAAATGAGTTTCCAACACGTTTGCCAAAAATTTTTGCCGACTGTCTCAAATACTTTAAAACACTTGATATTAACGACGTTCTCTTCCTATTCAAGCCAACTTTCAAAGCTAGTAAGACACATCTGCGCGAGAAGCTGATCGATTATCTATCGATGTAATATCAGGTGTGTACGCGTTATGTAAAGTTGCTATATCATCTTGTAAATATTCATAAATCAATAAGAATTTTAGCTGTATTTTCAATATTTTTTTTATATAGGCATAAAATTAAATAAAAACAATTTCCTCCAACGAATAAAACTCTAGAACTTGTTTTTTTTTCCTCTCGGTACGCATGGTTGTAATGTTTGTTTGTCATTATTTTATTTTTATCGATATGTTCTATTTAAAAAAAAGAAAATAAAAAAATTTGTTCTAAAATCATAAATTTTTTAAAATCTGTTTAAAAATGATATAAAAAGTCTCGCAAAGCAAAGTAAGATGCTGAGCTTGACATATTTTTTGTTTTTTCTAAGGAAATTTCTTTGAAAAAAAATCATCAAGAGCTATAAAACTATAAAGCTAGAAAATAAAGCTGGAATTTTCATTTCCACTCTCCGACCATCTGTTTAATTTTAACAGTTTACCAAATCGATGGTTATCGCGACGATTCTACGTATCATTTCACGATATCAAACGTACGTTGTAAATGTGCATTTCCGTTGATTGTCATAGAATTTATGTAAGTATGAATCCGGGCATATATATCAATGTCTAAATAATTGATTGCACATATATTAAATATAAAATCTATCAAATGATTTATAAATTCAACGTGAACATTTTACGTAAATTTTCAAAGATACAAAGAAAAATCGCACAAGCTTAAGATATAAAAATCCAGAAGAATTTGAATAAATGTAAAATTTTAATAATATTTAATGGAATAAAAATCCAGTTTTACAAGATTAAGAATATTCACGTTTTAAAAAATATAACCTTTTTGTTTCAAATATTTATATTGCATTCCTATCTCCCGAATACAAACGCATGTTCCGTTTTCACACATACCAAGAGGCAAGTATGTAAGATGACTAGTAATATGACAGAATAAAAAAATTTATGCGCGTAATACGATGATATAAAAAAAGAATTCACGTGTTTTATGGATTTAAGAGTTGGCTAAGAACTACATAATACATAATAAAAGACGACGGCAGGATGGTCGTCGTAGAATGGGATGACGCGATTGTATCGAATCTTTAAGGTTTATATCTGTATAAAAATGACGCAAAGCAGACTATTACGATAGTCATATCCGCCCTTCCCTGTTTTATTATCTTGTGACAGAAAAAGAATACCGTGTCACCAATTAAACTTATATCTCTATCTCACGCGTTATTTACTGCACGTGAAACTTTACGTAGCGCTTTAAACTGTATTTAATTCTATCGATGCGTCGAGTAAATTCGCACGCAATAAATTTATCATTGAATTAGAAGTGATAATACGAAATTATCGCGTTAAATGTTTAGGGCGTAAGAGTTGCAACGTGCGTGTAAAAAGCACTGAAGTGATTATATGCAAATTAATTCGCGAGCTAATTACAGAATAGCGAATGAGCTCGCCAATCATTCTCGAAATTATCGACCGGCTACTATCGGCTCGCTGTCGCTGCTGCTGGTAATCACCTTTCCGGAAATGACGATCAATGCCGTAATGACGTCGGCGGCGTTTTTCTCATCCATGAGAACGGGGTGGCGCGCTAGTTATTTGCAAAAGTGGCATGGCCGGCCAATTTGTCGAACATTAATGATGGCGACCGGCGAACACCGTTTATAATCGCGCTGATTACAGCCAGGTTCATTGATTGTCCAAGCATAACCTTGGCAACGAGATGCGATCGCCCGGGCATCCTCCCTAGTAACATCATCTCCCCCCCCCCCCTCCGTAGACATCGGAGAGAGGGTGAATTTTCGAACCGATGGATCCGTCTCGTTTCGCCGACGCGTTAATGGAAACGCATCAACGTTTCGTAAAAAATATCCGATTTTTTTTTTCGGCGCAAAGTTCGATAATATAAAATCGTTAACACAAACGGAATAAATAATTTTGCATAATAATTTTGATCAGACAAAAAAAGAAATTGATGTACGCATTAATTCAGTCTAGACTTTCCAATATTTATTACAAAGGAAGTATTGATATCCGGCGACTATTTATACTTTTGCCTGACTGGGGTAATAGATTATCGATCTTTCAGATCACTAATCTAAAAAGAGCGAATATTTTTTCTTTGAGTCTCCTAGCGTCTTCTGGCTTTTATTATTACGTAATCGATCCACCTGTCTGTTCTGTCATTTAAAGATTAAAGACTGGGTTTTTAATCATAGTTGACGTTTTTAATCATAGCCATTCTTTGTCAGCCTGTATTTAATACTCTGAACTCGCCAGAATAGAAAATTATAGACTCAGAAAAAAAGAGAGAGAGAAAAAAAAGATATTCTCTAGAAAATTATTTTTATATAATATTATTTTGATAAATTATGAAAATCTTATTTTCATAATTTACCAAGAAGCGCTAAAAGAAATTGTTTAGTAGAATCGCTTTGAAATTTCAATTTTAAGGCGGAACGAGAGATTCGCCAAGTTATAAATTATATTTTATGGTTGGAATCGTGCAGCTTCCAATTTTCCGTGTCTATCTGACATTTCTTATATCGTTTGATATAACGTATTACATACATACACTAGCCGCACGTTTGGGAAAATCGAAGCCCTTCACGAAGTTATTTCAAGCCGACGAGGGCCCGAGAAGTCGCACAAAGCGGAGTCTCGTCGTGCTTCGAAATCGAATTACGCGGCGGTTGAGAAACGACACGAAGACTGAAGGGCGAAAGGTAGATAGACAGGTACGCCGAAACAAGGGAATCGACGGGCTCTCCCTCCGAGGGAAAACGGTCTTTATTCCGCTTCACGTCGATATATTTAACTGTTTTTGTCTTCTACCATATAGCGACGCTTTCACCCTTAAAACGCGTTTAAGGAACGATGAAACGTAATAGAGTTTTGTTTTCTTTTCCGGTAAAACTCATTTAGCCATTTATGAATTTCTATCCTCAAAGCCAGATAAATTGAATCGCACTGATAATAATAATCGTGATGGCAATAATAATAACATTAATGATATAAATCTAAATTATTGTAGCTGCTACAAGGTCTTAGTAATAAACAATTATATCATAATAAAATCAACAGTCTATCTTTTTGAGACAATTTATTATTATCAATTTTAATATTTCATGTAATACAAATTCCCTATAAAATGCATTCAAACTCTCACTTAAAAAAAAAAAGTATGCAACGCGTAAAGAGAATAAAATATATATTCTGAAAGCGCAGACACAATCGTTGATTAATTTTTAAACATAGGTAGAGAAAATAAACAGAGACGAAACACTATAAAGACGCTAGACGCACGGAGAATCATGGACGGTTTAATCTAGTTGTTAATTTATAAGCGTATCGAGCGAGTCCTTTAACATGTTCGTTATCAGGACTGAATAGCACAAAGGACTTAATCTCACTACTTCATTTGCATTTAACCCTCTCGAAGTTTCGCCTTGCTTTGGGAGGGAAGATGGAACGACAGATGCAATTAACTCATTCGTAGTCCTCCACCCTTTCTCTGCTCAAAAAAATAAACCGCCCGCTGGACGGCAAACAGGATGCAGATCGCGCTGCAGAATAATAAACCGCAACGATAATTCGAAAAATAAAGTAGAGAAAACTAGGAGAGAAATGAGCAGGCATCCTGATTGCGCTATTGTTTACCATTCTCTTATTTCATGAAAATTACAATAGCAATAACAGTCATTTTTGGTTAACGATAATCTCATTTTCCACCGAATCTTAATTATCGCGTTGAGAAAAATAGTTTGTAATTAACAAAAAAAAAAAAAAAAAAAAGGAGAACGATCTCCCGTTTAACAAAAAATTCGACTACCGCGATGGAATAAAAATAACGAAAATCAATATCAGCCCTAAAAAAAAATAGATTTCGCGTAATAGGGTGAATCCTGTCTCCGCTCGAAGCTCGCCGCGCTTTATCACTTCTATAAAACAAATTCTGTCACATCGCGTTACACATGGAACCGATTCCCAACAGTACTTGGAAATATTTCGACATCAACCATTCGCTGAATTCTCCATTTCCAATCTTTCGATCGAATATATTCTGGAAATTGAAACTGGAATACCTTTCGCCACTTTAACGAACCGCACGAAATAGAAGATATTCGCGAGGAAATCCTAAAATATTAAACCAGAATAATCCGCCGTGAACTACACGTCACGAGTAATACCGTGTGCGGTGGCATTCATATTCAACCGCAGCACCGCGTTTACAATCGAGTTTAAATTTTCAGTTTCCAATTTATCGCTCCTGCGGTACAAGTGGCTCGAATTAAAGAGGATTACGGTTTAATGAAAATTTTTGCTTAATCTTAAAGTCCTTTCACAACGCACGAAGATATTCTACGAAGAATTTTCTACGAAAAAAAGTGACAAATCAACAAAAAAAAATCGCGTTCATGCCGCGGCATAAGGAAGATTTCTTCCGCATAGTTGTTTCCGATGTAACGTAAAAAAACGAACGTCAGAGATAAACCGAGAAGAAGTACAACGAAAAGACGAAAAAGAGAAACAAAGTAAAACTATATTCACAACTACCGTCGCATTTCGTGGGGCGAGTCGTCCGCGATGTCAGCGAAATCATCGCGGTTTCCTCAGGATGGTTTCTGCAATGCGAGAGATAAGACCCATCCTTTTGCGCCGTAAACGTGATTCCCCTTCGAGCGGAAAAATTTTCTTTTTTCCGCATCCTCTTGCCCGACCGAAAGGAGCATTCCGCCGAGCCTTTTCGCGCTCGGCTGATAAAAATCCTTCTAAATCTTGTGGGAGCCCGCGAAAGCCGGTGCCACCGCGGGAGGGTTCGCTCCGAAAAATACGACGATGTTGAAAGACACGAAATTTACATCTAACGACTCGCGATTCGTTCCTGTGCGCTTGCAAGGATAATAATTCCCTATAGAAACACGCCGTCGTTAAAAAGCATTTGCCAAACAATGAAGTTTTCTTATATTTCTTTTTCATGCATATAATCCTGGTAAAATATCCGGTTTCTCATTAAAAATCACACTTTTTTTAATTATTGTTATAATATAAAATATTCAGTAAAATTGTAAAACATTATTTTGATGAAAAGGCTAAAAATGAAAGAAGATCGAATACGGGTCAGAACTTTGATGGTATTATTTCACTTACCGCCCTTGTGCCGAATGCCTGGTTTACGTTGTTGACATTGTTATTGATGTGATTGTTGTTGTTGAGATTATTGCTGGTGGTGGAGTTGGTGGAGTTGTTGTTGCTCGCGTGATGATTCGAGTGATTCCCATTGTTGTGCTTGTTATGCTTGTGCAACACCATTGCAGCAAACATGTTGAATGTCTATTCGCGCACCGTAAACACGCGGAACGACCGAAGATAATCTTTCGAAGAAAGCGCCGATCTCACTGCCCCTCGTTTCGCCGCATCATTCCCGAATCGTTCACTTCTCTGACCGAACTAAAATACCGCGCCTTCAATTTATCGTAACTGCCGCAATAATAAAATAATCGTGCGCCTGGTAGATGGAGATGACTTTCAAACATTTCATAAATCTTGAGAAGCTTCGGAGGAATGTTTTCGCGATATTTACATATTTTATCCGAGAAATATTTAATTTTTGATATGTCGCCTGTCTTTAACTAAACAAAACAAAAGAAACACTACTTTAAAAAAGTTGTAATATCTTTCAGTATCGTAAAAGTTGATCATGTTGTAAATGAATATAGTCCATCGAAATATGTGTAAAAATTATGAAGTAATGAATGATGCTTCGATTTCAGTGTCGAAGATCCGAAGAATTCACTATTTTTCAGATTCGATCTTCGAACACATACACATCAGTCGATTTACTACTTTACGAAGAGAAATAATTTCATTCTGTAGCTCGGTGCACCGCAAGGATCAAGGATATCGCGCGGCTGCGGATTCCGTAGGAAACCGCGTATAAGCATAATATACCGGAGCGCAATTGTGAATGAGCGAAAAAGCTTTTCAGACTTTCTCCCGTTAATTTTATTGATCAATATCCACCGTGTAATTGAAGACAACAGCAAAAACCGCAGAAACGCGGCAACCCGTATCACCCGTGATTGTTTACGATACCGCAGATAAACAAATCGAACACGAAACGGACCAAGTATTTTCTTTGCTAATATTATTATATAAAATACGTAAGCAAGTTAAATATAAACCGAACTTTTTCTAAAACATTTTATTCGATGAAAATATTTCCAACGCACACCCAAGTCATTTTTCTACGTAGTTTCCATTAAAATCTGAGCATTTTTGCCACCGGATTGGCAATATATTTGACTTGCCTAATACACACACACACACATATATATATATATATAGAATATATTTATCTCTTCATACATATTTTTCTTGCTCATTTTTTTTTTATATTAAACACAACAAGCTTAAAATAAATTTGATAATACGAATTTTTCATCGCATGCATTCAAGTCTGTTTAAAAAGATTATTACTACTATCGCAAATATATGAGAATAATATTAAGTGAATGGAAATCCAGCAAAAAACTTTTGCGATCAATGATAATATAATGGCCGATTAATAATTAACATAAAATAATTATTTATTCTTACTACTGGCCTTCGATGACTAATGTATTGAAGCGATAACGTGCAGACTTAAACATAATTTTTTACCATCATAGTGAATCATCGATCACGGATTAAATTACATGTATATCGCATTCTTGAATCATTCGATAAATCTCTTTTACACAGAACCGAATATTTTTCTATATAAGATATTGCGTTACAAAACTTTTCGCAATAAAAAATTGCGAAAAATTCCGATAAATGATAAAGAGATCGTTTGTCAACGATCAAATTGTGCGCAATCAAAAGAGTCCAATGTTTCTAAGGTTCATCGTATTTATTCGTGAAAACCGTTTGCAAATGCAAGAAACACCATGCAGGAACGCACCGGCTGCCGGCACCTATTGATTTGTTATAAATAGTCAGGTGCAGCGAACTGCGGCTATTCGTCTTCCCTTTCCTTCCCTTCTACCGTGACTTCTCCCGCCACCTTCTGACGTAGCTATCTCCCTCTCGATCTGTATAATATGTCGATCGCACTTCACAAATCACGGATTTTCAATGTAAACTTCACGTCTTGCATATGAGAAATATAATCTATTAATCTAAATTCTATTTATCAACGTAAAACACCGTCGAGGAATTGTTTAAAACGCCATTCCAGCTGCATTCCTCTCTCTCTTTCTCTCTCTTTATCTTTCTATCTATCTATCTATCTATCTATCTATCCCTTTTCTATCTTATTCTATCCTTCGATCTAAATTATGAGTCCATCCTTTTGTCATTTACAACTTATATTATCATAACTATATTACTATCCGGCACATCTATTACAGATTTAAATCATATATAGAATCTTTGCATTCTGATTTTATAAATATTTCGAAGAGATACATGGCTATGTTTAAAATTTCATTTGAAGTACTTTATTAAATAAGAACTCTTTAATTGTCTAAAACATTCCAATATGTCCATCATTATTATCATGTAATAAATGATGCATGGAATCGTAGACCGTTTCAAATGTAAAATTAATATGAAGGTTTATTTTTTTCTTCCGTATTATTACAAAATTAACCATAATTTAAATTTATATAATAAACTATTGTAAAAATTGCAATAAATTCACCGAGATTATTCCAATTCCTCTCGATCGATGAAGGAAATATCGACAAAGAAATATGTCAAAATACTTGGGAGAATCATGACGATATACCATCCGAGCAAAGTAGACGACGCGTTAGTAATCAATGTATCTGTCAATAAGAATATTTATCAAGAAGGTAATGACGCGAACGGTATTAACTCAAATGGTTATATAACGTCCAATGAGAAACCATTGCAATAGATCGTCCTCTTCGAGAGACTGATTGGCTCGTGCGTACCGTACGTATTTACTGTTAATTGGAATAGTTATTCGAACTCGGTCGAATTGATTGCTCGGCGCAAGCCATTTGGCCGGATGTCTCGCGGCGGCAGGTGGGGGCTCGGTCGAACGCACGATGTAACGCGATTAGCGACGCGGCAATAATTACGGCCAGAACATCGCCTTGTAATCAAATTGGGTCGCGCACGATCCGCAGGTCGTCTCTTGCAATCGCCGCGCGATATTTCCTCCGTTAAGATCACCGTCAAGCTTCACGATTCCGTCGCGAGAACCGCGCATCGATGAACGCGAAACGTCAAGGGACTTCCAATCGCGCACAAATAATTATAGAAAAATTTCAAGATCGATGATCTAAAAAATACGTAGTTGCCATACGATTCTGAATTTCAAACTTACGTAAGCTCGTCGATATCATCGTATTGTAATTCATTGTGTTTTTATCGCCTGGGAAACGGCCAATCGATTCACTCGCGACTCTCGAACGACCGATAAGCGGCGAGCATAGGTGCTTTAGTCACAAAGTAAATCGTACGAAATCTCGATAATTGAAAACTTTCCCAACTTAACCCGGCAGTCGCGTTTGAGCCTCCGTCGAGGATTACATCGGAGGAGTTTACTTAGATAATCTCGTTAAAACCGATTTCAAATTGTACCGAAAGCAATGAGCCGGCTGTGTCATTAAAAAGAGAAAATAGCGGGCTTTATCACAGGGGGGAAAAAAAAAAATTACTGGTCGCAATCGAGTGTGTTTTCGTTCGTGCGCATCAACTGGGATTCAATCGCAGTAACTTTTCCAATTAACTGAACGAAATATCGATCGAAGAAACAAGGATCTATCAATATCATTCGAAAGGCACGTCGCGCGACAAACGGGAATTAAATGTATTTCTTTCTTTCCTTTATTCGTCAATAATATTTCTCTTTCTTCTATATTTTTTTCAGTCATGTATTCCATAAGATATTCCCCCGTCGTAAATTAATCGCAATTTTTTTTACAATGTCAAATTGATTATTCAAATAAAACTTTAAAAGGGCAAAGCAGTTTTTCTATTTTTCCGTCTTAAAAATATACCATAAAAGTTTATGCCGCAAATTTATTCCAATAAACTTCATGGAACTGTAAATTTCGTCGCTCGTCGATTTATTCGCTTTAGGAATCCTGTACCGTTTCGCAGAATTTTCAATTAACTGCATTACCCTCGAGCGAGCGACGTAGTCTTTATTCGCGACAATAGAACATCGACGAAGGATTTGGGCGAAGGTCGGTTCCAGTTCGTAAAGCCGGGCGCATAAAGTTTCCGCCGTACGTTCGTTGTTTTGCGGAAGAAATTCGGGCGAGTTTCTTGTCGCACCGGCAACGAGAAGAACAACGACGAAGACGACGAATTTAGACAAATATTTCGGCAAGAAACAGCCTCTCTCCTCACTCGCAATTCTTCGGCATTATGTTATCCCGCCCTTCGCATTTGCAAGATTTTCAATTCAACGGAACTCTTTCATAGATCTCTGCAAAATCTTCTTGCAAAATGCTATGTATTTCGGCAAATTTTAAGCAATTTGTTAAGCAAAAAGATAAATTACGTATGTAAAACAAAGTTTATTAAACTTTGAGATTTCGTTTTTGTAATATTACGTAAACATAGAAGTGAGAAAGCAAATTATAACATTAACGGTTATTTTGCAATATTTGTGAGGACTTTCGAGGAATGGCGTTTTTTAAAGAAACGTTCCGTCTAGGAACATTCGATCCGAACAATATCTCACTATGGATATACGTAACTAGTTCGGGTCCGAACAATGTTTCGCTTCATATGCAACGAGCGACAAGAGCACTCGTGTTTGATTTACGGTATATTGGACAAGAAGATATTGCAGTAGTATCGCATGAAGATATTGAAAACTTGCCACAGAGACGATTTACGATCATGTCGAGCGAGAAAGGATGAAGCCATCATATCAAAACATTGTGGATCTCGCAACTCCATTTCCCTTCTCTTCCTTTATTTCTTTTTCACGAACAGCAAATTTCAACCGGTCACGTTTAGATTATCCATCTCATCGCCATTTGAAATCTCTGCACATCACTGTGTGTCATTAATCCTCTGTCAATATTAATCATAATTACAGCGATGGCAAAATAATCTATGGGATACATCACAGCAGCAATCATCGAAGAACGAATTCTTGTCTGATCTTTTCGTTACACGTTTTCTTATCAAATAAACAGTTATGATCGATGCGTTTTACCAATTATATAACACGACCTTCCACTGGGCTTACAGAATTTTAACTGTTTAAGAGAACTACTCGTTATGCAGATGCTCTCGGATGCGTTGAATTTTTGACCGAACAAAAACGTAGAGACCCCCAGACGCAACATATATATTGTATATTGTCGACGCAGTGGGGTCCATATTCCACCTGCTCTCTCGCGCATCCAGTGTTACACGGTCGCTTACATAACGCACGTGTTTGCGCGCGCTTGTGTACGTGTATATATAAATCTACATATGGCGATATGTGCGTCGCCGGGGGAGGGCCAATATGGATGACGTGTATGTAGCCGCGCCGGGGCATATATACATAGTATGTCTAGCTTTATCGAACTCTCGTGACGTGCGGAAAAAAACGCTTGGCCTATGCGGCGGCCGGAACAAAGCGCGGTGATCGCTGCCAGCGTTTTTTTTTTTTTTTTTTTTTTTTTTTGGACAGGGTTACCGATACATCGCTTTTTTTTTTTTATACTACAGTCGTCACAACGAGATTGTTCAATAATTGTCCATTACAAACTTTCGATGAAATTACAAAGAAGAAAAAAAATTACACGATATTATGCGAAAATATATGCGCAATAAAAAATTGAAAGAAATTATTGCACGTTTAGCGATTATGCACTTAATATAAATATAAATAAAAATTTGTCAGCATTTTCTTCGCAAGATTCAGATTGTTGGATGTATTAATTAAGGGTGCCTCCATCAGCAATCATTGTGTATCGTAAGCGAACTAATATTTGAACGCAGCAGAATCTGGTGCTAATTGCTTGCCGTGTCTTTCTTCGTTGCTACGCCAACAAGGGGAGAGAGCTAACAATGATTATGTTACGTTATTAAACATGATTTCAAAAAGTATTACGTAACGCTGTCAGAAACAGCTGTTATGTATAACTTATACATATATGTGTACAATTGGATCGGCTCGAAAAGAATCTATCACGAGAACACAGAAATATCGTGCTCTCTCGTTCGAAAAAGTAATTTAACCGCGTATATGTGTCCGATATAGCCGCAGACGGTATCCTGACAGCCGTCTGACAGCGCATTGTCTGACGCGTTTGCGACTGTCGGCCGCCGATAGGATTCATGGAAAACTGGTCCATAGAAATCCACGGTGACGATGTCAGACTCTCCGGGTTTCATGAGAGAGGAAGGCAGACATACAAACACATCGGGGAAAGGGCGTATTGTTTGCGACAGACAGATTCATTTAAACTCTTGTCGCTCGCCGGATACATGTACCAGATTCTCCATTAAACGATGCTCAAACGCGGACTTTTGCATCTGTACATGTTTCCGGTCATGTCAAAATTCGTAACATGCAGCATTTTTGGAACTTCGCCAATGGAGCGTCTCGTAATACGCGATACAAGGGGTGAATTGACTAAGCTAATTTTGGTACATAAGCTAAAATATGAACGCGGATTATGATAGCACATTATAATGAGAAATATCGATGCACTTATTTTTAGTAATAATTTAATTAATACAAAATCTCTAGAGAGAGAGAGAGAGAGAGAGATCATATTAAATTAATTCTCATAGTGTATTATTTAATGATATTTAGACTTGTTTATTTACTCTCGTATTGATTCAATTTTACCGTCGGCATGCATTAATAGGCTGATGAAAATTTATCATTCAAACTGAGATTTGCAACAATGGTTGCATTAAAATGATAAACATCACGTTTGATAACGAGCCAACGGGGAGTGGCTGAAATTTTAATAAATCGTTTCGGTCAACACGCAGTAGTTGAACGCGGTTATCTCGATTATTCGGTTAATGGTGTTTGCGGACAATTAAATCCCATGTTTGTGTGGACGCAGCCCGTATTCATTAGTCTGCGCGACAATTGTAGATTGCGATGCATTGCGAGCACGAAATATATTTTAATAAAATGTGTAGATTACTAAACGAATTGTCTCCGATTATTATTTCCCTTTCGCATCTTTATACATTTATATGCATAATAATCAGATAATAATAAACAGATAATAAACAAATAATAAACAGAAATAACAGATTACGATTCAATGATATAAACTCTTTGCGCCGCCATAAAAGATTCAAGAGTAACCATATAAATGATATGTGACTTTGATAGAGTACGTGATGTACCCATCCACATAGGTATATTTTGCGCGCTTATCCATGGCGACTGTCTCTTCCACTGTCATATCGCGAGCGTTGCCGTGTCACATATAGGATGCACGGACGTGTTACACCTATCGAAATAGCGATGTCAGTATATCAAGACCGATGAACACGTAAAAGCAATGCGAACAGAGTAAAAAATAAATTAACTGACAAATATGATCTCGTTTCCTATATATAATTTATTATTTATAAAACATATATATCCTTCAATTAATTTATTGCTACGAAATATATAACATATTCTAGGTTGTTAATAGATAAAAAAACATTTTCTGAAAAAAGGTTATACAATAGAATTAATATTATAGCTTTTGCATGACGTGATTCCTGATTTAGATTGATAATTTCGCAAATTTTACGTTACGGTAGAAATGATCAAATTTGTGCATTATGCGAACAATTTAACGACTTAACGAAATTGACGGAAATGGGGATCGATAATTCCGTCGGCGGAAATAACTAACTAATGCTGCGAAGAATGACGTTCATCTAACCGTCCAACTGTCAGCTGACGTATCCATGGAATCCCAAGTATTTGGAAATAGACTCGTCTCCAACATTTACCTGCCGCAGCGCCGTCTAAAAATACGACGACGTATATTTGCCGTCAACGAAAGATCGATGACCGCAAATGCATTCTCCGCGAATAAGACTATAAGGAGTGTATAATATAATATTATATTATATTACGCAATAAATAGAATTGTTATTTTTAATTAAAATTAAAATTACTCGCCGGATAAACGCTTTACTATCGTTTTACATTAATCGAGAAAAAAATTGACTTTTATAGAATTTTATTTCTCATTCAATAAAGAAGAACGAAACGCATCACGCAACGATAATTGATTTTGCCTCACGCGCAGTCTTACAAACTTTTCTCGGTCATGCGATTAATCAATAGCGATATAAGCTCGTGTTGCGCGAGATATACGATTAAAGTTTTCCATAGTGCAAAGTGACATTTGGAAAACTCAGTGTTAATTCCGAAAGTACGGATGTGCGTGCGACAAATCTTCACGTAATTCACCTTCCATTTCGAGAAAGATCAGTTTGCTTTATTAGAGATAGCCACAATGCCGTCCTCCCCCCCCCCCCTCCTCCCCCGCGACAATCTACAAAACTCGCACAAAACCTTTTTCCTGTTTACCCCGTAAAGCTAGAGGAACACACGCGGGGCAATGAGAAATGAAAAAAGAAAAAAAAAAAAAGAAAAACGGACCGTGTTCTACGGGAAATCGACAAGGAGAAATTTTTGAAAATAGCTCTCGAGCCAATTTCAACCAGTTAATGGTCTTCGCTGCTCGATACATATAACCTAATGGCTCGCGTGCCCCTTAATGGGCAAAGAAAGTTTCCACGCACGAAAAGCAGCGATCGAAGCCACCGCACCGGCTGCTCGTAACGCACGTACGCACGCACGCATGTCGGGCACGCACGTATTTACGAAAAATCAGATATTACGTAAATTATCACGAAGGTGTCGCGGTTATAATTACTCGTCGATATTACGCGAATCATATGGAAATATAGATCATATAATATCAATTCGAAGAATTTACGGCAGTCTTCATCAATGGGCCACACGTTACTTTATTTCAAGCTTTAATAGATATGTCGTATAAATCTCATCGTCTAAAACTTTATACGGAAAAACTTTCTACGAAATAAAAGATGTTATATTCTTGTCTTGTTATTTAGTTATTTCAACGAAAAACATACACATGTTACGGTTCGTCGCCTCATTTAAAATCGTGATCAATAAATTAAAAAACATAAGATTAGATTTTATAATTAATGAGGTTTTAAATTTCATCAAAAATCATCAAATTAATACAATTAATAAATCATTAAAGATCGTCATTAATTCTTAACTTCAAAGTCGCGGCAAATAAAACTCGATAAAAAATCAAACTTGTTCCATCACGCGAATATATAAATGTCATTGCAGTATCGCAACTAGTTTCGATAACGATACTTTCCCACGATGGAATTACTTGTCATACTACTTTCTTATCAATGTTGCCCAATGAATAAATTATACCGCTACCGCAAAATAATTTTACAATCAAGCAATTTACGCTCGTGTAAAGTAATGTATGATATATTATATGTATAAATTTACAAATGAGCTCTTTGTAGAACATCACTTGTTTTTTTCTCCGCGAGAATAAAAATAAACCGTCACGACGATGAAATTATCACGGTATCGTTCTTTTTCCTTTCCCGTTTCTTTGACATTGACGCTTTGAGTATACTTTTCTTAATTAAAGACGAGATATTCGAGCAAATAGAGCTGCTCTAATCGCGAAAGTCGTGAAGACAATAAAAGTAAACGATAATCCGGCGGACAAACTTTTCTTATATTTCCATCTGGCAAGAAACGACGGTCACGTTAAAAGCACGACAATAAAACTGCCACGTTCTATTCACTTCCGGTATGATATCGCGCGAGCTCGGTGTCTACCGGCGATACTTCTTTCGCTTGCACACGATCGTGCGTTTCCACTTCGTTGAAGGAAAACGCCAGATTCGCCTCGACGCAAGAGAGATCCCTATAACGCTCCGCGCCGAGCATTATCAAAGTTCTTCCCCATAGACACCGTAAATCTTGGCGGGTGGAAGGAAAGGGCGTTCCCCCGTAGACGGAGCCGGCGCGACGGGACAAAGGAAGCGCCGCGTTAAAGCCACTTTATCTGAACTTGTCGGGGTTTTGCCTGTAATCGACCTGCTTACTTTCAGACACCGCGGCGCATTGCGTCTCTTTGAAAATTCAATTTACAAAACGATACAGCGCAATTTCCTACGTAATTCATTGGGCGCGCCAGTCGTCTGACCAACGTCGATTATTTCTACTTCGTCTCATTATCCCCCGTTCACATCACAAACCTTTATGAAAATAATATCAATGTATAATATCAATTATTATACAGATAATAACACTACTGCGAATATGCTTTTAATATTTAATAATTAATTTATAACTTTATTATTAATATATTAACATAATATATATATATATATATGGAATAATTATTTTCGCGTATATTTACGGATTATATTATTTTTTAGAAACTCGAATCAAAGCAAAATCGTACGCGCACGCGAGTAAAATTGAAAATTTGAGCATCTCTAACGACACGCGAGATATTTTCCACGGCTTCGTCAATTTTCACAAACACGTCACGCGAACGTCCTCACATCAAAACTCGTTCAATGAAATCGTCTCCATTTCGGCGCGAACGGAGATATCTCCGCCGGGAGGGATCGCGCCCGAAGGGAGGAATAATCGCGTCACGCGATGTCCGTCTCAACAAGTTGCGGAAATCGGTATCGGTATAGTTATCGAGAACATATCTTGCAAGGTAAGGGTACCCTTACCTCGTTGTACGTTACCTCTACGGTATTTTACAGAATACAAAATAATTTCAGGCCTTACATGTAAAATTCGTTAATGCCGACACGAAAACGATTGATCGTAAGTTCGCGGTGCCCGTTGCGTCGCGAAAAATCGAAAGAGAAAATTTTTCCAATTAGTCTGAATAGTAAAGATTCTGTAAAAGATAAAACAGTTAGATATATACTTTTATGACGACGATTTTATCGCATGAACATGAAATAGTTACGATTTCTGCGAAAATTTAAATTGTTATATAATTATCAAATTAATAATTAAACCTTTGAAACATTATTAATGCTTGCTTTTCTACCAATTTCAAAGATTGCACTATTACATGTCCGCTGTAATTTTCCACCATTGATCGGCCGAGGGTGAGCCACTATAATGAAAAAACTCCATCTGCGATTGGCCGCAACTCGCAATGTCGCGTTCAATAAAATGTCATAAAATATCAACCGTACAAATGATTTATGATTGTTCAATCGTATTTGCATAACGAAAATTTACCTATGCAAATAAAAAAATATATATGTAAATTCTCCATCCATCAGGCACAAGAAACCAAACAATAAATATGTATTGGATAAACCGAAATATAATAGATCTGTTTTTAATCAAATATCAACAGAATTATTATAAATATCATATATATTGTATATATATATATAAGATTGGATTGGTGGGAAAATAATTTCATTTTTAATATATATTTTAAAGTGAAAAAACAAAGGAATTTTTCCACCAACCTTATATATATATATACACAGTTCTCAAAATAAATATTCTATATGATATTTATAATACTTGTATGTTTACCGAAATATATATATATATATATATATATATATATATATATATATATATATATATATTTCTCAAATAGAATTTATACATTCTCCCTTTATCAATACCAAATAAATTGCAGCAAAAAATGTAATTATTAATATGATTAATTAACCGTTAACAATTTTCTTAATATCTGACATTTTCAGAATCGATATTTTCCGTCACGCCCTTTTCAAACCAATTAAATTAAATCGCGCGTGTCCGACATTCTCCAATTACCTCTCGCGTCCTCCTCCGTTGTTCACGTGTTATCACGCGCCCCTTCGATCGGGATCGGCAGGTGCCTCTCACACGGGGGTTGCGATGACGATATCGATGTAGGTGTCGCGTGTAGGGTTGTCGCGCGTCGACTGAGAGCTTCTCTCTTTCGGGGCACCGAATCCGCAAGAAACGACAACGGCGACGCCGCGACGCAACCCCTTAGCGGCCAGCCAACCATCCGACCAGCCGCCCCCAGCCGCTACCGTCGCCACCCCCGAATGCATCCCCACCGCGTCGGTGATTATCGAGGGTGGGGATGCGTGTATCGCCACGCGGCCGACAAACTGGTGGGGGTGTCTGCTGGTGGAATTACTTTGTCCGGCAAAAAATATCCCGTCTCTCTTCCCCTCCCCCATCCCTCTTTCGCTCTATCTACGTCTCCCCATTCCAAAGGGCGGAAAACCGCGAGGCGGAGGCACAGGGGCCGATGTACCGTAAGCAAGAAGGTCGTGATGACGAAGGAGATAAATCAGAATTCGCCGCTGGACGAGTTGGTACGGATTTTTCGACGTGGGTGGCGAGAACATGACATCGATTCGTTAAGATGAGGCATGACGTAGGAAATGTCTGATATTTAAAAACGTAACACAACAAGATAATATAATCTTCCGAATCTATTCTGCGATTTGTCATAATAAAATAATACATAGCAAAACTGAATTTAATTTCGGAAAGAAATAAAGAAAAGAAAATATATATTGCTTTTTTTAAAGCTTCTTATGCAATTTTAATTGATCATTTAAATAAAAAATAAAATCGTAACTTTAAAAAAGTTACAAATATTAAGATATTACAAGAATACTTTGCTGGTAAAGCAAACATGGACATCGTTTACTTTTTAAATCTTTAATGTCATTTTTTTCCAATTTTAACAATTTTCGAGATAAAGTCACGCAAATTGTATATTACCTTATAATGAAAATGTATTTATTGAGGACTTTCAGCATTATCTCCAAGACCAAGAGGTAACTCTCACGACAATGAATTTTACGAAGGGTTACTGACGGAGGGCAAAACAAGAAGATCGTAACGATGGAGAGAGAATAAATTAAAATTCGCTACACGTGCTAGAAATTCCGAAAATAGCAGCGAATAATCGATTGTTTTCAAAGTATAAAATCCATTATTACTAAATCATAATCAAATAAGAGTTGAAAAAAATGTTACTTTTATAAGTGCAACAAAAATTTAAAAAATTGATTAATTAATGAAATTATACATACTATTTAAAAAAAAATATTATAACGATATCCAGTATATCGCAAATATGTATAAGAAATAATGAGTTGTCCAATATCAAGGCAACGCTTGAAAAACGGTTATTACTTAATCAAATTTTATAAACCCGGCAGTGTTTCGTTATACATCCCTTATAATACTAGTTACGAAATTACTTGTTCGCGAAAAAAGTTCACGAGTAAACTCGGAAACAAAAAGTTTCTCTTCATCTAAAAAAGTTAGTAACGATACCGTAGAGACAAAAGAAAGAGACAAAAGACGAAAAACTAAAGCCAATGTGCCAAAGAGCGAACGTGACTGCAAGAAAATTAAATTTTGGATAAATAGTGTAAAAACTAGCGTGTCAGTAAATTAAATTAATAATGTTCTCAGAATATCAATTTAACGTAAAAAAGTCGGAAAAAAATTACTTACACAAAAAGTTAAGATCCATAATTAAAATTTTATAATCCGTTGCAATTAATTCCAAATTTATTTCTACAATAGCAATGACATTATACGATGTGATATTATTATTAAACATGTTTAGTCACTAAAAATTGAATATTTATATCATACAATCTAGCGATGCTTTCTTGGAAAATTTTAAATATTTCGGGAAATAAAGACACGCAAAAATGGATATTTTTTTATTGGATCATAACTTTCAGAGATAACTTCCTTAAAAATACGATAACCACTAAATTTGTTCTCGGGAGCCGTGAAATCAAACATCATAGCGTCGAGAAGGCGTCGTTTTTATGCATCGTCGAGAGGTGACGGGAGGAAGATAAATTAGAAACCGTATCGAGATAGGCGTGCAAAGTAAGGAGAACGAAATCCATATCAGTCGTCAGAGCTTGACAATTTTCTCAGGGCGCGCGTCGAAACGACACCGCAAAGATTCTTGGGTGGCTGCACGACGGGGTGGAAAATGCAAAGGATTAATGATACGGGGCATCTAACCCGTTGACGTGAAATAAGTTCGAGAGATAAAGCTCGGCTGAAATTTCTTCGATCGGCACCATTCACATTTCGGTAATATCTAAATGTCTTAAAAAAAAAAAAAAAAAAAAATTCCGGATAATAAAATATACAAATTCTAAAGTTATATAACACAATAAAAAATATTATTAAAATATTATATTATAAAAAAATATTAATAAAATATAATTCAATATTTTATATTTTTATAATAGTTTCAATATATAAAAAAAGAATATTTTCCTTATTTTATATATATATATATATATATTTTCCGATTATAAATATGGAGCAAAAATGTGTGTGTGTGTGTGTGGTCTAAATAAAATAAATTTAGAAATATCTACAAAGAGAGAAAGAGAGAAAGAGAAAGAGAAGAAAGTTATGTATCATTGATTTACATAAAGTGAAGTTCGTAGACTACAATCTCAGACGACACGCTCAGCATCTTAGCCGCCTTTTCCCACGAGATTACTTCTCGCGAATAAAAGATAACGAACGTTTACGTAAAAATAGCGTTTTGCAGCTTATTGAGATTATAGCGTCGCAAAAATGGAGGCAGAGCTTTCAGCCTGTCGCTTTTATCCAACGCGAGGAAGAGCAAAACAAGGGAAAAACATGGAATATGAAGTTCCGAGGTGCAACAACGATCGGAGATCAGCTTCGTTACGTGAAGCAAGCACGAAAAACCGGTTCTAGAGTGCGACGGAGGATCTTGTGGTGCATCTAAGATAGTCGAGGAAGTTCAATGGGCGGATCGACAAACATGGGAGATCGATCGCGTCAAAAAGGTTGATGAGCGAGACGAGTCCTTTCCCCCCTTGTATATCGTTTAATTTCACGCACATTTTTGCACTCGTATATAAACACTGACTAAAATGGTACGTGGATAAGTATATTTTTCTTCATCGAATTTACCTGATGTAAATTCATTAAAAATTCGCGACAGCGAGTGTATATGTTCGTTATGTTCGTAAATCGCGAGGATGAGAATAGATTATGAAAAAAATTTTCTAAACTTCTCCAATATTTTTTCATCTTTTATTGTTAGATATATTAGAGATTTCCCTTGCTATATCTTTTATATTCATAAAAAGGCTTGACAAATTTGCAAGGTTAAAAACTATGCCTCACGGTGATCAACTTTTCACGTTTTATATATAAGAGTGTTCAAACTAAGTTTTACGTTGGCGAATTATATAGAAACTTTCCCAGGCACGAGTAAAAAATTATGGTATCGTCATTGGATGGAAATTTTATGCGTAAAATCTCTAGCATGTGCTGCACCTAATATAAAAATTTAAATATATATATGATAATTTTCCATGAATGTATGTGTGTGATTCATAGGATAGCACTATGATGTAGTTTAGAATGCAGAGAGACAACGAATAAAAAATTCGTATTCGTGTATTTCTCATGAAATTAGTATTATCTTCATAATTCACAAAAAAATAGATTTCTAATATATAAAAAAAAAACTATCTTCATATAATTAAAGTATATAAATTATATATATATATATATATATATATTATTATATATGCATATTTTTATATTACATAATTATTTAATTTACATAAACCAACTTGAACTGGAACAAGATACGATTAGAGTACGTTATGAAATTATGCCGAGCAAGATAATCGATTATCGATGGTAGTGTTATCTCTCTTTTATGTTGATTGTTTGGCTTGATTACCCATTGAAATAGCAAGGGCATTAACAGGATCGGATAATACGAGGACTCAAGCTTTATCACAAACGCTTGGATCACAATCGAGAAACGGACGGTGGATATCTGATCGTCATTCAGATATCGGTCTCTCCCTCGCGGTCGGGACGAGGGATTGACGTTAAGTATGTTAAATTAATTAACGTTAATTAACGCTCCCCGTGAAACTATAGGTACGGCGAACGAGAGAGGAATACAGCGCGGGGATTACCAAATCCCTCGACGCGCGAAAGCCCATTAAAAACTCTACCGAAGCTATTTATTCCGTCGTCCATGCGAACACACGAGATCACGCATAATTGCCTTTTCGTTATTAGAGAAAAATCAATTTTGTCTCTCCCTAGCTACACCATACACGCGCGAGAGAACATAATCGTCTTTAGCGCCGAAAGTTGCGACTTTACTGTAATGGAAACGCCGAGTCTCAGAATACAGAACAGCCGATCCATCAAAGATTACAGCAGCTCTCGCGCGTGAAACTTTGATGAATCGGCCTATTACGATGTATAATTCTAAGAGGATTTGATCGATACTCGTTAGCTCGATCGCGCCAATTAATATTCATGGATCGTAGAGAGAATCGTGCCAACGGATACTTTCTATTCTACGCTATTGTTATTCGATAAGTATTCATTGATTACAATTTGTTAATAATTTATTATTCTTATATGTATTATAATATTTTATTGCCTATGTACTTTAATAGACGATTAAATGCTTTTAAAAATTGTTACATCATTTGGAGTAAATTGCAAAGATTTCGATTTCCGTATAGGTAGGTATTTAAGATCTACAGACGCTTTTAAGTGCTTTTATCTATCTTTCGAAAAAGTCTCGTTAGAATGAAGACGGATTAAAGTTCCCATTTTCCTTTTTCGCTATGGCAATGATCCGAAACGTCTTAAATTGACCTTCGAAATTCGATCTTCTCGGATAGCACTGTGCCTCTAGACGATTCCCCGCGGAAAAATCCCGTTCAACTGCCCGTACTAGAATTTCGACGAAACCGTCGCAAGGATTAAACGCATATCAGTTTCCTCATCTACCCTCGCGCTATTGTAAGTCAGAGGAGACGTATGAAACAACCGGCGGAAAATTCGATGAAATAGCAAAAGTTCGTAAGACCTGTTTACGGATTGCTATAATTCTGACATGTAAAGAACAATGCTGTACAATACGCACACAAATACATATACCGATTTTATGTGCTACATATAATTAAAACAAGATCATTTGTTTAATAATTTCGTCCTGTGTATTTAAATCGATATTGATAATAACAATTTTAATCCATTTATTTCTTTTTTAAAGTCTATTTTTCCTAGAATATATCAAGATGTTACGTCACGGTCAACGTCTATATATTATATATCTATCTCCAAAGCCCACGTGCCATCTTTTCGATCCTTTTTAACGGTAACCCGCGTTGTCAGGCAAGTCCCGATTTTAAATTATTGCATTCGCGTGTCCGTTCCTTGGCATACTAGGATTATCGGGATTCCGTGCTCGGCCTTCCGAAAGATGAATAATCGCTGCAGCTACGATTCCCGTGGGACGAATAGCAATTCGTTCCGCGGACATTGCGCCATCGCCGCTATGTACATAACGCACACCCGTTAGACTGGCCGCCGCAATAAACGAGATCTCGACATAAATGGGGATTTGCATGGCGAATGAGGATAACGTAGGCAATTTAGTTATCCTACGCTACGTCTTTCGTCACGGCAATCAGAAAAATTCACGTTAGGTAAAATATATTAATTATTTAGAAAAGAAAAAAAAAGGAGACATAGAATGCGACGAGTAAATTGGACGAATCATTACGCGGCTGCATATTTATTGGCTTGTGTATTTTATTTAATGGCGAATAATATCACGAGCAAAATAATTAGGGCTGGGAACTTTACACGAAAAGACGACATAAATTTCTCGCAGTCCACGCTCTATAAAGTCTTCGACATAAATTACATTTCTTTTCGTGTTCACGAAATAAATTGGGACATATTTCGATTAATGCCACACATATGATATGTAATGTTGCACGTGTTATATTATTCGACGATACATTTTCTTTTAACCACCGACTAGTTTACGAATAAAGTTTACTGACATAGAGAAAAACCACGATAAACAAAAAAAGAAAATCGGATGATTGCACATCTCTTTTGAACGGAGGAAAATTCCCTCCAGGCGGCGTTTCTCCACACACGCGTCTAGCTCACCCTTATTATACGTATAAAACCCAACGCTATAAATCCTGCATCCTTTGTTTCGCAGAAATAGTCGGTTGCTGCGCGGTAAGCAAAGAAGGCGAAGCCGTCTGCATAAGGCGCTCGCCTTTATTTATAAATCTTACGAACGACGAGTAACCGTTACCTGTAAGTATCAAAGAGATACGCTTCTTTTCGCGATCGCTCGCTCGAATAAACCTCAATGGAAAATCAGGAAAATTTCTTGGCACGCGTGGCACGTTTACCCCGTAACTATCGCGAGTCGCGCTGAACGCGAGAGAAATACGAACGTCTCGCGTTTACCCATCGACGCGGGCATGAATTATCGCCCGGTGGTGACACGTCACGTGACACCAATAACGGTGCCGCGCGGCCACCTCTTATCCCGCTCGTTTCGAATTTATCGGGAGAGCGAACAATATCCACTTGACCCTCGTGTTTAAAGAAACGAGTCACGCTTGCGCTACCGATTGTCGCGATCGCGTTTAATAACATCCCTCTAATGATTGCTTCGATCATCTCTTGCGCAATAATATCACCTGGCGGATAGAAATGTGGTCAGTATGAAATCACGTATTTTTCTTGTGACACATGTGACAAATATTATCAAACTTAATTGGATTCTTCGTTCATAGATTTAGATATGCGTGCGTAAATGAGAATTTATTATTCAAAACTTTCTTGTTCTTCGAGAATTCGTCATATAAAAACGTCATTAAAGTAAAATATTATCCAAAATCTACAATACAATTTACATGATTTCATTTAGCGGAACGACTGAACTCGTTACGCTTCCCGAGGCTAATTCCCGGCTTCATCCAGTAGCGTAATCCCGTGGAATCAAGTTTCGTCCCTCTCATTGGTCGATGTTGCGGCTATTAGTTGTCGGTCGAATCTCTCGGAATTACGCAGTCTGAGATCCGACCGCTAGAAATCATCGCGATCCCCGTGATCCACGAAATCTCTACGAAAATCCAGTTGCGACCGCTATCGGTATACCACAATCGTTCCCATTTATTTTTTTTACATGTATAGTTAGCGCATTTTGTAATCGCCGATCGATTCTCTTTCTTTGCGTAACTCGCGAATGTCATCGCGCGAATACGAACGAACGGCTTTGCAAGTAGTGACCTTATCGCTCCGCTAATATATTCATTTCAAGCGCATATTAATGAGCTACGCTACGATATGATTTTTGCGCAGAGATAAAAAATGCATCGGAATAGCGCGATGACTCGCTGCAGAGTAGCATTTGGTTATAGGTCGTATTTTAAGATAGAATCACGAATCGCAATTCTAGGGAATTCTACGGAATTCTACGGAATTCTACGGAATTCTACGGCGAAAACTTTTTTTAGGACGCAATTTCGCATTTAATATTATGACAGTGGGAAAACGCATCGGTCTCCATATTACGAATTTAAAATCTTTTCCAAGTTTCATATGGGAAATTGTGTAAAACGAAGTAAGCGGCTTTTAAGCTTAGTGCGTCCAAGAAACTAATTTTCTCTCATAGTTTCTGATATCAAGTGCTTCTACGAGCATCCGTGCAAAATAAAGAATACCGTTGGAGCACGAAATTTATGAAAATAGAAGTCCGCCGCGGTAGACTGGAAAGAAAATATTTTGGAATCTTTGGATTACGTCGCGATGTTACACAAAAGAAAGTCAAAAAGAAAGACAATAGAGAAATGATATATCTAGCATTTCGTACAATTTACATTTTTAATATTTCGAATATATTTCGGAAATAAAAACTTGAGTGACATAAGCATAATTTGATATGTTTCACAAAAGATATATAATATATAAAATATCATACACACTCACCCTCGGACCACACAGATTTGTTAAGGAAAACTCACCTGTAACAGACAAAAGAGAAAAATATTATATATAACGCAATTAAAAAATATTTCATTAATTTTTAAATCAATACTTAATGCATTTCGCATACGTATTTTACATTTGCAATTTCATTCATTATGATTGATGAGAAACTTCTGGAATTCGCTGGCAAATCAACGTTGGCGCGAGAACCCTATGATATTTGACTCGTCGCGTACGCAGGAATCTCGAATTAAATGCAAAGTCGACGGCAGGTAATATCACGCCATAAATCAGCATAATCCTGCTTAAAAATATCGTAGAAGTAATTAAATGGAGAGCGAATCAGTCTGCGCTTAAATCGCGAGACAATTTCGCGGTAGTGCACTCGCGTATCCATTCTGTCGTCGTGTTTTATAGGGCCCGCCTGCGAAAAAGCTCACGGGGACTGGGAAATGAGAGAATAACGATGGTAATAATAGTTATCTCCGTTCGTTTCTCTCTTTTCCGCTTTTTCCCGACGCATTACCGAACTTGTCCATGAATTTTAATCGGTCGGACGAACGCTATGTACAACGAACAGCGTAAACATTGCTCCTGCATTTCCAGCGTGCGTGCGCGGCGATGGTTAAAATATTAATTGCCCGTGGGATGCGTCCGAAAACGCGAGGAAATAAAAACAATCGCCATGTTGGCCGTGCGAGAATTAACGAGTGAAACATGCGGGGCGGGGGATGGGGGGGGGGGAGAATGGTATATTTTCTTGTTGTAGTAATTGAAACTTGGCTGCGATCAAATACCGACGATAAAGTGATGACTAATGGTCAATTAAAATGGCTGGAGTCGGAAATTGATGAATTACACATTAGACAATGACAATCGTGAAAATTCGAAAATAAATATAATACTTAAAACTCGTAAGCTAAATTCGCGTAATCAGAGTAATTTAATCCTTATTTATGCAAAAAATAAATGTTTCTAGAAAAAAAGCATTTTTAATGGTACATTAAAGTCGGCAACGCAATGACTTTTATGACCTACGTCGAGTGTATTCGTCGAACTTAGCTCCAAATGCGAATAAACGTGCGCAAGAATACGAGTACATATATAACAGAATACACTGACAATAATCTTTGTGAGACATAAATCTTTTTTAATTAAAATGTTTTTATTTAAATAATAATAAAAGAAACAAATTTTATAAGCATACATTTTTATTTATTTGGCGCAATTTTTTTATATCATTATTTTTCTAGGAAGTTTAAACAACTATTTTGTACAACAGTATTTTTTTGGTTAAAATTTTGTACATTTAAAATGATACTATTTTGTATAGAGTTAAAACGACATTATTTTGTAGAGTTAAAATAACACTATTTTGTATAGAGTTAAAATGATACTATTTTGTAGAGTTTTTTATAGTAATTTAAAAATAAAACAATTTTTTGTGTAACACTTTTTCACATGGCGCGTGCACTTGGCGCCTTTTTTTAACAGAATACACTGAGACATAAATAAACACCAAGAGAGCGCATACTTGCACTTAAATAAATACGATACAATATAAACTACTTTATAATACAATATAAATAACATAACACGTAACGCCAAGCAATTAAAATCCCATCATATTTTCGAAAAAGCTATACGCAATCGGATTAACCAAATCAAACGTGAATCGCATTCGTGCAAGTATCCCTCTCGACATTTTTCCCATTTTCTCTTGTTACGTGTTCGCTATCAACGCGAGTGACAATCGCGACTTCTCTTATGCCATCACTAGCTTAATATATTTTCATACCAACCGGTAGTATCCGTAAAGCTTGTTTCACAAGACTCACGTCTCCAGCGCTCTCCTTTGTGTTGACGACTTTGTAAATTACGAAACTATGAGTTATACCCGATACTAGCAACCATTTTTCTCTATATCAGCGGTTCATAATCTACGAGAAGGAGAAGGATTGGGGGGGGGGGGAGAAAGGGGGCTATATCATTCTTTCCTAACGACTCAGTGTGTTTGTTCTCTATATATTTGTATCTTTCATTATCTTATATTACTATCATGCGAAGTTTCAGACTTAGTTTAGTGAAACGGAGCAAAGAGTCTTCAGGAAATTTTTATATTTTATATTTTAATATTCTCGTGAGAGAGAGAGAGAGAGAGGCGAAATTTTAATATATTTATGATATATAAGTCACACGTGTATCTGTTATCGCATGTTATAAAGTTGCTTATCGCAGCTAAGCTTCCAACACGACAATTCTACGCGATAGCAGATACTGACTAGAATTTTACTACGCCTTTTTACGATTGTACAACAGGTTAGCGCGACGCGGTTATGGAAAGGTTGAGCTAAAGTGCCGTGATATCTTTATACGTGACGACGAAAATACATAATCTTTCGTTAGCCCACGAGTTGTTTCGAGGATACACGCATTATAACGAGGTCGTGCACTCGCGTCTCCAGCCGCGTCGTTATAAAGTCGTTCCGTATAAAAGCATCTACCCATCACGCCAGGGATCGATAGACTCGAGGACTTTTATCACCGAGATAAATTGCGTTTGCATAAGGAGGAGAGTTTACGTGGCGTTACGTAGCGCTGGTAAATGAGAGAATTGCGAGATACGTATAAGGGAGCCAGAAATATACTTGCGATAAAAAAGATCTATTGAGGAGCTAAATTTAACATCCTGATGCGAATTGTTGATGAAAAAGAGAACGATAAACAAATAAATAATATTAAATGTTATTGTACACAAGAATTATAAATAATCAATTATTGTTATAAATAATTTAACTTGATATAATAATAATTTAATAATTAAATTATATAATAATTTAATAATTTATATAATAATTTTATTTTATTGTAAATAATAAATTATACAATTGTAGAAAATAATTATAAATAATAAATTATAATAACAAATTATTACCTTAGAATTATTTAACTTCTCTTGCGACAAACCTTTCTCATTGAGCTCGACAATTAAGCAAACTGTTGACATTCGCGAAATCTATTTGTCTTCGTTAACGAGCGCCACGTGCATAATAGTAAGACGGTAATGCTCAATCAAATTTATAATACGTGCTGTGTTTGCGAGCCAGTCTGTCTTTGAGCTCTTCAACAATACGAAACTCATCCGCCGAAATTGTTGGATTACAGGTCTTCTTAATTAAAGACACTTATCCCCTAACGCCATTCTTTTACGTCGCCATTATCTTCAAAGACGATCCGTTTCTATATAGGACGAAAGCTGCAGCATTAAGAGATATCGATTACCGCGTTCTTAGTGAGATTGCTATCTTTTGATTAAATTTTTCAAACGTACAAAGATCGATATCAATCATAAAGGCATACGTTTATTTAACGGACTTTAATTAATTTCCTGTAAAGTGTATCGTGATATTATTAGTAACGTCGCGAAACTTCATGACGTCGAGATGAGAATAGAGAAGACTGAGACAGTTCGTCTGGGGTCAAATTTCGACACGACTGAGTCAGCCTGTATAGAAGGGTAGAATATCTCTGTGTGGGGAAGCAAACTGTACCGTCTACTTCGGTTGTTACCCTGGCCATCGACCGTCTGGCCAATCGCCGCGTCCTGGGGCAAGGACCTTCACTCGTCGTATATTCCACCCGACCGTGTCCCCACGTCTCATGATAAAAATGTTGCGTCGTAGATGCGAGTTCGATTTAACGTTTTATAATACAAGCTGGGATGTAAAGCGTTCTATACACTGTAAAATAATTAAAAAAACTGAACGCATCGCAAATTAGTCGCGATTAATCGTGTTTATGATTTTAAAAAAATGCGCCGATATTTTGAATTAATAAGTTATATTTGACGGAATTGATCCTATTGTCAATCATGCAGTACATTATGCATATTTTATTGCGAAAACAGACAGTAGCGAGAATGCAATAACGCGGCTAATTAAAATTAGAGCAAAAGTGGGATGCGCTCTAACGTTATCATATTTATTCCAACCACCTGTTCGTTTCTTCTCTATCTCTATTCTCTAGAGAATAAAATCATCCTCCTCGATATCTCTTTTTCCTTCATTTTATCGGCTTGTTTATCAGAGATCGCGAGTTTTTCATAATACGTAAAAAGTACGATATATCTTACATTGATATAAAAAAATCGTGATTTATTTCAGTTATTTTCATGATTTAAGATTTCATGTAAAAATTAATGAATAAAAATTAGAAAAAAAATACGCAATTTAAATATTTTCGTTAATCTGGCACACTTATCGTGAAAGATCATGTTCGTCAAAAATATAAAAGATAAAAATTAATATATTATAAACTTGATATAAACGATACATATTATTATTTGCCCTAGTCATCGCGAATACAAAATTAAATGTATATTAAGATAAGCATCATAATTGCTATGTGTTTACAAATGTGATGTGATTACGAGAAATGGCGATTATTTTAGATTTAATTTAAGAGAAGGTCAATGTACTATGAGCCATATGTAACTTACGCGTCGAATATACGAATTATTTCAAGACGCTATTGGCATCGAAGAAAAGGACTTTTACAATGGAATTTATTCCCTAAGAAAATATTCCAAGAGAGAACGGGTACCGTTGCTTCCACGCCTTACAACGACTGTTTCGTAGCCGACATGACAATGCTATTTTACAGCTTCATCGGCATAGAGCTAAAAAATACGGAAAGAAATCTATCGCGCTCAATGAAGCCATCTGTTACACCAGACATTTCGCAGTTCGCGTTACCATGGACAAACACGATTGCATTATATAAATATAAATATGTGAAATAATCGCTTTTAAATTCAATTTAATTACACAGTGAAATAAGTATTTTACAAAAATGATATGTAATTAGGAATTCGTTACGTATTGATATGTTGCTTCCGGATTGGATATGATTTGATAATTTATTTTATTATGCAAAAATTTGACCAACTATATAAAATTATTCAGATAATACATAAACGCTTTATAATTATTTCACATATTATCATTTAATGATATAAAATACTTTAGAAAGTTTGTGAAATTCGCACGGATTCGCCGGCTTCCTGAAGATATATTTAATCACATACATTGCCGAAACGAGCAAACATTTCGCGCATGCCTCGTAAATTAACGCATTTCGTCACGTTTGCTAAGAATTCTGTTGGTTTTCGATATTCAAATCTGCCCGGTTATCAAAATGCGACAACATTCCGATCGAAAAACATCTACAAAAGTGGAACGTGTTAGAAAGTAACACGCTCGAAAAGTGACGCAATATACTTGGAACATTTTTTATCGGCCGACCGAATTCTACATTTTTGTGGATACTTTGTCATTCCTCGAGCATGTAATGCGGGCGTTAAAATATCCATCCGAAATACCAACGAAAGTAGATCATCGCGACACGTGCGTTCCTTTGTAGAACGCGGAACGGGGTTTTTTTCTTTTTAAATCCGTCACACGTACGATTCACGCGCGCTTGTGCGTTCATTTGCATCAGATAATATTGATAATCATGACTAAATTATTAATATGAAGTAATTTAATCGTAAAACAACTATTTAAAGCCGCGCAATTTTTTTTTTTTTTTTTTTTTTTAAGTATGATTGCGAAAATCTGTGTATTACGCAAAGGTATAAAAATATAAAATGCAAAGGGGAGAAGAAAAGAGAGACACCCCGAAATAATGCAACGGAACAGTCCAGACGAGATACTGGGTAATCGATTTTCTTTTGTCTAGCAAATGCCGATACAAGACGAGATAAGACGTCGAATTATTTAGTGGCTTTTAGATAGTAAGGAACTGATAATCTCCGATTCCCACCACGATCACTTTTATCGAGAATGATACTAATAGAAAATGATAGTGTTAGACCTTTGAAGAGTACTCCGAATAAGATTATAGTTGGTAAACATTAAATATATGCTTGAGAAATAAAAATGGCTTTAGCTACTTATGCATATTAATTTTTATGTAAAAATAATTATTAACTACTAGTTAAAAATTAATTAGTGCTTAATAACTGCTCTGATTTATATTATGGTATTAATGCTTCGCGTATTCCATCTCTGTTCAAAATTTATATAAAACTTTTAATTAATATCTAACTCTCTTCAGGAAAAGTATATAATCTTTCAGTAAATAAATAAAAGAAAGTATTACTCGTGCAATATTATCATCGAGATATTAACCATGTCACAGAACGGACGCTTTTGTATGCATTTAATTGCGTAACACAACACGGGCACAATCCCCGGATCGCGAATGCCGGTATGCCAATTCAATCCAGCAAACATCGACAAAGCTTTATCAGGGCGTTCCCAGTAAACGGCACCGCTATACCTTAATAAGGCACAGTCGCCACAGTCCAATTCCCGTGAAATCAAACATCCTGGAAGTGGAGGAAATCGATATCGATCATGCTCTCGTTGGCACTAGTAAAAATTGAACGCGTAATTTGCCGAGTTTGAGCAGCAGAGTCGACCCGGTGGACTGCTTTTATCCTTTTCGCGAATGCGGCAGCGACGGGTGCAAAATCGCGCGGGGTCGTGAGAAAGGCTGGTGGATATAAAGGAAATGAGGTATCCCGTGCAGAAAATGGGCGGACTATCCGCGAAGATGCGGGAGGTAGAAAAGGAAGGAAGGAAGGAAGAAAAAGGGGGAAGGAAGAAATCGCGCGCGGGGTATCTGCTACTGGTCGGGGAGATCCGGTCCTCTGGGATAATGGAATTCCTTTCTCCTCTCGAGGCTCAGCACTGACGAGGGTGGTCTACCCATCGAAGATCTCGAAAATAAAACCGGGTACTACGGGGAACGAACGCTGGATTTCAATCAACGTCGATCCTGCCTCCTCGCGCTTTTCTCTCCTCGCGAGCGGATCCACCGCCGCCTCCTCTCGTAGCGCGAAGCGTGAATTAACGTCTAATTCCTCTCGTGCGAAATTCAATTATGCCACGAGTACCTGCACGAGGAATACATTTCTTTTTTCTACGCTCCAACGATGATGCGATATAGCTGTTCGAGCGTGCACAAAAACAGCAAGCTCTACTACCATTTTTATTAAACAGATGCAAATTTATTCTATATATTATTCCAAGAGCCCCGTCTTTCTCCCTTTTTAAATATCTCGTGATCAGCGATACGGGAAAAACGGCAGTTTTCGTTGAATTTCATGTTTCTCAATTCACATTCCACATTCGTTTCATCGTAAATATCGTGAATATATTATCGTGAATATATATCGATATTAATTAATTAATGTAACGGTAGTGTCAATAATAAAACTCATTCCTGAGATACCTTCGATTTTGCGAAAAGTTCAAATGATTAAACTCAATTTTTACGAATCAATATCATTATATACTTGGGCAAATTATATTTCCCATCATAGTAAATAGCTATTGAATATATATATGACAAATTACTTACATAGACGAGGGGAACATGTAACATCTTTCGCGAGTTATTAAAAGAAAAAGAAAAAAAAACCAACACATCGCTTTTACAAGCTTAAACTCTTAAACTGTATTGTTTTTCAATCTTCAATGCATTCCGCAAATAAAGTTCGAGTTCAAAACTTTCCGCGCTATTAACGAATACTTTCGTGCTGACACAAGTTCGCGTGAAAACAGTTGCCAGGCTAAATGTGCTGTCATGATTTATATAGGTATCGTTTATAATACTTTTCTGTGCAACGAGACTTGAGTATTATAAATGGATTACTCTATCGCTATATAAATACCTAGCTCTCTACATAATCATTATTAAGATATCTCGAATTTGCATTGCGAAGATAAGTTAAATTTCAAATAAAATAATAATTACGATTAAATCTCTATCTCGAGAGAAAAATAAACGGAGCACGATAAAGTTTATACTCAATCGCGAGGAATTTTTAGAGTATTACACGGTCCAGCGAATTCCATAAATACACCTACAATCACAAATCGGAATCTCGGGAGGGACGCGTTATAAATTTTCCCGGCTTGCCCTTGATCTCCAGAGAATCAGAGTTTTGTTTGTTTTACGAATCGAATTTTTTAGCCACGAGGAATTTCAAGACAAAGAACAGGGAAGTAATGGCAGCGCCGCGGTAAGAAACCGCGATCTGGTAAGAGGTTCAAGCGCGCACTCAAGACAAGTGGAAGGATGGAAGCGCGATTCAACAGAAGTTTCAAAGAGTAGCGACGACGAAGTGAGAAGGCAAACTTAAGCGCGGAAAGTCGGGGTGCTCCGAGGAAATTTTCAAAGGTCACTTTAGGGAAAAACGAGGGATCGTATAACATCTCTTTTTTTTCTTCACTCCGCCGTTACGCTTGAAATTTTTACGCTAAACTTTATACTTGCGAAACTCATTAGTTAGAATCGTGACAAGTTAAGTTAATGCGTTGAAAAATCGTAAGAGAGAAAGAGCAATAACGTATCGCTCTATATGACTATTCTTATTAGATAATATAAAAAAGATTTTGCGAAAGATCATTGAAAAGATACGAATATCTCTTACCAATCTCCCATGCTTGTTTACATTTTTCTTTTCATTTGATCATCAAGGCAGACACGCTAAGAAACGGTGCGCTTCACCTTCGTTACGAGTCAGTTCCTTTTTCCGTCTTAGATGGAGTTTCATCCTTTCATCTTAATTCGTATGAACGTGCGTCGCCACGTAATCGGAATTTCCTTTCACTATGGACGAGAACCTGTTACACGGGCTTTTTTTTGTCGTCATGTCTTTATATCATTACGCAATCGCTAGCGACATCAGTAGCGATAATTTGAAAAGTCTTAAAAATCTGTGGACTATGTAGTATACATACGTACTAGTTGGTACGAAAATCCATCGGGCGTGAAGACCGTATTTGCCTATCACCGATCGTATACGGGTAAACGGGTAAACCAGCTATTTAAGTTACTTTCAAATACGACATTTCTACGTTAAATTTTCAGCTTTCCGTCACGGATCACCGAGCAACATCCTTACAATCATTACGATTTTCTTTTCGTATTGCACGTATGGCTACAGAGATTTTTATATCAAAATTCTGCAAAGCGAAATGAAATCTCGCCTTATAATGTCAACACGATTGAGAAGTTACGTATTAACTCTATGCAGAAATTAGAAAGTTAATTTAATCCCGTAATATACTTACGATAATAACCATCTTCTCGATAGTTATTATTGTGAAATACCTACCTAAAATATATATATATATCGTTTATCAATTATCTGGATGCTGTCTCGTGCGCGCTAAGCTTGCGAAAAAATACTAGAAAAGCAGTCTTCTCGAAGGTAATTGAGCGCATCGCTATAACGCGTATGCACATTCCAAGGGTTAATTATATGTCACAAAAACATCTCATCCACTTTTACGATAATTCGCCTCGTGTTAACGCGTTTCTGTCTTACGACGTGTCAGACGTCGTTGCATCGGGCATCCCTTCGCGCGGCCTCTTATCCGCGCCCCCCTCGCCGTAATCAATTCGACGTACTAACGAAGTTTCGCAGCGCGATACATTGACTCCGAGATTAACGTCGCGTATTGCAACATCACGCTAGATATCAGCACCGCACCACGCTCCCCTTCTCCCCCTCCCGCGTTAAATACGCCAAAGGCGTCTGCTGTTAGAGGTACGACAGCATTATCACCTACGTACACACGCGGGCGCGCATAAATGCGCGGTTACAGGCGCCATATGCTCGCGACCATAGATAAAGCGCAAACGTGGTATTTATACGTATTCACGCGTGCACACACGCGTACGTACGACCTACTCGCTGTCGCTTCGCTTTACGAGGATCCGCGCGCGCACTCGTGACGTTTACGACCAAACGGAACCGTCGCGCAATTCACCGTGATTTAATTCCCGCGCACCACCCTGTGTTCCAATTCAAAAGTTCTTCCGCAAAATACAACGCCCCGAAATATTTCCGTTGAATGCGCGATATTCTTTCTGTCCGGTCGGTGAGCTTTAGCGGCTGTTGCCCCGACATGGTCACAGAGAGGAAAAATAGCTACGAGTATCGCAGCAATTTCACGATATTACATCAAAGTAGATTGAATTTTGAAAGATTTCTGTTTCCGCAAAATAATGCTTAAAAATAATGATTATTCTTATTTTTTGAACTTTTAAAATATTTTCTTATCAGTTTTTTTTTTTTTTTTTTTTTTTTTTTTTTTTTTTAATACATATGTAAAAGTTGTAAAATCGAAAATATACATCTTTTGGATGAAAATTACGTTGCCTTCGATAATTAGATTTCAGTGAGATAGCAGAATAGGAAATACTCGAAGGGATTACTTAATCATAATTTAAGTGTCTACGAAGAAATTTGCGTTGTGCGAAAGGACTTGCAAACTCGCAATTACCAGATCTGTATGCATAGGGCCTTCAGAGAGTAACTATACACTATACATTTATTTCAAACATTAAAAAAAAAAAAACATTATCAACCGTTATTAGCAAATTAGTTTTTTTTTTTTCTCGTCAGAGACATATCAACAGAAAAGTTGAAAAAGATTTTTGATAACAAGATTAGACGAATTAAGGGTCGTGGAAATCACATCTTTTATGAAAAAAAGAGTAATTTGCTAATAACATTTGATAACGTCTTTTTTTAATAATCGAAAAAAATTTATAATTACTTTTCGAACGCATACACACATGCCATATTACAACGTATATAAATAATCTCTGAAAAGATTGATAACATTATGTCAAAGAATTTCGACTTTACTTAAGTTTTATACATATCTTCTAAATATGAAAAGAAAATATATTAGTTCTTCTCCCTTCGATTAGAGCGATTGTAGCTGAAGATTTAAGGGATGACTGTGTACTAGGATCGGTCTTTTTTAGAATCAATAGCAACATTATACGAAGATTATAGCCAAGAGTCGAGAGAAAAGATTTACTCGGTCTAGAGATCGGGATCGACTTATAGAACGGTCTTTATTCAGCAATTTTCGGTGAGTTCGGGGTTTGGCTGGCAATGTTACCATTTCTACCAGCGCCTTCCAAAAGCGCGCTAAGCAAGGTGCGGATGCTCTTTTCTTTTCGATGACGCATATATTTTATCGGGAATAAAATGGACCGCGGCCAAAAGCAAGGCGCGTATGCAGACATTGCTGAGAAAAACCATAACGATTGCCGCATTTCATTCTTACAAGATCGTATAAACGATGATTTAAATCATCGAAAGTAGTACGAGCATTAACGAAATCACACTCCGTAAGTATAATTTATTTTTGTAACAAAAATGAAAAAAATTGAGATAACATTAATACACGCATTTCGCACATGGCGACACAAATTTGCGACTGCGTTTTAATTTGTAAGACATATACGTCGCCTCGATTTACGTAAAAAAATAAATCGATACGATATCGATGCGCCACGCGGCGATAGAGGATGGCAAATGGGAAATTTTAATTTAAACCAGGAAGCGGAGGCTACGCACCTGGAAACAGAGTACAATGGTGCATTGTCCGCGCGCGAGCGTCGGGTTTAATCACGGATGTGCCCGCCTTTGTCAATTTCCATAGTTCGATTCCGAGCTATCTGCTCGCCCACGGTCTCGGTCGTACACGTCGATGCATCTGGAACGTGTCCCGTCGCATCCGGCCTATATCATTCGCGCGCCTCCAAGGAAACGCGAGCCATTAAATATCGTGCGACGCGCGGATCTTACGTAACGCTAATACAGCTGTGATCGCTGTCACGCGATTTTTTCTTAAAGCAATTTAGCGGCATGCATAAAAATAAAACTTCCCGTCGTAATTTTCATTCCGAACTAGATTCTAATATAGAAAATTATTCAAATCATCTCAAATATAAAAGTAAATACGTAAAACTCTTGAGAAATTTTACGCACGTATTTTCTACTCTCTTATATTATGCTTTATTTTATATTGTATCTGATTTTACATGGCATAGAGCTAGAGTCGCGGGAAAAAAATCTCTAAATGTAAGAGCAAAAGTTATTTATACAATGTGAAAGAGAAACAAAAATAATTAAACGATTCGCGAAATAATTTGTACAAAATGTCGACTTAATGAAAAAAGTGTTGCAAGGCAACGATGTTTCGGCATTATTGAACTTGTTTACACGAATTACGTGCACGCGGTGGCCTGAAAAAGAAACTTGAGACAACGTCGAAATTTCGTCGATCGTCGGTCCACATAATAACGGTACATACGTATACATTCCACGTGCACGCGCGCGCCTTTATATTGTATATACGATAAAACCGGATGGAGAACAACGTGGCGATAAGAAGTACTCGCGTGTGTTAACCGAAGCTACTTTAAGTACTGAGAGCTGATAAGAAGAATAGAACCGATATTTGTGGGTCCCTATCGGTCCCTATACGCACATACGGCGAGAAACCTTTTTAAGCGATAAACCTGTTTAGCATTCAAAACTGTACACGGGACATATTATATTGAAGCACAAAAAAATACTTTCCCCGTATAAAATTAAGTTGTATAAAAATAAGAAAAAAAAATTAAATGTGCCCCATAAAAAAATGCGCAATTCTCGGAGCGCAGCGTCGATTGTGCAGCATATACGAGATGTTCTATTACATTTCGCGAGATATCGCAGGCTGCAAACTTTGAGGAAGTTTCAAAATAGCCATTTCGACAGCACCGCCGCCAATAACGAGTGCGCTGAGAATTCTTAATTTGCTACCAAGTTTTACGATTCAAAGCGCACACGTATATGTGAAACTCGTACAGTATATCAGGTGCTGAAACACGCAACTTTACCAGGTCATCCGGAAAGGTCGAAGGGAAAACTTGGAGCCTAATTCTCGACGAGTCCATTTGACGAGAATAGACGGTGTTGTTGTAGAAACGAGGGAGAATTCATAGTATTACGAGAACGAAGACCTACGTGTGTATCGCGCGCGTAAGAGACGTCGAAGAAGCGGAATCCCATCCTGATATATGAAATATATCGATCGATATCAACGGGTCGCGCAGGTAGCTTTGTTCGCGATTCTTTCATTTTCCGAGGCCTGACGGATCAGATCCCTCTTGCGAAATCGCGGAGCGTGACGGAGATAAGATAACGATGACGAATCTACGGCTTACATAAAGTACTCCTCGATATAAATCTGAGATTCATCGAAGTCGTCACGAGATAATCAAGATCAAGAAACCGAAATTAATCCGCGCATTTCGAACAATCGCGTTGTTTTGCGTCTGAGAATTACGCGAGGAAGAGATCTTAATCAATCAAGTATGATAAAAGTGACACTCGCGACTTAGACAAGCGATCGATAACGGAGTGAAAAATTTCTGCGTCATCGAAAAAAAACTCGAAGACTCTTCGAACCGCGTTCGCGCGGAAAGATGAGAAGTTGTCGGAGTCGCGTCGCATATTCCGTTGAAAGTATCAAGAGCTACGTGAGAACAGAAGTCACGTTCCATGCGCGATTATCACACCGGTCGAGTTTTATGAACTGTATGTAACGTTATAGCAGGCTATCGACGAAATCCGATCGTGGTGTATTAATTACGCCAAGTTTTTTTTTTTTTTTTTTTTTTTTTTTTTTTAATGACGACCCTGCAAGAAATAGACGATCGCGATAAAAACGAGAGCTACTGTACAATTGCATGCGTCATGCGCGACGATAAGAACGAACAGACGAACAGACTGTAAGGAAAATTATTTCGAATACATGTATATTTATATCCTGTTAGAATCCCGGATTTCATTCTGCGTTTTCCGTAAAGTCTTTCAAACGATGTGTGAAATACTAGTATAATAATTGATAATACTTAGTAATAATTAGTGTCGACTGAGATATTAATGAATATAATAAAAAGTGACTCTACATAACCGAGCATTGTATACGCTAACAAATAATGGGAAGTTTCCCATAGTCCGTATGTGTATGTGTGTGAAAGGGTTGATGTTATCTTCTATTGTGCGCGCAAACTCGGATGCGTTCGAAATATGAAATAAAATGCGCGGCCGAGATTATTAAAATTATTAAAAATCAATCATAGTAATAATAAAAATGATTACATGTAGAATATAATAAGAACTAAGAAGAGATCATAAAACTAGTTCAAGAGCGTTATTTTTAAATCGATTGCGCGAGAGGCGTAAACATGTAACGCGTTATCGAGAATCAGTATTTGCGTAGCACTAAGAAGTCAAAGTTTTCTTTATCAAAATTTATGACGACAACGAGCTCATCAATGTTATTGTTGTGACTCAAAACCGTTCAAAGCGCAGTCCACAAATGGCAGATTGCAAATTCCTAAAACTACATAACATTGCGATAATGACGGACCAATCATCGTCGAGCGATACAAAATTATTGTGGAAGTGATGGAATTATTATGTAGAAGATAAAAAACCTCTCTCGCGTGTATTTCAATGACATTTATCACATCGCGTCAAGGACGCGAGACAATTAGGCGCGCATTATTACGATGTGTAGAACGAAAGAATTTACCAACTCTGTGCCTCGTTTTATGTGTGTATATATTTTTCAACACATTATTATTAGAACACTCAAGATTCAATATCAGCCCAAATTATATAATGGCTGGATAAGGTCTTAAATAGATACGATAAATATCTTTAACAGCTAATTTCTTTGTACAAATAGCTTGTAGCTATTGTAACGTCGTGATCGGAGATCTAAATTGCATATATGAAAGAGATATCTACGGCACATAATTATGGTGTATAATAAACATGTCGCTATCAACTCCAATCGATCAGCACTACCGTTTTACGCAAACGTTGCTTTGATTATTATTATTATTAAACAAACATTGCGTGATCTGATTCTCTGGTTTATCGAATTCGATATATATCGTGTCGCGTTAGCGCGAATAAAAATGCTAGGATTGTAAATATTTCGTTCTCTGTTTTGAATTGATTTAAAGTTAATTTATGAAACGAAATTCATCGAATCTATGCTCACGTATGTAAGACCGATCCTTGTCGAACGCTAACAATAAGTATTTTCCAAGCTTGTCACGGGAGAGACGTGGGAGAGCGAAGGACGAAGCGCCGGGAGGAGGAAAGCGGGAGTTGATAGCGTGCCAGCTGTGCGCAGGAACGGAGGTTAGGTTAGGAATGGCGTTTGGGGGTCGCGGGGTCAACCTCGCGAGATCGAAACGACCCGATGCGCTATCGCGATGCGATGCGATGCGTGCAAATGGGAAAAACAGACCAGGCTACTCACCTCGTTGAAGGCCATCTTCTTCGCTATGCTTCCGGATTCGCGGCTGCTTCCGGCACCTCCTTGCCCCACCGCTCCAACAGAAGGATATCCACGCAGGAGGCTGCCGGGCTAGTAGTCCCAGCAGCAATAACAGCAGCAGTAGCAGCTGATCTGGTCAGATGTCCAGAGGGGTTGTTGGTCCTCCAAGGAAAAGCGACAGAGCATCGAGATCGCCTATGACACTCGCGACGCAACGTCGACGATAACGTGAACGTAAACGATAACGACGACGACGACGACGACGACGACGACGGCGACGACGACGACGACGACGATGAAAACACTCGCGACGACCGACCACCCGTCTGGCAGACGACCTCCGCGAAACACATACGTCACGAAAAAGAATAGCGACCGCGATCACCTTCTCGGGAGGAAATCCCCCACGAGAGCACACTCCGCCGTGTCGCGAGGTCGTTTTTTTCTTTTTCTTTTTTTTTGTCACGACTCGCTCACACTCGTTCGCGACGCGTCGCACTGCCGATCCGTCGATCTGCTGCCGGGGGGAAACGCGGCCGATCTGGCATTCCTCAGGTGGGCACCGTTCGCGGGAGCCGCCTCCGGAGCCGCGACGAATTACCAAGAATTCAGCCGCCTTCAGAGGGTTTCGCGCGCCGCTCCGCTTTGCTGCGACGACAACGGGGGACAAGGCAGACGCGTTCGCGCAACCTTATCGCGATGCCTGGCGACGTCGACCGAACCCGCGTATCACAACCGATCGTCACCGACCGCTCGATCGTCCGTAACGGTTTCTCGCGGCACTGTTTTCTCTCTCTTTTTTTCTCTTTTCGCGTATTTATATCCGTCGCAGAGATACCCGCAAACAGACGGGCGCCATCTTGTTTTCTGTAGCAGTCGCCAGCGGAACGGACCGGAATGGCGCGACGACACGGCACACGGCACAGCTGGTGGCGACGGTGGCGTGACACGCCGGGTCGGTGGCGGCGGTGCTGCCGCGCGCGCTCGCCGAACCGGCGGAACACGCCGGAAACGGACCGGCCGAATATATGCAATGCGCGCGCGATCCCCGATTGTGCTAGCGACGCGCTTACGACTTCAGATCGCTTCAGTTATGTAAATTTTCATATTTGCGCAATTTCCGACCGTGACAAAATTAATTTCCGAATAACGAATTTTCATATTTGCGCAATTCCCGACACCGTAACATAATTAATTCCCGAATAACGATGAATGCTATTCTTTCAAACGATTATCCCGTCTGCAATGTAAACAGAGAATAGAATTGACAAAAGTTTACGCTAATGACTGTTGCCGCGATCGATTCTCGACGTCTTTTGCTTTGCAAGGAATTTTAATATATGTTAATTGATTGACTTTCTTGTAGAATTTTAGTACTTACTGCGTCCTCTCGTACAATTTAATATTTAAATGTCGAATAAATATCGAAAGGAAATATAAAAAGTCGCGACCGAAGACGACGTCGTGCACGTCGTGCACGTCGTGTAGGCAGACACCGCCATATTATTGTCGTTACTAAATTTTTGAATGCGTTAGCAAAAGTTACCAACTGATTATTATGTGCCGTTGGCAAGACTATGTGTGATTCGCGAAACCTTGTAGTTATTTACAGACAATATTTTGACATTTTTTCTTATAAAATTTTAGTATTTACTGCGTTTTCTCGTACAATTTAATGTTTAAATGTCGCATAAATATCGAAAGGAAATATAAAAAGTCACGACCGAAGACGACGATGTGCACGTCGTGTAGACAGACACCGCCATATTATTGTCGTTACTAAATTTTTGAATGCGTTAGCAAAAAAAGTTACCAACTGATTATTATGTGCCGTTGGCACGACTATATGTGTAATTCGCAAACTTTGCAATTATTCACAAACAATATTTAATTTGTTAATAATTGATCTTGATATATCGTAATATCTTAGTATTTACTATATTCTCCACAATTTGACAATTAAATTTTGTACAAATAATTAATATAATTTAATTTCAAAATCGTTAATATAAACTTTTTTGCTTATTTACACCATGATTGAGTCTTGGCTTTGTAAAGAATTTTAAAATGTTAATTCATTTTTTATAATATATTTTAGTACTTGTATCTTGTATTTTTCTTTTTACATGAGCTTGGCATTATATATTTTTTGTCAACGATATTCATGCCGTATAAATATTTCATCAAATATAAAGCATTTTCATTTGCATAAATTATATAGAATATCGCTTATTCTTACTACAAAACTTTTCAAAATAATTATAACAATAGAGAAGAAAAAAGCCTTTTCCGGAAAAAAAGCTTTAACATTTGCAATATAGAAATAAAATATTAAATAAATACAGTACCTTCCATTGATCCTATTGATACAAGCATCCACTTTTTAGATTCATATACGTTATAAGACCGCTGCTGTACTAATTTAAACACGTATTGAACTGTGTTCGAAAATCTATTTATCGTATAGAACAACGTTCGATCGTCCAATCAGAAAAAAGAAATCTTTACTGTTTCATATTCGATTAGAAATTGGCCATATTGAATATTAGTTCACGTATATTTGCCCAGGTGGCGCTTGAAACATTCTCAAGCGAAATACGGGAGTAGCTGTCTGCTAGTCTGCTGTCTATTTTTTTATATTATTTGTGATTCAACGATATAGGTTCCTGGGTACATACAGTGTAAGAATTAAGTGGATATTTATCGCGTCGTAGTGAAATATCGAGTTAATTTTTTTTTAAAACAGTGGCTCTTTGTGCTTCGCTGAACTGAACTGAACTCGCGGAAACAACGATCGATCTCGAGAAGATGGGCCGATCCCGTTCCAGATCGAAATCACCGAGCAGACGGCGTCACAAGAGCAAGCATTCTCGCAAGCGATCCAAATCGCGTGAGAAGCACTCCAACAACAAATATTCAGACAAACCGAAAGAACGTAGTTCAAAGTCCAGGTGAGTTGCATTACGTTTGACATCTCATCGATACATCTGATTCTCTAGCATTTCACGAGAAATTTGAAATTAAGAACAATTTTTTTTCGGCCATTTTGTCACGCTTTGAATACGTTTTTAGCATGTTATGTTTGGCGATAAAAATAAAAACTGTACACATAAATATTCTTGAATCATTATATATCTTATTATTATAAATTTTCAAACTTATATGTAAATAATACGCCTTGTCTGAATTGCAATGTGCGCTATGATTGATATCTATTTCAACAAACTATGTACATGTATTAGAAATAACATTATAGTTATAATTGGGTGCTGTTTTAGAAAACGATCCCATTCCGCATCATCCAGCAGTGGTTCAGAAGTATCGGATGATGTGCACATCGTCAGTCACAAAAAACGCTCGTACAGAGATAGGGATCGAAAAATGGACGAAGTGGAAAGACTGGCAGAAATGGAGCGGCAAAGGTAAACAGTAGTAATTAAATATGTTGATAATGTTCCTCTTGATAGACCACACACTAGGATTGGAAAATATTAGATCATTTACCAACCTTATTCTTTTACATTTTGTTTAATATCAAGAGTGGAACATTATTTTACAATTATTTTATATCCAAAATTTTTGTTATACGTTATTTTTTATAATTGTGTTGTCAGGAAAAAGAAAGAATTAATGAACAAAATCTTCACTACGAGCACAGCTGGGTAAGAATGTGTAATTATTTCATGGTGGTGGTTTATATACTTAAAGCTCATCAATTCTCACTTTTTGCTAAAAACATGCTTGATGGGTCATACGCAAGCACCAATAACATTTTTAGTACTGTCACATATAGTAAATTTTAATTTGATTTAAATAATTATATTGATAAACTTCAAAATTTATAGCACTTGACATTTAATAAAGATTTAGCATGTTGTTAACTTCATTTTTGTAAAAAAAAAAAATTTCTGAAACGGTGCTCTGGAAGAAGATTGCTGCTTATCTGTCTGCAGACGTCAGCGCGAAGTAGAACAAAAAATGGTAGAGGAAGAAGCAGCCAAACGTATTGAAGAACTTGTACAAAAAAGAGTAGAAGAGGAGCTTGAGAAACGTAAAGAAGAAATTGAAGCAGAGGTGCAAAGGCGGGTGGAAGAAGCAAAGAGGGCTATGGAGCGTCAAGTGATGGAGGAGATGGAATGGAGGCAAGCAAAGCTACGTGAGGAGGAGAAACGAAGAGAGGTAAGATCTATCAATAGAAATATTGGTCAGTGATAGCCCAAGCGCTGTTATGATCAGCAAAAAATAAATCTAGCAGTCTTTTAATGCAATTATTCCCAAAAATCGGAATATGTATAGAATGTATGTTCGTGAAAAATGTTAGTTAATATTATCTATAGCTGAGAGACATAAATTTTAAATGGTTGTCATAATGTATCGTAACATTTACAGAATATGAGATCTGTATTAAATGAGAATAGAAAACATCCAAAAGATATATTTGTATTAAGGCTTTGCTATTAATTGTTAAGCCGTGTTAAGTACAGTTTGTAAATCTTGCATATTTTGATCTTGATGTCGTGAAACTATAGGATTTACAAATTGTATTATTTCTATTAGAGAAATCATATGATTGAATTTACAAATCAGTTCTATTATAATCCTACATTTTACGATCACAGCGTTTGGGCTTGAAGCATTGTGGTTCACAATTATATTGTAAGAAATTAAATGAGAAAACCACACTGCTTCGACTTCTCAGCATCCACTGAGGTCGCGTTACTGAGAAGTTATATTTGATACTATTATGAAAGAGATTCTTTGCTATTATAGGCGCATGTATCGATTATTTATGATCAAATTATTTCTACCATGTACATATATTTATATATCTGTACAACATTATAACCTTTTTCATCACACAATATATGGATTGACATTTATGTCAGCAATTCTAGAAAATGTGTTTAGACTGTTCTGATTCGTTTGAATCACAGTCTACAGTCACAATTTCTGTAATTGTTGTGCATGTTGGCAAGTTCTGCTGATCAATCTTCTTATATACTTATCAATCTAATTTTATAAAATGTCCACAAATATCCACTTTATCGCATTATGCAATCTTTAAGAAGAAATAGAAAAGAAAAAGTATTATTTATTTAAATAAAAGTAACAATTCCAAACTTTGTAATTTATCGATCAAGAGAAATTTATTATTCTTGAATCTGAAATAAAGTTATTTTTATATGAAATTATAAAACAATAATATTCTTCCCTGAAAAGTTGTTATTGCCAATTGAATCAGCATAGTGACAATATTATACTGATATCACATAAAATGTATACATGTTCAGAGGATACTACAGATGATATTACAGATAATAGAGGGAGAATAGCTCATTATCAGCTATAAATAAAATTTTGTTACACTTCCTTACTTTTATATGATTAGATAATATATACAGATATGTTTATAGAAATATGTAAGGATATCTTTCTTTTATATGTACAACATGATTTACTTATACCGCTATATAGCAGTTTACGCGCGTGCGCGAGAAAATATGTATATTTTTAATAATTTAATATAAATTTTCTCTTTTTCTCGAACACGTACATATATAAATATTACGTTTTAAATTCAGGAAAGAATTGATATGCAATGATAAAATAATTCTTATGGTATTATTTCACTCTTCGATTTTAAGTTTTAATCTTGCCCAATAATTGTTACATATATAAACATATATTAATTATTATGATAAAGAAACCTGTTATTTAATTTGCGCGAATTAACGAATCAAAAATCAGATATCGTTTTTCATTTTATTTCATTACTTAGGATTGTATTTACTATTATATTTTTTGTATCTGTAAACAATTATTTACTTTTGTACCCTCTTGAAACATCATCTTTGTTGATTGGACAATAGTCTTAATTATAAGTTTATTAGAAGTTTTACTTTCATTTTTGCACATTGAGTTTTGATTACCTCTACAAATTTGGGAGAAAGTTTATTAGAAAGGGAAAAGTTAGAGACTTTAAGGGGGCAGAGAATTAGAATCCCATAGCGACAAAGCACGACCTAGCGATATATAGGTCATCTTCCTTACTGACTACCAACAGAAGATGCCGGTTTTTTACTCACTGCTGAGTGATTGTCGATGAAGAAGGCATCCCCTACGTGCTGGCGTGAGCTTCATTCAGGTATTATCCAATTTATATATTCATAATTCATTTTATACCAATATTATTATCATTGTTCTTTGTTTCAACACTTTGTACCAGAAAGATATTAGGGCTCATTTTAGAGATTCGCTAAATACTATTAGGACACGACGAATACTCATCGACAGGTCGGGCGGATGGCAACAACCATTCATGTAAATGTACTTTAGGGTATTAATTTTTGCGTTATATCATCTACAGACCTTATTTAAAAATTTTATCTAGAAACATAATATATTACAAATAACATCTCTTATTTAGTTCTTATCATGCACTCTTATATCGAGTTTATGGAAAGAAAGTTTTGTGTATATTCCTTGCATGCACATTGGATTCTCGTATAAAGTTATGAGAAATTTATTTATTTATTTTTTTCTTTTAAATGACATTCGTCTAAATCTTTAAATCATCATATTCTTATTTAGGCAGTCTGAGAAAAAACAGAGTTTGCTGAGATCTAAGAGGAATGCATTTAATACAAAAGAAGGAATTGTATATGCAAATATCCTCTATCATTCTCTATTTCTCATAAGCCATCCTCTTTGAAATTTAACTTAAAAATTTTATTTATCCCGAACTTTCCCTTATAAAGGTTCTTAGGATGTGTAACACTAGGTTGTTGACATAGCAGCACTATGATTTCGAAAACGAGCGATGTAACAACAGATGGTGATCGACAACATCATTGCTTTGTGTAAACCTATTTTATTGTCATTGTAGGAGGAAGAGCGGAAGAAGCGTGAGGAACTAGAGAAGATTATGGAGGAGAACAACAGAAAGATAGAAGAGGCTCAGAAGAAATTGGTGAGTTATCGTTAATACATTTACACGTTAATATTACAAAAAGAGGTAAAATATGCAATTAATTGCATATTTAACTTAATCTTAACATTAGGCTGAAGAAAGATTGGCTATGGTTGAAGAACAGCGTTTAATGGAAGAAGAAAGGCAAAAAATGAGAAAGGAGCATGAAAAGCGCGTTAAGGAGGAACAGAAGAGGATCTTAGGCAAAAATAATTCGAGGCCCAAGTTATCCTTCACCCTAAAATCGGTTACGTGAGTGTGTGTTGTTTCATACAGTTTGATGTGATATGTACACAAAATCTTGTCAGTTTTTGTGTTTAGTTCGCGGAAACAGTTGTTACAGACCGCACCTACAGAAATACATTATAGACGAATGCAGTAACGTAAAATCCAAAGTTCACCCTAATGTATTCAAAACAGTTGTTGAAATCAGGCAAGATTGTATTTTATTTGATTGTGATGTTGATGGATGATCAGAATTAAATAATTCTCATCTTGTGAGGTTTCAACACAGATACAAATGGGATTTCACATTATGCGAGAGTACGCTAACATCAGTATGAATACAACAAAACAAGTTTTTAATCATGTAAAAGTATATATAATAGTAAAAAACGCATAATATCTTTAACTAAAATATACCTTTGAAAAAAGATTTTAGCTTTATATATAATATTTTGAAATATTTTTTTAAACAATTGTGTCGCGTTCTATCTGATGTAAGTGTATTGTAGCCTATTTAAATGTGTTCTATATGATTCATACATACGTAATTTGTACATTATAAATCCTCTATTATCATCTTAATATACAGAAATGCAATATTTTATTTCAGTGAAATGAATTAAATCATGTGCATTGCAAAAATAATGAATTAATTGTTCATATTGTTAAATTAAATGTAATTTTTTTACACAAGATATTGTGAATAATAATCGCCATTATAATTTTCATTTTTTTCAACAGTTATCTATTTTATGAACATAATAACATATGAATCTAAATATCTGAAATATAATAACATAAACAATTAAAAAGAAACAATTTTCACAGCAATGTGATATCAAGCAACTATTTTACAATTATGATTATATATATATCTAACAAAATGTATTTATTCTGCAAAATGAGAATGAAATGATGATTTTACAATAAAAAGACAAATTAAAAGAATAATAGCGATGTAAAGCATTATAAAATTAAGTGATTGTGTACGTGAATAATGTATGGATATGACATAGCTTTACATCATAATAATGTATATTCATTGTTCTGTGAAAAAAAAAAAAAATTTATCCATATAGGATTGTATACCTACCGCGTATTGTTACTTGTAAAATAAACATGTTTGTAACAAATTACTTGCTATTATTCTGTTAATCGCGCGTCATGTAACGAAAAAAGAGAATACCAACGTGTTTTTTCAATACGTTTACCTAGTAATCCATGACGCATTGTTTATATGCTAATACGAAATTGCTTGCATTAAGATTGGACGGATTACAATTGTAATTGAAACAGTTCTATGCGAAATAGATGTTCGGAGAAGCGTATTTCGCCAATATTACAATTGTGTTAGAGTCAGAGATTTCGCGGCAATTTCGGCGTCATAAATAAACCTTTACCACGAATGCCAAGACTCGTACCTTGCCCCAAGACATTGACGCCATAAAACGGATTACGTTGCTTGTAAATACATTCGAATCTTCCGCAAGGTGCTTTCTTATTTTTACGAAGATCTAAGACCACTAAAGATTATAATAGTATGATTTTATATAATATTTTTATATATCTTTATATTTACGTTGACGTATTCTTCTATTTTTCAAATAACTTACCTTTCATCGCGTCCTCTATGACTTCCGGATAGAGTTTCGCGGTGACTTCACTGCTTGGCGGATGCAATCGTGGATTTGTATTTATTTCTAATAGCCATACCGAAAAATCATCTGCCACTACGAAATCAGCTCCATACAATTGAAAGCTATTTTTACGGTTTACCATGTTATCTTGAGATGCCAGAAGTGCTCCTATCAGATTTTGCTTTATTCCAGGTCTAATAATTTTTTCCCAAGCCATTTCTTGATCGCGCGATCTAAATCAGCAATTTAATTAATCAATTATGCAATTTTTAATGATTTGCAAGAAAGCTTGTAGGATAAAAATACTGGAGATAATTTTTGAAATCTTGAAGATTCCAGTGAAGTTCTTTGGGTAAATCGGAGTTGTATCTTGGTAACTTTCGATACTTTAGCTGCACGGTTGTATTACATAAGTGAATGGATTCGTGAAAATCGCTAAGAGTGAAATCTCTCGACGCGAATCGTATTAAGATGTCCCTGATTAAATAATCTAAATTATTAGAAGCTCTATAAGTGTGCATTACAAAGATAATAAAATGCAAAATACTTGAAGATCCATACGACAAGAGGTTGTGTACTTGTTATCAGGAACCACTGCCTAATATCTACTTTTGTTTTATGGACAAGCAGTGGTCGCTCTATAAAAATTATAATTATAATATGACATTTTTTTTAGCATTGCATTTTTTTATTGTATATTTTATATTATTATGTGAAATATGAATGATCTTTTTAAATGATACCTATATATTTTTGTACAACATATTCAGTATTTTCTTTTGCTGCTTGATTTACTTTGGCGAGGATATCAACCATAGAATTTTTTAAAACAATTCCGCGTCCCAAACTGTCGTCGCCCGGTTTCAAAATCCAAATATTGCGTATACCGTCAATCCTACTTTGTGATCGATATTTTATCACTGTTTTCAATACATTGCGTACAGATGTTACAAGTTCCTATAAATTCCAAAATTCTTTAATCACATTTTTTCTTTTTAAGATTTATACACATTATATATTGTATTATAAGAAAATATTACAATATATTTATACATACGTTTACATCAACTTCATCACTTTCTTTCAATAAAACACGTTCGTATATTATTTTGTAGTACCAATCTAGAAATTGATACCATGCGGATGGAGGAGCATCCTCATAATTTTTACGGTCTATGTCTTCGTGTGTTTGGACGCTGGAAACGAGTTTCGTACAAAGCATAATACATTTGTATAATACGAATAATATTCTTTGCAACCTTATATATTCTATACAGCGTTCCAAGGCGAACAAAATTGCATCTATGGGGATTGTTCCATGCAGGGACCAGGTGTTCTTCGCTCCTACTAAATTGGTGAGTAACAAAAACCACTTTAAAATTCCAAAACACGCAGTAATGTAATAATCTTGTATAAACTCGTCCATTTGTGCTGACTATCAGAAATAATTTAATATGTATTAATATAATTTCTATATATATAATTTTAATATTGTACAATTTTCATACGTGCGACATTTATACTTGATACATGTTGTAGCATCGTGGAAACTGTATATTTGATACGCCAGTTTCGTAAAACCAATAAGCATTTTCCAGATTGTTACACATGTCAACCTAAATATTTCATTAATTAGAAATTATGAATTCCACACTATGTAGCATGTTTTTGAATTAAATTGCCTTTGACGTAAAGTAACTGCCGGCAAATTTATTCACAATGGTCTTGTCGTTTGTTCTTATGTTAGGTTTCTTATTAGTATACCATATAAAATTAGCAGGAGTTTGAAGCAATTTTTTTATTTGTTCTAAGCCATCTGTGAAATAAAAAACGTAAACTTTCAAATTAATTTACTTCGAACGTTAACAAAGTATTTAAGATACAACCTTCATATGTTTCGGAAATCATAGAAATCATTTTCTTAATTGTTTTTTTTTCGAGCCAGCCTCTATCTGCCAATGGTTTTCTCAGAACCGGAAACGTACCGCAGATTACGTAATATTTGTGCTCAGTTATGGCTCTCATCAAGATCTTTAATAGAAAATTTATCCTTGTTTCATCGTTTGTTACTAACTTTAAATATTCTGCCAATATTATATTCCCATTTTCCTGATCTTCCGTTTCTAATAATTCTTCTAGATTCTCGCGATTGCAGCAAATCTCGGCATTCGCAGTTTTTATTCTCTCGTCCGCACATTGCGAATTAATGTTTAATTTTGGGACTGTTAGAAGTAATTGTAAATCTCTTTCTCCATTGCTTGCGCTTCTTGGATAGATCTGCAATTTTATAAAATTAAAAAATGTTGACTGTAAAATAAATCAGAAATTTGCATCCATAGAATCTTTCGATGCAAACCTGCCAACCTTCGAGCTGTTTTCTAATTGTGCAATTTTTTGACGTTAAAGTTATTTGCCATTTATTGTTTGATTGATTGTCTGCACAAATTATCGAATTATTGTTACTATCACAGTACATGTTGCATGTAAATTTAAAGTTTTTTTGTATTTTTTATTTGAATAATTTTTTAAAATATTTAATCTTCAAGTTTGACAATTCGCTGTGAAAGCGACAATTTACTTACTACTTTCGTTTTACTTTTATCGATTATCGCGTGACTCGATAACCTACATTCATGTTTTATGGCGTGAATCTTTAGCTATAATAAATATCTTTGAAAATACATTTTATATTCCCGAATTAATTCATTTGTTATTAATTTTTGTATCTCTTCAGTGTTTTTTTCATTGATTCATTTAGGTACTTTTCTACTGCAGGATTTTGAAAGATTGGCTTCTGAATCTCATCAATTTGATACCTTGAGTTTGTGACAGATAATTTCTGATGTTCTTTATATTTATCTAATTGAGGATGCTCAGCATCCGAATATCCCAATTGATTTTTTGAAGGAAAAATTGAAAACCTTTTTGATAAAACTTCATCATCATTTTCATTCATTTTTTGAATAATTTCTTCGACAGTTCTTATATCTTGATCTTTTATTTGTGTAGGATTATTATTTCTGCTATCAATTGCACTAACATTGAAAAAATTTGTATTTGTTTGTCGCGACATTTCAAGGTATTTTTATACAAGAAATTTGAAACAATATAAATTAGAATTGAAATTATGAGAGAAAGAATTTTTCAAAATTGTATTAAATTTTTATTTTCATTATTCGAAGAATTTTTATTTTGTTTCGATATTTTTCGATATCTCATATAAGAGAACATTTTACGATGGTGAGAATAAAACAATTGCTATAATGGTAACATTTATTGATTGTATACATATATCACTTGTGTAGATAGAATTCGAGAATTAATCAACAGTAAAGAGGAAGATAACGAATAACAGATGGATTGATAGACTTTCCGATTATTTGGTCAAACTTAAACCGATAGCGTACATGTCGGTGATATCCCCTTGAACTTTATTTTTCTTATAATGCATTCGTTTCTTCGGAAAGCTGCGGATCTTATTCTTAATCGTTGACGCGGAGATGACTTTCGTAGTTGGCGTAAGTAAGGTCGGCAGTGGCGATATTTGTGGCGAAGTCGTCACGTTTCTTTTGTACTTTTTCACAGCGTCTCGTATCGCAGTTTTGATGATCTGGTAAAGAAAACAAAAAATGAAAAAAAAAAATTACTAAGCACATTGAATGATATGAAATTTGTATATACGAAACGCAAACCTTTTCCTCATTTTTCCTCGATGGTTTTTCAGATTTAGGCATCATATTTGCCGATTGCTCCCGAAGAGCCATGATTTTTGATATCAACGTTGGTCTCGTCGGAGACATATCTAATTTATTGCTTGCAAGATCGGCGAATGTGCGCGATTTTCGTCCCGGTTTATGCGGAGAACTTTTTCCGTTTCTCGAAGGTTTAATCTGATTATTCCGTGGAACATAACGAAAGTGTCAAGTAATAACTTTTATTTCGATATTGCTTTTTTTGATTGAATTTTTATTACCTGAATGTTAGTTCTGGACAAAGTTGGTGACTTTATCTTATTGATAGATTTCATGTTTGCCGAAGTGCTCTTTATGAGAATTTCTGCTTTCTCATCAGAAATTGAAGGCTTCGTAGGTGCTGTCGCCGGAAGTGCCAATCTCGATTTGGGCGAATCCGTGTTATAGCAAGAGTACAATTTTTGATCGAGCTGGATCTCTAGTTCCTCAATAAGATCGACAATTACCGGCCCGATGTTGTTGTGTACTATCCTCTTCTTTTTCATCTAAGAACGTGAATAAAATGCTATCAAAAATTTGCAACATTAAAGTATTTGTTATCTTTATAAACTCACCATCGGAGATTTTGCGATTAAGCTGGCTCTGGAATCCTGATTCAAACTCAATTTCTTTTCGTAAGTGGTGAGACGGGTACCCTGAAGTGACAAAGCGGCTCCCAAATACGGTTGGCAGCTCGGGATTCGTTGCTTATATGCTAACTCAAAATCTCCGGTATCCGCATTTTTATCTTCTCGAAAGTCTACCACGACTGCCGAAAAAATGTGATTGTTGCTATAATATTATATATATTATCTGTATAATAATTTAGAAAAAAATGATTTTTTAATTAAGTCATCATTCACCCTTAATGGTGTCTTCCATCACTTGTCGACATAATCGCGTAGTGACACTGGTGGAATAGCTCATGTCCGGATGACTGTTGATCTCGATTAGCCATACAGAAAAATCCTCCATGATCATAAAATCGGCGCCATAAAGTTCGAAACTATTTTTTCGTCGGTCCATAGCTTCTTGACTAGCCAATAACGAGCCCACCAAACCTTGCTTCATTCCAGGATAGATTAACTTATCCCATGCATCACCGTGACCTTGAGATCTGCAGAATTTTTATGAGAACTCTAAGAATTATTATTCCAATCATACATATTTAAGAATTTTTCTTGTATATCATTTTTTTATTGAAGACAGATATAGAGAACATTTACAATAACAAAAAGTGAGAATTTTAAAAGAGTACGCGAGTATAATTCTTCGTATGACGTAAATCGTACTTGAGAAATTCCTTGAATGTCGTGGCATCCCACATATTGTCCGTGGGTAGAGCGGGGTCCCTGTCGCCGCAATTATCGTATTTGCATTGAATCGCGTGATTGCACAGATGGATTGATTCGTGAAAGTCATCCAGACTGAACTTTTGTGAGCAAAAGCGAAGATAACTCTCTCTGTAAATAAGCAGTAAAATGACGAACCTTGCGTTAGTGGTAATTAAATAGAGAAATAAGAGAATAGCGGGTAATGCATTTTATATGTGCACTGTCTGTGGATATTTATATCCGCAAAATTAACTACCAAGGAAACAGGACCGTTTTAATATCAGCGAGACATAAATTGATTGTTACCCTAGTTCCGGAGCTCTATCATTTATTTCTTACAGCCAAATAGCTATTGTGCCCGTTAATTGTTCTGGCGTGAGCCAGATGTTGCAAAATGTCGTGACTTATCTAAAAATCCTTGATATATTTATATACCTGTACATCCAGAGAGTTAAAGGTTGAGCACACGTCACGATGAACCATTGTCTTATGTCGAATTTTGTATTGTGAATCAGTAATGGCCGTTCTAGCAAAGAAATAATCAAATTGTTTTTAATTGAATTGTATTAAAAATAAACGCCTGAGAATAATCGGCTATTTCTTTCTAATTATTAATTCGAAAGCTTTATTACCGATATACTTTTGCACAACATATCGTGTGTCTGGTTTGCCTGTTGGATTTACTTTCGCCATCACATCCTCCAATTTGTTTATTAGAACAATACCGCGTCCTCGGCTCTTGTTCCCAGGTTTCAGGATCCACATGTTCATTGTTCCATCCATATCTATCTGTGGCCAATATTGTCTCATCTTTTTTAATATGTGCTTTGAAGCCAGAACATATTTCTGCAAATATAATATAATATATCTTTTGAATGATAAATAATAAATAAAGTGAATATAAACAATAAAGAAATTATTGTTTGCCGACAGATATCTCACATTAAAAGGTACATTGGTGCGAATGAAGAGAGCTTGGCCATGAATGATCTGATAACGCCAGCTAATAAATTGGTCCCACTGATGAGACCAGACTCTCTCACCCTCCTGATCGATGTCTTCGTGCGATTGGGTACTGATATAATCATTGGATCTTTTGATTGCAAAATCAAGAGCTTTGAGAGGTATCGTACCAGTTGGCGAACACACGATGTCTTCGTTCTCGGCGTTGACTTTGTCTACTAACCATTTCAAGAGACTCAAGCAACCTGTGAGTCTAACAAAATATAATTTATAAATTTTTATTATTAGTCCATATATTAATTGAATAATTATATATCTAATAGACAATCGACTAACACTCACCGAAAGTCCTCGACGAAGGCGTGCATCTGGTCGCTCTGACATATGTTGTAGCAACGTGGAAATAAAGTGTTAGCCACTCCAGCTTCGTAATACCAGTGCATTTGTCTGACGCTTGAACACAAGCCCACCTGAATAATTGATTTTCGAAGAAGTACATGCAACTTTTCTCTAACGATTCGTCAGCACGCTCGTCAAAAGTGTTTATTCTCGAAAACAACATGCTATATCCTTTATTTAAACACTTCTATACTTTGCAAACATTTTTCAAACGTCTGTGTTTTGTGTGAATTAAGGTCGCCAATTTTTTACAAAAAAACAATTTTTGCAATTAATTTTTTTACTAATATTAAGAAAATGATTATTCCGCATTATATTTGAATCGTAAATTCCAGATTATGATGTCTATAAATAGAATTTAAAAATCTTACAGCAATTATGATATGCTAACGATACCTTGGACGTAAAACCAGCTCGACAATATCGATTGAACACAGTAGTTTTGTTATCTCGCGCGGGCCAGCCGGGCCACTCGGACCCCGTGTTCCAGAGGAAATTGACAGTATGATTAGTAAGCATTCTTGATATCAATAAACGTTCGTTTTGTTCATCCTTCAAATCGCCGATTCCAGCCAGTAAAACTGCCGGACTGCATTCGACACTAAAATGCTGATCAGCTGAAACGATTATTATTTTTAAAAATATAAAATATAGATTATAAAGTAGAAGTGTTCTCTCAATTTTTTTATTACAGTAAAAAAATCTATTAGAAATTGCGAAAGTGTTGCAGAATGATTTATTATACCGCCGTTGTTTTTGCGATAAAATTTCTCGCTCCATCTTCTTTTCAGCATGCAATCGCGAATGACCCGTGACTTGCCATAAATCATAAAAGTATGATGGGCAGTTATAGCGTCCTTCACGATTTGCTTGATACGCAAAAATCGTTCGTGAAGGGTCGGTTCTAAAGGCAGTTCTAAAGATGATTCGATTTTATTATCTGAATAGTCTGGCTCTTCTGTAAAGAAAATTCTCTAAAATTTACATTTACTCGATTTATTTACATTTTTTAAAATAATTTAAATAAATTTTTTCAACCTTCCAGAGTTTTAATATCACAATTTGTTGCATCCGTGTTTATCACTACTTTCTCTTCGGAATTTTCATCTTCGTTTTTGATAATTTCTTTCGTATTCTTTTTGTGTTCTTTCTCGCTTGAATTTTCCAGATTTGAAGAAGACCCATTGTTGGCATTCATGTAACGGATCTGAGAACCGCAAAGCTTTCCCGCGTATCACTGATTTTTACGAATTCTTCATCGCTCCACAGATTTCAACAAAAGGTATGTAAAGGAAGCTATTATCGTTATTTTAATCTGAAACTGCTTTTATGCGTAAATATACTTATACTTACAATTTATTTAGATTAATTTGGAGATAACAGAATCTATATTATTAAAAATTATCTTTAAAATATTCCATATATAAACTGTAAAATTCTCGAAAACAGAACTTAATGTAAATATGAAAAGCGCATGCTTAATTTTCAATGCAATCCAATAAGTCGTGACGAAACACACTGCGACACTTTTGATACCTGTTGAATCCTCGATACTTTTCCAATGATGAGTACATCTCTTGCAAGGTATATCAAGAAGTATTTGCTCGAAACTAATTAAAGATTGTTATTTTGAAAAAATCAAGCGGAAAAATAAATAGAGCATAATCGCACGATGAAAAGAACTGAGCGAAGATGATATATGGATGGAAGTGGAGGCAAGACTGAACGATGACGACGAGGACACACGCGAGTCAAATGGTAGAATCTGATATTTCGCAGGCGCGCGCCGCAGGGATGTTTTAAGACGCCCTTGTTAAAAGCTATTGGATCATATTGATATCTTACCGCGAAAATCATTTCATAAAATCCCTCGTTCTCTTCCCCTGACAATGAGCTATTAAAAAGCCAATCATTTGAAACCAATCGAGAAAAGGTTGAGTTTTCACAGAAAACTCGATGTATCTTCGTCGCATAATAAACAAAATTTTTATAAAATTAAAATTTATGTCAATTGTTTTTATTGTAAGACTGTAATTATATAAAGTTAAAAAAATTAATCGTTTGAAGTAAAATTTTAACGGAAGTGTCGAAAACACTTGTGATTGTGTATAAGATACGCTTTCGAATATCTTTTAATTGTTGAGAAATTGACATATATATGACAAACAAGTATTAAACCTAATGGTCGCGTTAACCTGGGCAATAAAAGCGGATGAAACGTTCCCGGACACGTGAGTTGTGCAATGGTTGAAAGGTAGCTTACGAACAGCGTACCAGGCACACCCCCGCGGCACAATTCCCGCGCAACCCCCCGGTCGGAATATAGGTAAGGAAGTCAAAGCAATCGCATGGTTAATCGGATCACGCTCCTCTCTCCTCGGCTTTGCATGCATTCTGACCCACTTACACGGCTGCATCTCCGGTTGCGTGGAGAAGTCGCGGCAGGTGGCGGCGTGATGAATCGGCCGCTCGTTCGGCTTGATATTTTCGTTAATTGCGAAAGGGGGTTTGATTCTCGTTGTCTGATAATGTCTATTTTCGGAAACCGGCCGAATTCATTTCCAAATTTGGCACTGATTGCGTGCGAGATAGGAGGCACGCGAAGCAAGATCTTTAACAAAACTCTGAGATTTTCAAGAACTTAACAAAATATTAATAGAACACAAAACACCAAAAATTTGTCGGACAATCTAAATGATTGACATATTGCTGTCGTTGACGGACGGTATTGGAGAAGTGAAGATCGCAAGAAGTGCGATGATACATAAAGAATAAATGTATATGTATGTATATGTATATATATGTATATATGAATAAATAATTTTGAAATATAATTCTGTGAAACATGATTCTCTGTCATAAAATATAATAATGTTATTTGATATAATAGAATGAATTTATAATTTGTAAATTTTTTACGTATGTCATATATTACTAATCTATATATATAAATCTTTAATTACCTAATCTTATTTTTTAACATTAGTCCCTTTCTTATTCTCTATGTCACCGAGGTACTATCAGCGAGTTTGTCCGCTTTTTCATTTGATTTACATTTACAACTATTATTTGGACCCAGCAAGTGTCGCGGATATGTGATTTTCAGTAACAAAACGTTTCTTATCTGGCCTATTATCTAATAAATCGTAAAAGATTTATCATTATATTTAATATTCATTTGTTTTTTTAGAGATGAATAATAATGCGATTCCTTCTAATACCGTTTTTTATATTAGAATAATATTTCAAAATAGAATTATTATATTAATATTAATATTAATATTATTTTAAAATAGAATAATGTGCGTGTTAAGAATGTTTTGCTCATCAAAATCTTTGGAGAACAATTAGTAATCATAATTTTTTAATTAACTATACACACATTTTTTAATTATATATATTTATATATAATAAATTTAATTAAATGCTATAATAAAATATATTTTCTTATTTATTTTCTTGCTTTTCTTGCATCTTTGTACTCTCATTATTAAGAATAATATTTTTATATATTATAATTCCGAATTTGACACATTCACAGCAATTTTTCCACTATCCTAAAATGCCACAAGCTCCTGCGATAAAGACGAAGAAGACGTAATATTATGTTAGCAGTTTTTACTTTGGCCATAAAAAGATGTCAGTTTTACTTTTATTTTTAGTAATATTTTTTATCTTTTGATATTTCTTGTATTATTGATGAAGAGCATATTTCAAAGTTTGCTCCAACAATAGTAGTTTTTAAATATCTCTAAGATGCGTTCGAAAATCCTATCCGTAAGGTAGCGTTCGATTGACCAATCAGGACAAAGAAATCTTTGTTCCTGATTGGTCAATTAAAAGCTCTGTACCTCACGGGTAGGATCTTTGAACGTACCTTTGTGTCGCCATCACTTCGCATCGATATGAGTTGGCAAAAATATAATTTGAATCAGTGATCATTTGGTTTAAGGTCATCGTATGTAAAAAAATTTTAGTGCGTAAGGCCGTAAATAAATCGACCAATCACAGTCAAATATTCTTAATTCTTATTACTTTGTTAGAATGCTTGATTGTAATTGGTCGATTTGGTTATGAGCTTATGATTACGACTAAATTTTTTCACGTTCAATGGTCTTTAAAAAATAATGAATTAACAAGCGCTTTATCAATCGGTCCGAGTCCGAATCGCTGCTGATCGTTCTTCATTACATTATACATTCCATACATATCCACGCTGCAAGATAATATCAAGTAGAGTGTATGTCCTGACGATATGGCTCAGTTTCTCAAAAAAGCAGCGTTATTATTATTTAGTCAAGAATGTATGAAGGAGTATTTAGACAAATTCAATTTTCTTCACGGTATGTATACTACAAGAACACGATAATATTAATAAAATTTTGTTTCAGCTTTTTATCATAAATGTAATGAAAATAACATTTTTATTCATGATACAAATAAAAATTTTTGATTTAAAACTTTGAAAAATATAAACATTTTCTCATATTTTTGCGATTAATTAATTAATGTTACTCTTAAAAACTAAATGTTATATGTCTTATTTTTTTAACTCTGTTCTTTTATAAAGAAATACTGATGTATTATTGAAACACTATACACTGTTTCTGTTTTTAGTATAATAAAATTAAAATTTATTGGCGATCTTCTCCTTATAAATAAACACAGTTGTATGTAGATAAAACTTGATATGATTATTTTGTAATTGTTTCAGTCGCATGCTTCAAGGTGACGTTAAGCAAATTTGTAGGATTGTCCATTGTTGGAGGTTCTTTGCTTGGCAAGTATAATCATTATGTTAGCAAAACATAAATATATGTCATTGCTTTATGAAAATATATGCCTCGTATTTTATTTGATAATCATGATTTTTTGTAATCACTTTAAGATGCGATTTTATCATATGATTTATATATAACTTAATATTAAATTAACTTTAAAGTTAATTTATTTATAAGTCATGTATTAATATATTTATATAATTCTGTTTTGCTGTTTTATACATATATGTGTCTTATCTAAATGTGCCATGTCACCTTTTTTTTTTTCTTTTTTAGTAAAAGTACCTCAAATTATGAAAATTCTAAAAAACAAGAGCGGTAAAGGAATTAATGTCTTCAGTGTATTGTTAGATTTGTTTGCTATTACTGCGACATTGTCTTATAGTTTTATGAAAGGATTTCCATTTAGGTGAATAAGTAATTTATTAACGACAAAACAATGTATACAGAAAGAGTATTACTTCTGCTTAAAAATTTATTCAACATTATATAATATTGTAATTTTAGTGCCTGGGGAGATGCAGTATTTTTAGCATGTCAGACTTCGATTATTGCAGTTTTAGTAATGCATTATAATGGAGATACAGCAAAAGCATTTGCGTTTTTATCCGCCTATTTAGCAGTGGTTTTTGCAGCTAACAGTGGACTAACACCTATCCATATTCTCTGGGCTTGCCAATCAATGAATATACCTATTGTTCTTATTGGCAAGGTATGTAATTATCAAAACTACGGTAATTCTTGGAAAAGAGAATGTCTTATTCTTGTCATCGCTTAACTTATATATGTTTGAAATTTTACAAAATATTAATAAATGACTTTACGTGATTATAGCTTTCGCAAGCCTACACAAATTATTCCAATGGAAATACCGGCCAATTATCGGCGGTAACATGTTTTATGCTCTTCTTCGGTTCTTTTGCGAGAATTTTTACTTCTATTCAAGACACAGGTGACACAGCTATGATAACAATGTATATGTGTTCTACACTGGCAAATGGTATAATAGTGATGCAGCTTCTTTACTACTGGAACATAGACGTAAAGAGCAAAGAGAAGATTAAAAAGAAAGAATAAAATGAAAGAAATGTGAATGTTTATATACAGTGCGCAATTGATAAATTTATATAAGCTGATAATCATAAATTTGATATACATGGCTGTATACAATTTTATGTAAATGATATTTCATGAAGTCAATGTGATATTGAAAAGATGAATACTTGGAAATTAGTTTCCAGAGGAAATAAATTTGAAATTGTATTCATCATTATATATTGCTAGCCATTCAAATTGCAACACTATATGTATTGGTATGTAGTGTTGCAATTTTAATAGTCAATAGTAAATATAAACAGTTCGAAACCTTCTATTGTAACAGTCAATATCGTTTTGTATTTTGAAAATTAAAATATTTACTCTCATCTTTTATCGAAAGATATTATATATAAGATGACAATACGTACTCTAAAGTGATATCACTCTTTAAATATGTGCAATTAGATCAGATAACTTTGATTTATTGTTGAATGCATTATTTCAGCATATTTGTTAAATTCTTTCAAATATAGAACAAGGCAACGTATCTTTTTTTTTAGAAAAATTGTAAGCAATTAAGTGTATTTTAACCGATTTTGCAACAGAGTTTAAGACAGAAATTTATTTATAATTTAATATTCAGCATATTTTTATATATGTACATGTATATCCTGATATGTATTTTGTATATGTGTGTACATTTTATTTTTTTAAATTACGCGAAAAATGCATAGAAAATTATAAATATAATTCTGTCATAAAACATAGATTATCTAAAATAGGTTTTAAGAAATATTTTATATATCTGTTATATAATAATTCATAAATTGAAATTTCTTGATATGCATTGTATTAAGCAAATTATCTATGTATTAAATTATTATATTGTTGATATATATATAAATGATTATATTATTGATCGACCAGTTGATTGCAGCATTGGGTCGACTGGTCTGACCTGACTTATTTTATCCCAATTGCTATGGCGCTATAACATTGCGTTACGCAACAAATCAATTTCCGATAAAAATCAAATCAATCTCAAATTAATCTGACTCACATAAAGCGTATATTTTTTATTTTAATTCATCTTAAACCTATTTCATACTTCTATAGAAAATTCCAAGCAATTCAACAAAGACCTATATATATATATATATATACTGGCTGCGTTCCGATACTCCTAATACTGAAAATCTATAATTTACGTCACGTACACTATAGATTTTCAGTACTGGCAGTGAATATCGGAACGCAGCCATTATATATACTTCGTGTGGTCATGTCGGAAGTCGGATGCTTGGCGGGCGTTCGATAAAATAGTTCCGCATGCGCATGCGCCGCCTGATCATCCCACGAGCGGCGCTATCGTTTCCGTTTCGTCACAATCGTGACTCGCACTACGATAGACGGTGACTCGAGCACGCGTTTATTCGTTTTCGAGGATGTCTCGTAGCGCAACGTGATTCTTTCTGAGTTTTCATTGCCAGATCATTGCGGAACGTAATACCCCGAGCGAGCGGTAAGTAACACTCTTACAATTACCGGGCCCAGTCTCGCTGGCGAGAAATGAGCGTTGGATAAAAAGGTGGTAGCCAAGCGGCGGAGAGAGAGCGTCATGGCGCCGATGCCCTTCGCAATTCTTTGGGTCCTACTCTCAACGACCATCTTGTGTTGTCGATAAATCAATATACAGCGCACGCTTCTCGCTGAGAGTTAGTACGAGATAATTCATTACGACGTCAGACTGACAATATTCATCGGGCACAAAGGGTTTTCATTCTGCACGATGCGGTTGCTTTGTCTCTGATAGCACGATGGCCGCGCGGAATACTGCAATCTTTGATAATTCGATGCAATGCCGCCAGACATTCCGAGTAGGCGCGCGATAATAAATAAACGGAAGCGGTGACGTGTAGATTTTCGAATTCTCCATTTCTCTGGACAATAAATGATGATTCAACAACGTGTCCTTGAACACATTGGAACGTTATAAATGTTCAAAGGACGTTTTTTTATGCATGAGAAAATGATTATGAATAGTTACATCTGTGTAACAATGTGTCGATATATCTATATAATGATGTAACGGACATATTTGTGGAAATTTTATAGCAGCGCAAACAAGTGGACGAATAATTCGAACGCGCCGATTTTCAGTCTTACAGATTAGATTGGTCTCTTTTTTGAGCGAAATGGAATCTATGGACGCGCGTCTCGTGGCGCAAGCGTTGAACTACCATGGCCAACAGTTGCAGAAAGTATGGGAAGGAGAACGCAACGAAAACGAGCTGCTCATGCTCAATCTCAAGGATCCTAGCTTTGAAATATATCAACAGCGCCAAAAGACTCTCAGGTATGCATTATTGGTCACCTATGAAGATAATCTAGATATATTGAAATTTATTTGTTGCACCTCATTGTAATATTTTTAATTAAATAAAATGCTATATACTTTGCAGCTTTGGGGACAGAGGCAAACGTCTGAAGCTTCAACAATTCCTTGCTAAAAAAGCTGATGCCCTATACGATAAAGCAAACTTGGAGAAATCTACAGAATGCGTTAAACAAGAACTTGGAGATGAAGGTAATGATTTTTTAAAATATTTTCTTTTTCCTTTATCTTAAAGCGAGGCAATAATTACATAATAATGTTCATTTGTACTTTCAGAATTTTATGCTACAGTACCAGCACTTGATACTTTTGTCACCATGGAAAAATCTCAGCGCATTCGTAATTTTTTGGAGGTATGGAATGTTCAGAATATCAATAAAAAAAGCAAATATATAATTTTTTTACGATTCAAGTTGATATTATCTCTTTAATTTGCAGAGTTTGGTGGTTGGGGATGTAATTTACGCGCAAGTGATGGGTAAAAGCGCCGCAGGTCTGCTTCTGAAGGTGCTTTGCAACTGCAGTGACTGTCCCAGAGTTGTTACTGAATTAGGAGTTAAGGTATATGTCGATACGATACTTTTTATTAATATTTTTAAAAATTTTATATATCATTTTTCTATTTTATTTGTATATTTTTGATAAAGTTCGTGTATATTGTGTTTAATAGGCACTGATATTAAATACGGCCACTGTGCCGGCGGTGGACAAGAAAGGTGTAACAAGGGGCTACATGGCAAATGATCTCGTCTGCGTCGTAGTCAGTGAAGTTAACGTTGAAGCCGAGCGTGTTGTTGCAGTTATGAACATATCTGCTCGGGAAGGGCAAGCGCCGCACCCACCTATGGGACTTATTCATTCCGATGATCTTCCGGAAGCTTATAAGTAAGTTAATAGGATAAATTTGACTAGATATAATTGCAAGTCTACTGAATCCATAGTATCCTTCACTAACTCTTGTAAGTTGGTTTCTTATATTACTATGAGATATTTTATTTACACGATAAACGATGAAAGCGTTTTGTGATGTCACACTTTGTTCATTGTGTATTATCATATGAGCACTTGCACCGAGAAAGACAAAATCAAAATTTTTTTACCTAATTGTAATAGATCCAAGATCGATACACTGACTTCTTTAATTGTACATTGCTTTATAACATGATATAAATTTTATTACATATATAATTTAAGATTAAATAGGTAAGAATAATATGGCATGGTGGGAAAACAAAGCCGAATTTTAACAGAAGCACTGTGATACTAACAAAATTAGGTAAATTAGATTTGATTCCTCTTACACGTTTTTATGAATTTAGGTGCCAGATACTCTATGTAATGTAAAAAGTTGATAGTATGATGATGAATTTCTAATGTGATACAAATGAATTCGAACCTTGAATATTGGTTGATATGGCTCTGTTCCGCACATATTCTATCTACGTTTGCGATATGTTACTCTCAAAACACCAGCCAGACTATGGCGCAGATGACTTTTGAGGTTGAATTTCCAGTATGAGACGTTGAGCCTTGAGCGGTCAGAGTGAATGCAACAGACGGTAGGTATAACACTGATTTAAAGTTGTTTGGTCTCTTACCCGGGATATCCAGAATATATATGTATATATCCATATGTATGCTTATATTGTGTGTTTCTTTAAAATATATATTAATACAATCTTGCAAATTATTTTATATTGTAACAAGAGATATTTTTATGCGCAATCATTTTTCTTGTTGAAGGTAAGATAAAATAGACATAATCTTTACTAAAAGTCATATGAGATTTGAAGCAGAGACCAAACAACTTGAATCTTAATCGCCTCAACTTTTTACCTTTTTACGTTTAAGCCTCAAAAGAATCGCGCCTTGTCGTATAATAATGCCTTAATGTTTAAACTTACAGCTTATATTGACAAATAAAAAAAAAAGTGATGTCACATGTTGATAACAAATTGACACCACAAAATGCAAACAGGCGAAAGTACTACATCTAAAACAATTTTTTTGGTCACCCGTGGAAGATAATATATATTCAAGCGTGGCTCTCCCAACTTATTCTAGGGCTATGCAATTTATTTTATCGCACCAAAAAAAAATAAATAAATAAAATAAATAAAATAAATAAAAATCGAAACCACAGCATCGATTGATGATAGGCCGTGTGCTTTTGTGTTGAGAAAAAAAATCTGATTACAAATGTGATACAAAATACTAGAAATATACGTCTTAATGGTACATGAAAGGTGAGAGACGAGTTTACATAATATTGAGGTTGTGTACCAATGTGAATTTATAACTATGAGATTATATCTGGTAATAAAGGAATTTTACCTTCTGCCATCCTTGTTCGGACCCCTGCTGCTTCTTAACGGTAGAAACGGTAGATTTTGAACGATTCTAATACCAGAAGTTGCAACAATCTGTGTAGGATGAATTTAAAAAGATTGAAATTAAAGCACTTTTGGCATTAGTATCATCTCATTGAATAATACATGCAGATCGAAGTAAAGAAGCATCACATTGTGCAGAAATAATTGAATAACAAAACTATTTAATGTGGGAATTTTATGTGGGAAGACTGCAATGGATAATGTGCACATATAAATATACACATGTATGAGAATATAAAAAATATATATATATATCGAGATGTGTCAGAGAGAAAACCGAGCTGCACATGCATTGCCAAACAGGCGATATTATCAACAGGATCATGAGGACTCGGCTGTCATGGTTATCAAGTCTTTGGTTTTACCGTTAACGAAGTAGCTTCGGTTTCCTCCTCTTTGACAAAGGTCACGACGATTTTTGCAATATTTGATAATCAAATATTTTTCTCTGTGGTGTAGGAAAGCGATGGACAACAAAGGCCAGACTTATGAAACGCTGTTGGAGAATAGTACTGGCTTCAACAATCCGAACAACATAAAATATCTGTGCGACTTGATCAGCCTTGGACAAGAGAATCATTCTAATATGGTTGGATTGAGGTAAGATGTCACCAAATTACACTATAAATTATATTAATAAATATGAAATAAATTTTATTTTCATATGTTTAATTATTTTTACTTTTATTGATATGCAGAGAGAGATTTCCACCGAATGAATACGCCTCCGAATTACGACAAGCGCAAGCAAGCAAATGGGCTTTCCGAAGCGTTGCTGAGGGTATAGATCATTTCAAGGCCGGTCGTCATTCCGAAGCTTTTCAGTGCCTCAACAAAGCACTCACCGTTGATCCTCGGAATGTTGAAGGCTTAGTCGCTCGAGGAGCATTGTAAGTTTTCCTATTAATATTTACAATTTAGTATGTTGATATATCCATAGATGCGTTTAAATATACTATCTTCTGTTTTGCACAGATATGCAAATAGCGGAAGCTTCAAGAAAGCGATTGACGACTTTGAAACAGCTTTGAAATTAAATCAAACACATGCAAATGCTCGTAAGTATATGGCGGAAACGTTGGTGGCGCTCGGTCGTAGTTACGAGGACGAGAAGAAATACGAAGACGCTCAAAAGGCGTATGAGAATTGCTTGGCGATCGCACCGTATCATGAGGAAGCGCGAAATTCCATCGAATACATAAAGTCTAAGACTCTTACAGCATCACTGAATCCTTTGGATACCTTTAAGAGCTTCGAAGCCGAAAACGACGTTGTAGAGAACAAGAAAGATAAAAAGAAACGCAAAAAAGAGCGAAAATCTAGATCAAAAAAGAGACAGAGATGGAGTTCCAGTTCGAGTTCTTCGTCCAGCGGTTCTTCGAGTTCTTCAAGTTCGGATTCGAGCAGCTCGTCGTCATCCGGAAGCTCTCGTTCGGCGTCCCGTTCGCCGAACCGTAAGCGCAAGCACAAGAAAGATCATCGCAGTTCGCTTTCACCGCTTAGCAAGCGTATGGCTCAATATAATAATCCTCCGGCTGCAGCTGCTACTACTCATGATACTATCACTCCAGCCTCTTATACTGCAAATACGCGCGAAAAAGTTGATGACTATGAAACTAAAGTACGCAAGTTTCTTGAGCAGACCAAGGACGATTCCGATTACGAAGATAAGGCAAGTATAATTTTATAATTTACATTACTCCTTATAGATTTACTCAATTACAATATATTTCAAGTATCAAAATTAAAATAATACGAGATTATTTTTTTATGCGAACAGGTGAGAAAATTCTTGGAAGAGACAGCGAGATGGAAGAGAGAAAGGGAAAAAGAAAAGAAACATTCTGAGAGCGAAAAAATGAAGAAAAAGAAGAAGAAAGAGAAGAAAGGAAAAGATAAAGAGAAGGAAGATAAGAAGAGTCGAAAGAAAAAGAAGAAGGAAGAACGAAAAAAGCGTAAAAACAAGGATAAACTTGAACGAGATTTAGAAGCGTTGAAAAAGTCATCTTTGCCAGACTTGGAACAATTAGAGTCCAAACTTAATGCTTATTATGCGAAGGTTGAGAAAGACTGTGCGGCGCTAAAAAGGTTGGAATCTTTATTAGGAATGTCTCGATATAATGAGTTTAATATATATATATTTTTTTTTTTTTTTTAAATTATTCGGTTAACAACCTATATTAAATTTAACTTTGTGTTGTAATGCAATCATTTCTCCTTTTATTTACATTAATTTCATATCCTCAGCTAACGCAATTAAACGGAAATCACGCGGTCGTCAGATATTGTATTTTACTTGTGTTTTTATATTTACTAGGTATGTAGCACAGTATAATGACATACCTTCCCCTCTTAGCAACGCGGAGAAGCTCGCTGAGAGTTCACGGAGGGAGGAAGAGCTACGCAGAGAGAGGGAAAGAGAGAGAGATGAAGCTTCGAAGGCGTATCACGAGCGAGAATCCAGAGTGCCGATGACTGCGCAACAGAGGAAGGGTACATATATATATATAAAATATTAACACGTTTGCTACCATGTGTCACATATGTGTAACGCATTGATTCTCATGAGAACTCAACGTTACATGACAGGAATGAACCGTAGTGCCAAAGCCTGGTCGAACGGTTTTCCGACCAAATAATGATAGCGAACGTGTTCGTATAGTAATACAACAATACAATAAAATCTCACTATAATTGTTTATCGTAGAAATACAGAGAAAGCCACTAACAGACATATTTGAACAAGAGTCTCAGTTGATTCATCCAGAACCGAAGCTGCCTACGTTAGACACCGCTGCATTGAATGCAAAATGGAAAGCTGCACAAGCTGCTAGGTGAGTACATGAAGCACATACAACGAATCTTTATTATAAACCTACAAAATTTAATATTTCATATTTTGTGTTAAAATAAACACATGTAAAAGACTATGAACATTTCGAGATTTATTTTAAAATCATCTTTAACAAAATGGCGGTAAATTATACTATGTTTTAACAAGAACGTTTATTTACATTTTCTTTTTCTACTCATGGAAAATAAATACATTATTTACGACGTACATTCACGCCTGGTTCTTATTTGAACTTTATATGTGCTTATTTTGATATTATATTAGATATGTTCATCTGAAATATGAATTAAATTGTTCCATATAAGTTTCAATCTATATTTCAATTGAACATACTATATGTATATTATCAGAGTCATTTTCACTTATATTATTGAAATTTTAATTTTTAAATTTTATTTGACTGCAAATTTAAACATTAATGTATAATTTTAGACAAAAGGACGTTCCTCCGCAAAAATGGCAAGATGTTCCACCGGAAAACAAGAAGATGCAATCTAATGTTTTTGTGGATAGTGATGAGGACGATGATAACGAAATGGAAGAAAGAATTCAACGCGCGGCTCTCGAAAAGTCCTTAAATATACGAAAGCAGATGCAACGTGAACTTGCCGAGAAAAGGGCGCCGCCACCGCAGCCTGCACCCACGCCGCCGCCGCCATTGCCTAAAGAACCTCCGATACCAAAACAAGCGCCCGTCAAGTATCCTACGCCGCAACCGCAGAATAAATTCCAATCATACAAAGATCCCGTTATGTCTATCTCGCAAACGACACCAACCAAATTCGGTTCTAGCAACAATTTGGGAGGCAAGTTTCAGCCGATTGGTCAAAACAGCGGAACCGGACATCCACCCGAACCACCGCGCCCTCCGCCACCAGTGAAGAACCAGAATCAAGCCAAAGGGCCGAGAACCGATTCCGATAGCGAGGCCGAGCGAGGTCAACATCGACAGACTCCGAAGAAACGTGAATCGAGCGGTAGAGGCGGCGTGAGCAAGCGCATGAGTAGAGACCGTCCAGCGAAACGATCGCGCAGTCGATCTCGCAGCGCATCCAGTTCGGGCTCGTCAAGATCTCGATCGCCGAGGCGGAGCCGTTCACGATCATACTCGAATCGACGATCAGGCAGTTATGAGAGAAAGTACAGCAGATCTCCTTCGGGAACGTACAGCAGATCGCGATCACGATCACGAACTAGATCGTACACGAGAAGTCGCAGCCGCAGTAGGTCAGGTGATCGAGGTTACTATCGCAAGAGACAATTTCGGCCGTACAATAATCGCGGCACATACTACAAGCCACGCTTCCAAGGCTTTAACAATCCGAATCACCGCGGCGGCGGTAATAATTTCCAAAACCGGAATCGTTTCTACAACAATCAGCACAACAATCGTTTCGGCAATCGTCGCGGTGGTGGCTTTAATAATCGTGGCGGCCGTGGCGGTCGCGGTAACCGTGGTGGCAGATTCTTCCACAACAAACAAAATTTCCGTGACTTCCGCGATAGAAGGGACTTTAGGGATCGCCGTGCATCATCGCGCGATCGATACAGCGATCGCAGCTACTCGCCCGATCCGATGAGGAAGGTGGACGAAGCGAAGGAGAAAATCAACAAGATGCTCGAGGGTGGCGACGACGTCGAACATCAGCAGGGTGGCAGCGGTGGCTCGACCGTACCACCTAATAAGAGGCAAGCCGGGCCCTTGAGCGAAGGAGAGGAGAGGGACGATGATGACTATGAGAGGTGGGGAGAGGGAGAGGGGGGCGATGCAGCTAACACCAAGGTTGGTTAGACTCCGCGTAGGTTTTCGGCATACGGCAAATGGCCGACTCGTCTTCTTTGCGATGACGATCATGATAACAATTGATGATAAAAGCGAGAAATAGCTGACACAGAAAGTGAAAATGATGATGATGATGATGATGATGATGATGATGATCAGCCACACACGCGAGGAACAAACTAACTCTCGTTTGTTGCCAGAATGAAGGGGTTGAACCTGTCGACGGTAACCTGGAAGGCAAGGAGTACTTCATTGAGCGCATGAAACAGCGAAGCAAGAACGTTTTAATGCAGAGAGCCATTGCAGCTAAGATTTGGTAGATATTGGCGCCGCCGTCGCTGCTTCTCTGTGATATAATCGCTTTCTTCAAGTCGCTCTTAGTTAATTAGGTAGTTGACACGATTGACACGAGGCATATTGAGACACTTTCCAAGTTTTAATAACGATCACTCTATCTCTTTTGTTATCACAAACTGTCATAACCGTATTTCTGATAAACTCGATAATTCCATTTTTTAAATGCGTTATTTTAATTTTGTTCCAAGTCTGAACGCGAATTAGATTTAAAAAACTTAAATCTAACTTATATAATTAATCGAATATCAATGTAATCAATTATGGCTACTATACTGTTGATTTTCATAAATGGAGTTTTATCGATACTTTAGGGAATATAATTTTGTCCTGATAATTTTTGGGATTTTAAAAATAAGTTTATCTCAACATGAATCAAGAGAAATTTCTTTTATATTTATCCAATATATTACTATTTACTCTGTGTGTAATAATAATAATTAGATTTTTTTGTTATAAAAAAATTCATTAACATGCAATAATTAATGTATAAAATTGTAAAAACAACATCACTGGCGAGTGGCTTTTCATTATCATTCGTTATCAGAAACGGAAGTCCATTTTCATTTAATTATTATCTAATGATGTATTTATTTTGTATGATAAGGGGAAACACATTCATAGTTACATTGGAGCAAGCACGATTAATCAAAGCGGAAGACCATAATTTTTATTTCGAAAATTTCTCAAATCTAACGTGTCACTATAGCTCGTATATTCGAATATGCCTAACAATAAAACTTCCGTTTCGGTTGATCCTAATAATTATAAGAATTAAATTACATAGCAACATAATAGTATCCCCAAGATGAACATCTTTTATTCCCAATAGAGGGGGAAAAAAAAAACACGAATACGTTATTAATCTCTTTTACGATTGTTTAGTTTAAGCTATAATATACGAGTAATTTTAAAGTAAAATAATACCTATATGTTGTATGTAAACCGAGTTGCTGTACAATTGAAAAATCCACAAATATATAACGCAAAACCACCGCAAGAGACTCGTTGCGATTTCTCGCCAAAGGAAATGAACATGTATCTTCCTCTTCCTGTGCTCAAGTATATCTAACGACCCTTTAGTCACGATTTATAGCACGTCGTGCCGATATCGAGAATTTGCATACGAGAAAACTGGTCTAGCATTGATAATCCGGCAATGCACCAGTTTGATATCAGACGAGTACTTAAGTCCGACGGTGCATACACTTTTCTCGTATTCCTCGAAACTGTCTCGGACACAATGAAATTCTTCGAAGCGCGATTCGTGCTTTTCGCTTTCGCTGTTCTTTCCGGCGTTTATTGTTCCGGTGATTTGGACGATGGGTCTGTCAGCGAGATCGGTGAGAGTAAGTTGTATTGTTTAAAACGCACGTTTCTCTTTCGCGTTGTTTGCAAATTCGTATGAGATTAAAATTCTTAAGCGAGAAATCTCAATCATACGGAACGTATGTTTTTTTTCTTAGTACATGCGATATAGAGAAAGGTTTTTTTTTTGTTTTCTAGATTTAGATTATCAAAACTATCAAGATCTTGATATGTTTTCTTCCGTGGAATGCGAGGAGAAGGAGGAGTACAGCGAGTGTTCTGGGGATCGGACGTGCCAGAAAACATGTGAAAATATGGACCATTGGGAAACGATGAGTTGCGCCAGGACGAAAGTCTGCATTCGCGGTTGCGTCTGCGAGGACGGCTACGTGCGGGATGATAACAGCGGCGTCTGCGTCAGGGAAAACAGCTGCCCCAGAGTGAGACATTAACTTCGTAAAAAATAGAACGTTAAAGGAATAAGTGTCCAGATGATAACAAACGCAAGTTGAAAAGAACCGTGTGATAAATGCGCAACGAGCGGAATTTATCGAGCTTCGTTAATATACATATATAGATGCTTTTAAAAACCATTCTTTTATGTGCTATGCGTAATTAATTGAATGTAATTAATTACGAATGATTCAACGCAAATGCATCTTGTGTCAACGTCTCGAAATAAAAACGATTACCCCGAAAAGAATGTCACGATATAGTTTAAATTGGATAAATTATGCATTCCACAAACGTGTTTGCGTACATCGACGTTCGTGCACCTGCGTATACATACATTCCGTAGGATAAACGCGTCTCGCCGTTTAGTATTCGCTTACTGACGTAAAAGGAACATACAAGTACAAGCTTTATCGTACCGCGAGCCATTTGAATTCCATTTCAAATTCACTGAAGCCTGAAGCCGCTCGTAGACTTTCATGCGGTTACATTTCTACCAATCGAGAGACATCGCGCGAGAGGTCTAATACGCCACGTGTCTTCCGCAAATAATTTTAAGAGCCAGTTCTGCTTAATTAAATAGAAAAGAAGGGTTTGCGAGGAATTTCGAATTTTTATTGACTTCATTTCTTTTTTCGAGACATTTTTTTTTCGCGACATCGAGGAAATGTCTCGCCGATGGCGGTGGTCGAGAGGGCGAAATTCCATCGCGATGCAACGCTTCGCGAAATCCCACGTTACTCCTAACTCGCATGACTTCTCGAGATCCGGTGTCGGTGGCATCGTGTAACCACGCGCACGCATACAGATCAACCATCGTACCACGCGCGGGCACTCGCACGTAAACGCGCGCGCGCGCGCGGTCGTTGCTGTTTAGTGTGATGATCTCTCTTTCTCTCTCCCTCTGCCGTGACTTCCTCTCGGCGAGGCAGGCGAGGCCAGTCTCGGTCGGCCTCGGTCGTCCTTGCCCCTTCTGCTAGGCAGCACGTCCGTTACCATCTACTAGCTGGCGCGAAAACATCAACTCATTCCCAACGGATTAGAAAGGCTCGCCAGCCAGGGTCCCGAGTAGTGATGGGCCCGATCCAATTTTCTCGTTGACAGCGCATCCCCGATCAGAAATCAGACTATGTTCTAACTAAGCGTTATCGAGTACTTTCGATTTTAGGAATAAAGAAAAATATGACAAAAAAAACGTGTGATTTGAGAACGGCGGAGTTTGATCAGAAGAGCAACAGGCAACGGGATCAAGAATTTATGGCATGCTGTTAACATTTTGAAATATGGGCCCCGTCGAGGACCGCGTTCAGGATCATTGCAGGGTTCCTGATTTACAACCTCGTTTCAAACAGATCGAGATGACAGCTGAAATAGGATATTGAGATAAATATAACTTGCAGCTACAACGTATTCACTTTTTTCGGAGATTATTAGTAAATATCTGAGGTGTTTACGGGAGTACAAAGAAGATTAGCACATACTTAAGATTCTGAATACATTATCCCATTACCACTAACAACTCAAATTATCTTTTATGTCCGTATCGCTTTTTTACTTTTACATATTAATATTTGTTGGGGAAAATTCAAACAAAAGAGATTGTAATAATCTTGTACATCTATCGTAACTCATTTTACGTTACAATAAATAATATACTCGGTATAATAATCATAAATTTTGTAGAAAAAAAATATATATGCGATATCTCAAAATAAAATGTTCTGTCGTAATTGAAAAAAGCGAGTGACATATTTCGAGCAATGTAATCTTAACTTAAAATACGATTAAATCGTAATCGAAGAAAAATCACGGTTGATCCCATCGCTAGCATGGGGGGAATCCTCCTCCCGCCGCCTCTCTCCTCGCTTCTCACGAACCATTTGCGCGTAGGAGGGAAAGTTACCGGGAATTTCTTCCTCCCTCTTCTCTCTCCCGGCATCGCGTTTCCTTCGGACACCTCGACGGAAGCTGCGACCTCGGCGATCGGCGCTCGGTCACGAAAACGAACGGACGGAACAAAGCAGGCGCGTGCTTTTTGTACGCTGTCAAGCGCGCGCCGGAAGGGTCGGCAGGAAACGTTCGCGTAGGTACCGATTCTAGCCACGTTCGAGACTGTCGGACTCTCCTCCCAAGTTTCGGCTGGAATCGATGAAACGTTCTTCTAGCACATCGTGTGGATCTGCGAAAGATAAAATTCTCAGAGGCACATTTCGAGTATACGATGAAATAGACGCGTTTATTTCGCATATTCGGATATCCTTGGCGATATTAACGTTTCCGTAGAATTACGATAACTTTATTACGCATGATAGATTTGAATTATTCTGCCTAAGATGTTTTTAGCGTTTATTATTTTACCTTTTGTAAAGAGAAATTTATTTGAACCGCATCATGATGAAAAAGATCCGCGTATCTCATCTACGCGTATCTCATGCGTGTACGCGGGAAGATCCGAGAAATACGCTGGAAAAGAACGGCGACACGCGGCATTACCGCGAGAAAGACCGCCGATGAATTATGATCCAATTAAGATCACGCGTCCGACATCCACCGTCTCGCTCTCCATCACCGGTCGATAAACATTAGCTGACTAATGTCTACATTTAATATACCAACGGTGGTATCCTGTAACAAAACAAACTGTAGCACGTCCTAATAATGTCATTAGAGATATTACTTCCTTGTCGACGCACTGATGAACTTGAAAAAGTTTCTTTCTCGCACGCGTACCGAATACAGTTAAACGAGAGATTCAAGTTAATTATCCCTCCGTGTACTAATGTTAACAGTCAATATTAATATCCTCGGAAATTTACATCGACTCGACAAGCAGATGTAAAAATATTTAGATACAACACGGATGCTTCGAAAACGTTCAATTATATTTAATATTTATAATTTTGTTTTCAAGCCATTTTTTCCATTATACTTGAATTAAATATAATGTAGAAAAATTCTGCATATTTAAATCTTAAATAATCTTAAAACAAAGAAATGCAGAATACTTGTTCAGTCAAGTTGCATATCTCTGTTTTTCTGTATTAGGCAAATATCCCAAAGGCGCCGATCGGCACCTCAGAAAATGTGCAAATAACGTGTAAATGCATGCGGGACGATAAGCATGCTGGGCGATGAATCACCTGCATCGTCGTTGTCACCGGATTCACGACGGCCGTTACCGTTGGCCATCACCTCTCGGAATCTTTCCGACCGCGCAACCGGATGTATAAGATGAGACGAAGACGCGGGATGTAAAGAGGGTAGTAGAAGACCTCGCATTCTTCAATCATTATGAATGCGAGATATTGCGACCTCTATCGCTGATGGGCTAAAAATGAAATGTGAGCAACAACCATAGACGTAGGAGAAGTATAGATCGCGCACATGTTATGCTATCTATTACATATTCGCGCGCCAAAATTAGAAAAAGAACGCAATGTCACGAAAGTATGTTTATCTCTCTCTCTCTCTCTCTTTTTTTTTTTTTTAAACTAGAGGGAAATTTTTCCCATGGCAATTATAATTTACAGACGTTGCATTTTTTCTTCTAACTTTGGCGCAAGATTTGTCCGATACCCGCAGTCTATACTTCCTACGTCTATGGCAACGTCTACGATTGTGAGCCGATATAATTACCGACATAATATATGTTGCATTCTTGCACTTTTTCCTTGTTCATTGTGGCATGATCTATATAGACATGCGCAGTTTATGCCGAAAGCGCAAAGATGTTTGCGAGCGTGACGAACGTACTACATATGTTCTCTGAAGCTTGGAGATTTCGAAGAATTCATTCTATTGACCGTCTGATGAAATGGAAAGAGAAGATCATTACGGAGCCGAGGTTCCTTTATTATGAAGATTTTTACGCTATCTACACACTGTCATGTTTTATCATGTTTAATGTAATATCTGAAAAATTTTGTAATTGTTTTCTTTTTTTTTTTCTTTATTAACGAAACCCCGCGTTTGCGATACATGCCGACGTGCATTATCTGTCGGAACGTGCCCGGAGACGCATTCCTGCGACGAAAGCGAAAAAGGAACAAAAAAAAAAAAAAACACCACACGATGATTCATTGATTAATCTTGCCTCGTTCTACTTGTCGCGTTAACGTCCAAATTGAATAGCTATACGTTATAAAAAAATGTATATTACGTCATACTATCCGTAAGGAAGCAATGCGGTTGCCTATCGAGATTGCTTGATTTATTGCATTTAAGTGTCGGAAACTGCAGCAGCTTGTTAGAGGATGTAATATAAAATACGAGCGCATAGTTGCAACCGCGATATGCTCGTCCCCTCGACCGCTCTTCCCTTCTCTCTCATCTCTTCCCACATCTCCCCCCCCCCTCTCCCTCTATCTTCCCCCTCGCATCGCAGTACCGGTCTTTCGCCGTAAAACCGATAAATTATGCATTCCATTATTCATGCTCGCTCGCCATAATCATGTACCGACGGTTGACAAGATCCTGTCATGCTTTACAGGCCTCTCGGGCACCGCGTTTGTTCGCTACTTCGAGGTAAGGAGGACCGTTTACGGCAGTGACTGTGAGCTATTCAATTTACCAGCTTGAATACGGCTGAGCTTTGAGGATCGAAGGATATACGCGGAAGAGGAGAAGACGCGGAACGCCCGTCTAGTTGAGTCCGCGCGAAGCTCAAAAGGCCAGAAATGCCGGAAAGTAATAAATTATTTATAACCTACACCCTCTTATAAGAGCCTATCACAAAGTTTTATGCCTGTCTTATTTCGCACGCGCCCGCTCGCATATTCGATGAACACAAATGCTAGATGTAATAGTAAAATATTTAAAATATAGAATATTAGCACACACGTGAGCTGTGTATATGTATATATGTCTATTAATTCGATATCACGTAGCGTACCATTTTTTTCTCTTCTCATTTAAATTATCGTAGATACAAATCCGGTAAAGTTTGAAGCTTAAAATGGCGATTGAACATATCGAACATATTCTCAATTTTTCTTTGGATATACGTCGACATATTTATAAAATAATTATATTTTTATCCGAATATTGTGATCTGAAATCTAAATGTGCGAAGAGATTGAAAGAAACTATAAGCCATATAATTTTTTATACGTGTTGACAGAACGGAGAACGATCGCGCGATTTGACTACCGACAACGATCGATCCTGTCGCGAGCAAGTTTTCGCCAAAGACAGGTACATATATATACATATAACTAATTCTCCTTATAAGTTATATACGGCATTTTATGGGAAGAAACTTATGGGAAGAGGCTTAAAATTCTAAGCTCAAGTTCTCTCGGCGATTCGTAATGGGAAGTAAACGGGCGCGCGTTCGAACGCGCGGCGTTCGGCCATGTTCGGCGGCGCTCGGCTATCCTCGCGTCACGACCGCCCCCGCCATGTCGAGTTCCCACTCTACATCTCAGTCAGTCAGTGCCGCTAGTGGGGAGTGAGGACGAGTGGGAAGAGTGGGAGCGACGCGCAGACGTCACGGTGGAAGGTTCAATTGTCGGTGAATCGTTGCGACGAGCGGACGGTGCGCGTGATAAGGATCGAGCGAGGGATTAAGAGCGCGTGCCTCGCGATTGCTGCGATCGGTACTCGACGAGAAAGGGCGCGACGTTTATTTCGTCCGTCGCGAGGTTCCGTTCCGGATCGCGAGTACGAGTGTGTCGGCGTGCGCGCGCACGCACGCCGGGCGGCGAACTTCACGCAGGTCGCGCGCGACCGGAGTGCTTGCTGGACTTTGATCGACTCGGCCGATCGGATCTCTCTGTTCTTTTTTTTTTCAATTTCGTCTTTTTTTTCGACACGTTGAGATGTGTTTCACGGCAGCGATATATCTCGCGCGATAGCGACGCGATATTTCATGCTCCGTGACGTTGACGGAAAGAAGTGAGCGCGCGGGCGCGCGCGTTTATCACGATCGCGCGATCGAAAGAGAGAATCGGCTGTGAGTGGAAGAGAGAAGGGAAAAATATACAAAGAAACTCTCTCTCTCTCTCTCTCGTGTGACGCTCTTAGTGTGTGCATCGGTTTTTGGGATTTCTACGTTGCTTGGTTTTTGTGCAACGCGCGTTGTGCAACCGTTTTCTGGAGTTTGGAGATTCAACTTTCTGTGACAGAAGCTCTCTGGCAGCAACGGCCATGACCGCGGACAGCCTGTTCGAGACTACCAGCATCCCGGGGCACCTCGCTCCCACGCCCGAGAGACTGGAGAGACTTCTCTCCAAACAGACCCTCGAGGAGCTTTACGAGGTCGAGGAACAGCCTTTCGCACGGTAAGTTACGACTCGAAACTTATCTCTTTCTCTCTCTCTCTCTCTCTCTCTCTCTCTCTCTCTCTCTCTCTCTCTCTCTCTCTCTCTCTCCCCCTCTCTCCCTCCTTCCCTCTTTCTCTTTTCTCCCCTTTACTTCTCTCTCCTTTCCCCTTTGATCGCTCCATTCTCTTTTTCCCCCGGATTGTCTTTGTCTTGGGGTAACATAACGAGGCTTAGACCGCTTCCGACCTGCGCGACTCCGATGACCTCCCGAGGTCGAGCTCAACCTCTTTTGTGTACGTGTGTGCGCTCGATGTCTATCAATATTTACGCTCGAGTCGATAGCTATAATGAATGCTGATATAGTGAGTTTTTTGCTATTACCGACTTTGATAGAATATCAAATCATCAAATTCCGCTCAAGAAACTTAACACGAGAGTTTAATGGCATTCGTTAACGAGTTGTATTTAGTTCAGTTGATTGGACATTTACGAACATTCTGTCAATGATAATAAAGTTGTTTCAAAAATCGCATTGAAAGAAATTTAATGTGTATGTATGTGTAAATGTAATATTGATATCAATTTCACACAATTCTTTTCACATGTTCGATTAAATTACTTTGCGTGTAAAAAAAATATATGTATACAATATAATATATATATATATTTGAATAAATTTATAAAAAGTTAAAAATATGAAATATGTGCCGAATAAATAGATAAAGCGAGAAAGAATGTCAACGATAAGAATTAAATCTAATTTACTGAAAAATTTGGAAAAAAAAAAACTATGTAATAATCAATTCGTTAATCATTTATAGAAGAGAAATGTTGATAGATCTTTTATCCTTTTTTAATATAATTTCCGATATAAGATATTTTGCATTACAATAAAATAAATTATGATTATATCTATAATATGTCGAGATGTGGAAAATTATATTAACGTAAGACTCTGTATAGAAAGTCGATGATAGATACGCGCAAAGAGAAAGGCCGATAAGAAAAATATATTTGTATTTCTTATTCGATACGATGACGTGTGGAGTTTTCAATGCCGCGAGATTATTGATTGCAAATTTATACACAAAGTGGAGCAGCAAATATCCTAGTGAAAATGGACCATACCGGTTTTCAATTACGCTTTCATTTCTGGTGTATACTATTTGAAAAATGTCTCAGAGTACACAGCAAAATATAAAGATTTTTCCTTGAAAAAATATGATTCATAAAAAAATTATTATATAAAATATTTACACACACACACACACAAAATATTTAAATATGCATTATATAATATTTTTACATTACATATATTGTATGTATGTGTGTGTGTGTGTGTGTGTGTGTGTGTGTGTGTGTGTGTGTGTGTGTGTGTGTGTGTGTGTGTGTGTGTGTGTGTGTGTGTGTGTATATATATATATATATATATATAGGTATAGGTATATCGCGCTCTTGAAATAAATTATCCGATTATGCGCGACGTGATTTAATGCTATTGTATGAGAGCGTGAATGTGCGATTTATCATTGAAGACGATAAATGCGTGCGAAGTAACGCGAGATACGGGTAATTAGTATTTCGTGACACGCGCGTGTCTCAATGTGATTACTTGCAGGTTTAATAGAAGCGCGATCTCAGGAGATTTCGAAATATGTATATCGTACTATAGAACACGCGCGCGTGTACATATACGGCGTAGCAAAAATATACACCGATAAAGCATAGCGCGTCTTAAAAAGTTAAAATTATCTATTTAATTAGCTCAATATGATGAAATATCATTAATGAGTTATTTGCGTTTAATTTAAATCTCTCACAATATCGCAAGAAATTAATAATAGACAATTAGATTTTAATTTTAAATATTAAATTGAATCAGTTTACACAAAAATTTCTTACTTTAACAAAGATGAATCTTTCATCATTCTCACATTTTGTATCATAGTTACAATTACATTCAATCGTTATATTAAAATTTCCGTATAATTGCACATAATACGATATACATAAAAAAAAAAAAAACATGCTCGTGTTTGCATTTCCCTCTCATCGTCACTGTAATTCACCTTTTATTAATTTTTCGCACATTGTTCGCGTATCGAGCTTACTTGCGTAACCGCTTGTTAAATCACGCGCATCGTCGGAAACGCGCTCGTTATGGAACCATTTCACACACGTGTTTACGGTTTTTTTAGCGTTATACCGCAGAATAGCAATGCCCCTTCTTGCAATAGATCGTTATACGCTACAAGAGAGCGTAACAACTTTTAATGGGAAACATATTTTCTACTATCGGAATATGTTTCGATATTTTAGCATCATTTGTTTTACTAAATTTTGTTCAATAGTAAATAAAAATAATTTCATTAAAATAGCAAAATATATGAAACTTTTAATGTTTTAATATATGAAAAATAACAAGTATATGAAATATGAATGGGAAGGACAAAGAGGAGAGGAATGGTGGATAAATGTGAAATAATGAGAGAGAGAGAGAGAGAGAAAGAGAGGGTTATATGCGGCTTTAATAAGATTGCGCGAGTTTAATGGATTTTTTTGCGTTTGATATTCAATAATTCATCGAACAAAAAGTCACACTAAACTATTTCATCTCTCATGGGGACAATAAAAACGATGGTGCGAATTTCTCTTTAATTTATAACATCATACTCATATATCGCACATTTCACGGCGCGATTATTTCGTTCGCCGACTAGAGGCCTCGGGCGGCCACCCTCGCGCCTCTTGAGACCCTCTTCGTGAAAGAAAGTGTTCCTGCCGCGAGATCGAGGTCGAGACTTCATCTCGATACGCTCTTTTATGACCTCGCTTGGACCTCCCGCTGCTCTCTTCTTCCAAAGGCATCATATCGGCCGGCCGGAAAAAAAAAAAAAAACGAGAGGAAAAGGCCACACCAGACAGTCTCTTCCGAAATTATACAAGGTCGTTCAAGATTTTTTGCGAAAACCGGAAGTCGCCGTAATATAATTTTCACGTTTAGAATAAAGTAATTCGGAAAAAAAAGAAAATTCCAATAGCATCCATGTATCTCAAGCACGATTTTTTCAATTTTCTATAATTCTGTGTAATAAGCTTATTAAATTGGCGAAATACGTACGACGCGTGTATTTAATTGAATGCGTGATGTAAGATTTGTCAGCTTGCAATGCGATACATCAAGAGGGTCATCGATGTCGATTACGGAAAGAAAGGAATGCTTTAATTGCGTAAATACGAGGGAAAACAAGGCTGTTATCAGAGTAGAAAATAAACAGAAAACTAATCTGTATGGATAGTATTACTGCATGCGTTACATTGTTTTATATTTGATCACTTGAGTGTGTAATGGATGACCGATTGGTCGTGTTGGGTCACGTATGTGGCCTCTACGCGAGATTGCGAGCTGAAAAAGCAAATCGAGCGAAACGACGAAAGCACGGGGAAAATCCGAGGTTCAAGATTAATGGCGATAGCGCTAATTAACGATTAACCGGCCGCGCATATAAATCTCTTATACGCCGCGCTAAAAGCGCTGCAAATGCAACTACCGTAAATTTTCAATGAACTTTAACGCGTCACGTAGATATAATATCCGATAATCGCTAAGTCGAGTAGTTGTTAAACATTTTATCTATGGCTTATATACGACAGCATATATATTTCTGCGAATAGAAAAAGATTCGTTAGCTATCTCATAGTTTACTCCTTCTCTCCTTTTCTCTCTCTTTCCAAGAAATATCTCTTTTGTAAGTGAAGTATTTTTAATGTATACATATGCAATATATACGCAACACATGTTATATTCATTCGCGCAAATAATCTCAAGCGACATTTTTGTACATTAATTTACTGCACATAATTAACTGTTAAGTTCTCTATCCTGAAAATTTTATAATTTGCGAACGATGTGTTGTGTCCGTAAGTGTGTTGCAACTTCCTTTACGATATGTTATAACTTATAACGCTTCTTAACGACTGGACGCACCCGAGACCTTCCTGAATGGCGTTAAGCACCGCCAAGATTTATGCAAACCGTCAATCATCGCGCGTGATAGCGCATCGTGACAGCGCGACGTGAAGAAAAGAAAAGTATAATCGCCGCCGCCGCCGCCGCCGCTCTCTGCGCCCCAAACACCTGCCGCGTTCTAGAATTTCTCACGAGATTCGCCCGGCAAACGCGCAAGCGTAAATAATTTCATAACGCGAACGATTATCTCGACGCGTCCGTGTACTCAAATGAGACCTTCTTTCCCTTCGTGCAGTTTGTGCGCGAAGGTACCGGATTCTCTTAGAAATCTTAGCTCCCCGATGTGCTTTTATGCGCGGTGAATCTCTACGTTAGGCTTCTCTGCTCTTATGAAAAGCAGAAGGAGAGGCAATTTTGTAACAATAAGAAAAGTGAAAAACTTAATCTTTAATTGACAAGTAGCGTAATAATAATGCAAACTTTGTAAAGAAATATTTGAACTATCGAGCCTTCACGCTTTTTTATTTTTTTTTATTTAGCGCATTGATTTAATTTCGTTTGCTCTAGAAAAATAGAAAATCGATAAGAGATAATTGCTAAAAGTCGCAGCGTCTAGTACATCAATACGGACGTATATCGCGCAAAATTGATCATGGCATATATCGAAGCAATTAAAATGATGACGCGTGTGCGGAAAGTTACGTAGTTTTGCGATACGTTAAACGCGCGCGCACACTCGCGTTTATTTTGCTTCGACGCGTATCCCAATCGCATGGCACGGCGTATCGCCGCGACATTAAATAAATAAAGTCTTCCTGGTATCGATTTTTCATCGAATAACCCGCCTCCCTCGCCCTCGCCGCTTCCTCGATCGTCCGCCTGCGAATACGTGCGATCGAGCGCAAACAAGTCGGGGCCGATGTTTATTTCGCCGCCGAGCGTTTGCGACACCGTGCCGTGTGTATCGGGTATACACAAAATTATTGCGCGTGTGAAACGCTTGGCGAAAAAGAATCTCGCGTTGCGCAATCCTCTCGCGAGTGCGGAAATCGCGCGAGCTCCCGCCGTGCGATTCCATCTCTCTCAACTTGTCCGTCGTTTTCTTTTTCTCCTTTCCCTGTTCATTAACCGGTAAGGCTTATATTCGTAACTCCCCCTCGTATATACAAACAGTACAATCGGTGATAAGCGGAGCGCGAGACTCCAACGTCGCTTAACAGCGTGCGGTCAGTCCGTGGACTCTTTCAATCGCATACACATACACGAATCGTCAAGTCGATGCTATAAACATGAGGGGACCCGGTACGAGGGACTCCGGTATAAATATTACGACTGCATCCGCCTTAGAGTCGCAAACGCGAATGTAAATAAACTCGTGGCGCTTCCTCGCCATTCCGTTCCCACGAATTAAGCGATTCTGGCCGTATAATCGATATTTGTGACGAGAGAGAGAGAAAACGCTCATATCGAATGTACGCGGATTCATTTGAAGATTTGCAGAAAAAATTGCCTCCTACGTTTAAAATATTATTTTACCGTCACATGCATATAACAAGCTAATAATTTGTTTGTATATTAAATTGGTTGAAAATGAAAAGGAAACTCATTATATTTATTTAAATATATATTATTTTCTTTTGCACATCTTGCAGACGAATCTTGCTGAAAGAATCTTCAATAAGACTAGTGAGGTTAAAAGGCTCAAAGTTTAAGCGATCCTCGTCGAAGCGCATTTTAATCTTGCAGGCTGGGTGCTCTTGCATGATTTATTCATCGTATTCTTTCTAGCGTTCTTCCATTTATGCATACATGTCTGAATTAAATACGACGTGTGTGTATATACAGTCATCTAAAGACGATTGTGCACAAAGGAAAAACGGTATTCGAGAGTCATCGACGCATATCAATCGACGAAAATGTTTGTCGCATGCTCCGCGGAATATCGAGTCGTATGTACATGTCTTTAATAAAAGTTGTTTGAGAATATCCAAGCAAGAGATGTATAAAACGTTTCGACAAACCTATCAGACAAGTTCAAGTACGCGTTTGTAATATTATTACGTTGCACATAAATATCTCACTTTCTACACAAATGGGAAAAATTATTTGCGACGTGATAGGGCTTGTGACAGCTTTATACTCCGTAATTTACGTCCTATACATCTTAATATTCTCCGTCTACACCTCGTATCCATATTCACAGCAGATGTCGGAGTTCTTCTCGCCCAATCGACGGAGGATAAACCGGCCTTCCTACCCTGCTTGTATGCTTTTCCTTCGTAGTTTCCGGTAGAAAACGGAAGGCGCGGCGATGACTTTTGCGTTATGTGTCCGGAGCGATAACGAAGAGAATCCCTTATGCGGCCCCCCCCCCCCCTAATCTCCCTTCCTGCCCAGTACTCTGTGGAAAATAAATAGGTACTCGTGCCCTGTCTCGGTCCCCTCGCCGCGTGCAGCTCGTAAAGCGAAATGTGTCTCGAGATGTTCCGGGATATTGGCTCTCTCGCGACGGGCGTATTTTCGCTTTGACGAGGATCATCATCCTTTTATTGTACGATCTCTCTAGAGGTAAAAATATTCGAACGTATCTACCTATAAGGGTATAAATATCGAGTGGCAAGTGCATAGCGGACGGTCTCTGCATGCTCTGCCCGGCCACGGGCTATTTTCAACCCACGCCGAACTCGCTCCTCTTGAAGCTGTTTCTCTCTCTCTCTCTCTTTCATGGTTTCTCTTCCGCTTCTCTTCGTCTCGTTCCCCTCCTGCTCCCCGTGCGCCCCTATATTCCTCGTATATACGCCTTCGTATACGTATCCTAAGGCCCAATCTGATACCATAAAGAGCGTCACCGTCTTCTGACAGCGAGTGTTTAAATTTCTGCAACATTGGACGCTTCGTAATTGACCGATATCGCGTATTGCGCGACATTCCTTGAAGCGTTCGATCGCCACGTCGCGCCGGTACCAGATGTCGTTTCTCGAGGAGTCGAATCTCGTGGCATAAGGGCTCCCGCGATTATTGCTCGCGCCGATGAAATACGATCGTATGCGATACAAGTTCTTTGAAATGAGGAGCGTAGCTACTGCATATACGGTACGGCGGAAGATTCGCGTATCAAAATACCAAAGTGACAGATAAAATGTGCCGTTTGATCTCACAGTTCGTGGCAACGTATCTTTGTATCTGAGACGTGTAAAGGATAGTTTCAATTGGCACAGATGCGCAACACGCTTGCAATAAATATTGTACATACGTTCGAGCATCCGCGAGTGTATTGCCTGAGTTTAACTGAGTTCAATGGACAAATAGCATGCGTGCCACATGATTTTTCTATCGGTAACATCACTTCGGGGAATCATCGCGAGGAATCGTTTCGTTGACGTCGAAAGAGAGTAAGAGAGAGGGAGCGCGATCGAGTGGAAGAAAAAAATCTCATCCACAAGATTGAATGACGGACGCTCCGAACGAGTTAACGCGACAGAAACGGGCATGCCATCTGGAACGTACTCGGTAACGGCACTTGCAATTAATACGGCAGGCGGCACTGCTGCTACGTCTGCTCACTTGTTCGGTACCTCGTGTCGCGCGATCTGGTCGACGAAGATGACCTTCGAGAGGGGAAAACGAGATCACGGGGCGCATTCGTCTCGTTGATTCGGCATAATCGTGCCGACGCGACGGCGTCACGGCATGTATTTACCGAGGGTGGCGAAACACGCCATATGCGGACAATCGGTATGGCTTAGACTCTTACGGCACGTCGGTGTATAGACCCTGAATGAAATTATGTCGCATTTGAAATTATCCGGGAGTACCCGTTGTGTTTGCTCAATTGTTAGCGCGACGGTGCAGCTGTCGTGTGGCAACTTCAAAGGGGGGGGGGGGGGTAGGGGGGATGTCTTCTGTGTCGCTTTCGGAGCGAGATGATAGGGAAAGAATTTAATTGCGTCGTTGACAATATTGAATTATCGATACGTATATCGCGATCGAGATATTAAGCTAAATACGTTAATTACGCCGACGAGTTTATTATCTTAATTAAGTCGAGAGAAGAAGAATCTCCGATATATTCAATCATCGTGTTTCGATGTGAACGACGTTTCGCTTTAATAGCACGCTTTTACTCCATACGGCGGCAATGAACTCGCGCGCATTAGTAACACTAGGAATTTTCCCTCGAAACTTTCTCGGGATCGATTTCGAGAAATATGAAACACGAGAATATCCACCGAACGGATTATCGAACGATTTTGTTCTCGGCTCGAATAATTGACACTGCAAGATACTTCTTTATTCTCGAGACGACGACGCAGGGGCGGAAAATGGTCCCGTGAGACCTCAGCTGCTTCCTTCGATAAGCAACAGCTGTCCTCCCAAAGTCCTCGTCGTTGTGCGATCAGACCTCGCGCGCAGTTAGGCTTTTAAGGATGCTTCCTGCGTCTCTGCAGCCTGCATTTATTCACTTAGCATGACAAAGCTTTTTCTCTCTCGCTCTCTCTCTCTCTCTTTTTCTTTCTTTCGAGCAAGACGATGGTAGACGCTTCACGAATTCTATGGGTTTCGGCGCACGCGTTGGCGGAGGACCTTCCATCTATATTATTTTCGTTGGTTGAGCCACGGCTGAGTAAGCACACGCTGCTTATTTTGGATATCGAACGACGCGTTTTCGATTTAAATACCGGCGTGTATATCCGTCAATATTATTTGTTTGCTTTTCGTTTTCCTTCGACGCGACGTAACGTCGATAAATCCTGTTATTGCTAATTCTTGCGCGTGAATGCAATATATTCGAATTTAATTTCTATATATATATATATATATATATTTTTTTTTTTCTAAAAGAAGAAGAGATTTAATCAAAGAGTTCTGGAATCTGGATTTGGACGAAATCAAGTTTATCACTTAACGATTTTTCGCTTATTATTTGCGAGCGCGGAAAAAATATATATATCTATATCTATTTATATATATTTATTATATATATTTTTTCTTTGTTTCTCTCTCTCTCTCTCTCTCTCTCTCTCTCTCTCTCTCTTTCGTGCCGCGATCCAGTGGCAGTTATCGATCTGCGGCCAATGATCACGGCGGCGACCTTGAGAGGGAAAGACGGCGGTTGTGCTCATCGTCGCGATCGCGCGCGCCGTATTTTGTCGCCCTCGAGGATCGAGAACCTACCGGCTGCTTTTTTTCCCCTCTGTCTTTTTCTCCCTCGAGACTCGAGCCGCGAGATGGCGGCGTTCCGATCGGGCGGACCGATAAACATAATTAAGGCGACGGGACAGGGTGCACTTTATCAACGGCAGTATCTGTATCGATGATAATCACCGTCATCGTGAGCGGAAGGGCTGTTAATAAGACGTCGTCGTGGCCGCGATGGTCACGACTTGTGTCGTCTAGCGGCGAGTGACGCGGATGAGGCTTTAGAAACTCGAGGGAACCGCGGAGTCCGTGGAAAAATGTCGCGCATGGGACGGAAACTCGGAGCGAGATCCGTCGTATCCCCTTGGATCGGCGCGCTTAAGATCGGCAAATCTCAATCGAGCGAAAAACATCCCGGCTCGAGTGATCTACGACGCGACTACGATCACGACGCGAGGAGAGAACTAGCGTACATTTCCAGCTGTACAAAGAGGCGAAGGTGTGCAGTTGTCGAGCTATTACGACACACACTGGCCGCAAAGAACCCAAGCAGAAAGAGACAGGGATAGAGAGGTTGGATCGTTTGCGATATTGCAGTGATCTATGAGTCACGATCCCTTACGGCAGGACACCTTTGGCCCAGATCATGGAGCTAGCGCTCCATTGTGTCGTCACGATTCCTTTTCTTGGGGGATACTTTGCGAGTTTCTGCCGCCCCGTCGTCGCATGGGAAAGTGTCGATTCAACTTGAGTACTCCGAGGCGCAACAACTTTCCAATTCGCCCGGATCCTCGAGTTACATCGTCCTGCTCTCGCTGCACGTTCCAATGTCGTGCCACGCTCATCACGTTTCATCGCGAGCGAGTTAATGTCACGTCAGTCTCTTGTCACACGCGCGTCTTGGGATACTTTTACCTTAATTCTTTGCTCTTACATGTGCGCTGCGCGCACTTGCGTTGTATTTTATTTTCATACGATTAGTGACTTTCGGGCGACATAATATTTCATAACGCGGTGTTAATCGCGCTAAAGCTTATCTCTCTCTGTCAAATAATCTTTCCTCTATTTTTCTGCTTCCCCTTTTTTTGCTCATTTTCGTGACTGTTCCGTCTATCGCAGGACCAGTCTTTCCTTTCCTTTCTTTTTCCTTTTTGCTGTGCAAAGAGACTCTATTCATACGTACTATGTCCGGCGATGCGCGAAATGCGTTGTCTCCCATCGCGTTTCTATGTTCCTCTTGTGTTTCTCTCCAGTCTTTATCTCGATCGCGGCGAACCGCGCGGCTACTCCGCGCGGCCCTTTGTTACTTTCGTTTTATCGAGTGCGTAGTAACGAGATACCGTCTCGAACAATGTAAACCGAAGGGAGCAGGCAGGAAACGATTCTCGAAGGAGCGAGCGATGACGGGTATCTTTGTACGTATCGACGGGGATTTGTCGACCCTGTAACGATTCAATTCGTTGTTTTTTTTATTAAAACAGCCTAGTCAACCTCGGACTAATCCTTCGGATTCAGACCAGCCTTTTAGACGCTTTTAGATCAGAGAAAGAGTTCCGGAAGCTTTTAAGCTTTTAATCTCTCTCCTTTATACTCTTCTATTTTGGGAAGAAGCGATAAACATCGCGAGATTTCTCTTCTCTTTGATCTGATAATATCGAACACATTGTGTGCGTTGGCGTACGTAAAACACAGAAGGTTACTTTGAGATATTTATTTAAAAAAGTGTCCTTAGGACACACGTTAAATTACTAAATTATTGTCCAGTGAGAATCCATGATCGTCAATATTCGGGCGCCCGCAAACGGCGTTTATAAATAAAGCGTTAATGAATTTATATTTGCTATTTAAGCGTGCCTTAAAACCAGTTTTTACATTAGAGAAGAAGGAAGCAAAACGGGGAAAAAAAAAACGCGTGGGCGTCGAACAGCTTCGTGGCGCGAAATTTTAATCTGATTTTCGAGGATACAAGTCGCGCGTCTCTCGCGAGGTGACGCCAAGTGATCCACGAGCGGGTCGGAATGAAAAATGCGTCTCGTTTCTCGAGTACGACATTCACATACACAAACACACCTCGGAGACAAAGATATTATTACATGTTTATGTTTCAGCGTATGTTTCATTCCCACATATTGTCACGTGTTCAGAATTCTCCCTCGGGAGTCTGGATGCTCGCGGCATGCATTTCGCTTCAATTAAATCCGAAATGAAAGAACAGAGAAAATGGAAAAAAAAAAAATATCATGAAAATGAGTTCAAAGGGAGCATGAATATGCGGTAGCTATTTCATTATTAACGCATTACGGACTCCATTATCGTATTAATAGCATTTACAATGAACCGCAACGCGAGGGTTAAAGTCATCGTCAAACGCAACGGAAATGACTCGAAAACAGGGGAAGGGTTTATTGCAGAAGGGGTGCGATAGCCACGTAATTCGCAGAGGGCTTGAGTAAGAAGTATCGTGTTTGTTTCAACACACGCATTATACAACGCATTGCGAACTCGATGCGACCAGACGACACATTTTCTTTTCTTCCTTTGATTTTTTCCGCCGGAAAAAAAGGATCGAAAACGCGGGGCAGCGTGTCTTGTCGCTTTGCTGTCGCTCGCTCGCTCGCTTCCCGCGCTCGAGTTGGCCGACCTTCACCCGACTATCGTCGCCATTATGCTCGTTACACACCAGTCGCGATTGTAATTTACGGTTAACCGAACGGAAACCGAAGGGGAGCGACCGCGTTGTAACGAGGTCGGTGCACATAGGGTCTCTTAACGAAGAAACCCGCCGCTGCAATCGTCTTTTTCTCCAACGTCTCTTTCGTCTGATTCTAGGGTTTCGATTCTACATGGCGAGTTTATCGTTGATTCTTCGTGTGGATTCAATTTTCCTGGAATCGTCGTGCTTATAATTTTTAATCGAGACGCCAATTTCTCAATTTCACGCGGGAAAATTCTACCGGCAATTGAACGGAGCGAATCGATAAATCGGCTCTGAAGATTTTCTCGTTTATGTATATTTTTTCCTATCGGCGATTATATCCCTAAGTCGTCGCGCGGGTAGAAAGTCTCGCAAATAACGGACGGTGTCTTTTTGCACGGCCGACTGGTTCTCGCAGATATGGCCGATTATCGCGTATCGCGCAATCAGCCGATCATATCCAGAAATCGTTCGAAAGTAGTTAACTCGACGCGTCTGGCTGTCGCGCGCTCATTCGGCTGCGTCCCACTTGGCTAAGTCGTCACATCGCGCTGCTAAACATTGTGATGTGTATTGGAAAAGGAACACATCCTTATCTATATTTTTCGCCGTAACATATCATTATATTAACTCGTGATTAGCTCGTGGAAAAAATAAGCGCATTAAGATGTTATTTTGTTATAAAAATATCTCCCTCTCTCTTGGATACTTCAAAATATCAATAATCTTTTTATCTCTCCGTAGTGCTTGTTCCTTTTGATATTCATTTATGATTATCCATATTCGCTTGCGTGATTTGGCTCCGGCTTATCTTTTTATACAAATTGATATATATTTTAATTCGAAGCGCGTCGCTTGCTTTAAGATATGCACCATTGAATCATTTTGACATTGGTAAATTTCGAAACGACTATCGTTGATTACGAAGAAAAACTTGTTTTAGCGTTTATATGTACGTCGTTCGGAATGGATCCGCGCGCGAGTAATCGATCAGCTGTGCAAAATCCAGCGCGAAATTCGCTGCACGACGATGGAGATGGAGAACGATGCGGATTTTTCATTCCACACGCGTCGTCCCCTCGATTATACCGGCGCAATTATACGGCGCGCGCGATTATAGCCCGTAATCAGCCTACGCGTTTCGCGGAGCGACTCCATCCTGTGTGTACGAAGGAATTGCCGCGCGTACGACTACGCGTCGGACACGGAGGAATTGCGCGGACGAGACGAGAATGAGACAAGTTGTACCGACTCGCATACCGCCGTCGTCGTCGTCGTCGTCGAGGACTTTTCGCTGCGTTCATGCATTAAATCTTTTTTATTCTGTCGTATATACGCGCGTGGTGCTTATGCGAAAGAGCGACGTATTAGCGGAGCCGTTATTGTTTCTCGGCGCGAGCGCTGTGTCGGTCCTCTCGAGAGCTGTTCAACCCGTTCACCGTAGGTAGATATTTATTGCTACCTGCTGCTCTTCTCTCTCGCGGCCTATTATTCTCGCATTTGCAAGACGCTGCGGGATCGATTGCCGAGATTATATTCGAGGCTTTAATACCCAGCAGCCGCCACGCAGCTTCCGACGCATAATCCACCGCAAACTGACTCTGTTTACACGCTGTAATAATATAAATATACCCATCGTTATTTTTTCATTACAGCGGGTGCATCATCGCATTATTGTGTAACGATACCAATGAAAAATATTTTATTCTTTTATTATTTTAATTATGTAAGTGCGTTTTAATAATTGGAGATGAAATAACGCGCGAGGTATTATATTTATAATATTTCGTGACTCTTTGGCTTATGTCACCTCTCTTCTCTAATTTTATTTATAATATCAGACGAGTATCTCCACTTTGTGCGGAACACACCGAGATCCGAGTTGCTCTCGCAGCCGGCGAGGTAAAAATGAGGTTACGCTCCGGCGAGCGCGCGCCGCGATCCGGTAAACCGCAGCGCGATCGCCTCTCCGGATCGCTCTACTGCGAATAAAAAGGCCAGCGCGCGCTCACCCACGCTTCTCAGGAATCCCAAGGGCGAGTCTGCCTATGTTGCGAGCCCGCGAGGCAGTTGCCGGGCGACGACGACGACGACGATCGATATAGTTCACCGATATATATCGTCTTACCGTCCTCTCTTTCTCCGTCCCAGATTCGACTTGACGCGGTAGTAAACAGCCGGGCCCTCGACGACGTAATGCGGGTCAATCGACCGGGAACGCGTCTCTCTCCAAGCGCGAGCAGCGTCTCTCGGTCTGTTTCAGTGCGCGCGAGTGGGTAACCCCTTTCTTAAACCCTTTTCCCGTTCGTGCGCTGTGTGAAAATATTTCCCGTTGTGCATTCGGGACAAATTGAGTGTCGCTAAATCCCTCCATTGTAGGGAACGCCCGGAGATAATTGAAATTGCGCGACACATTTCTCTTCTATTATTATTTTAGTTACGCTCTGTTATCGCGCGTATCGTATTACGTCAAAATAACGAATGAACGTTACGCGAAACCAACCGTATTTATCATTCATCTCGATCGCGCCGAAGCAATTATGAAAGTGCGAGTCTGGATGCTGGGTTTTTTTTTCTTTTTTTATGTTATCTCATGCTTCTCCTATAACGAATTTAATTGCAACACGGAATGATAAAGTGTCAAAACTACATAAAACTTTCACTCGCTCTTTTATCGCTCATTTTTAGGAAGGAGCGTCTCGCGTTTCGTTTACATCTCTCTTCGAGAATACTGATACTTTTAATTTAAGAAATTTAAGAATATCGGGTTCGGTAATGCAATTACATACTTTAGTGCCGATTGCATTGTTATATAGTCACCGAATGCGGTGCACTTTTGCGTTTCGCTACGAAAGGAAAGTGCACGCGAGGCTATATTTGGCCGACATTGCGACGATTTTCGCAATCGCGTGTGTTCCTCGTCCGAGATTTCGTGCGTGCTTACGCGGCACACACTTCTCATAAACGTGTATATATATATATATATTGCGCGCATTATATACAACATTCTACCATTATATATTTTCTAGCTGACCAATCACCGAATATTTTCCGAGCGTTTGCATTTTGCAATTTCTAATCGTGCGTTACGATCGACGCGACAGGAACATTACGCGGGGTGCGCGAGTAAATTTGCATTCGCGATTGCGGTTTGACGCAATTCTACCGGATAAATAAGTTGCGTATATTATATCGCGTTTATATATCTGGCGTTTCGCTTATACCCAACGTTTTTAATCCCGTTTTATCTGATTCTTCAAACTGATTTTCCACTGATCTAAATATTATTATTAAATAGTCGAGATTTAGACCATCGAAAAGAATTAACATCGATATTTTTTACAAACACATGGATTCGCCATTAATTACCGACACCGATAATCTTTTCGAGAAATATAACGCTCTGCAAAACAAAATCATTCGTTCCGCAATCGAGCTTAGCAACAACACCACGGACAACCAGACTGCCATCGTCAGCTGAAACTTGAGAATTCGTTCCCTTCCGACACGCACATTCCTCGCAACGAACGAACGAGCGAGCGAGCGCGCGCGACAACTGACGAGCTCGTTCGTGTGCATGCGTGTCTCGCACGCAATCGCACCGGCACGCATATCCTAATCGCGAAGAGGATACGCTGCTCAGAATAATGCGAGCGATTTTAACCGCACGAAGTCGCGGCGAGAAGTAGAATTCGGGACGAATCGCGTCTTCTCGTATGAAAACGTTAGAGATTAGTCCAGCGTTTCACTTTCCTCGGCTAATACGTATGTATAACGCGCATACGCACGCGATATATACAGGGTGTCTGATAATAATCGCCCCACCGATAATGTGTAGGTAGAGCAGGTTAAATCGAATAGGAAAGTCCTCTATCGTTTTGTGATCTTTGCAATAAAATTAATTAGAAATTAATTTAAAACGAACGCATACTTTTTAGATTGTCTCTTCTCGCTGTGCTCTTATACTCGCGCGAATTGATTCATCTTTTTTAATTAATTTCTCAATAATTATTATGAAAATCGCAAAATGGTAAAGAATTTTTCTCCTTGGTTTCACCTGCCCTACCTGCACATTATGAGTGGGGCGATTATTATCGGACACTCTGTATAAAGCAAGGAGAGTTTGGAGATAAAATCATTAAAATATGAATTGTTTCGACGAAGGAATTTAATGGCGGTCGCCGACGACATTTGCGGACGAGGAAGAATAACGTTACCGTGGCTCGAAGGGATGCAGTTACCGCATCATCGTCAATATCTCTTGCTACGCGGCAATAAACGAAGAGGGCGATAAATCGAGCGGTATAAACCGGCGGCCACACCTGTGCACACTACTCGGTGGACACGTAAAAGTGTCTCGGGGGCCGTTGGTTCGTCGGCACGGCTCGTATGGCACTTTTTTTTGTAAAACGATACTTTACGGGACGAGGGCATTGCTGTGTGGCCGACTGCAGCCGGAAAAAGTCCTTAACGTCAGCGGGAAAAATAACGGAGGAGAAAGAGAAATCGGCCCGGCCGTATGTTGCGCTACTATCGCCCACTTCTCCGATCGTTTATTTCCACCAAGTTCGACATTCCATCGTCGCGGAATTCCAGGTGTGGGCTTGTGTGTGCCGGATACTTTTACGTTCTCCCTGTTTTATGTTTCGAACGCGCGCGAGCATTGCAAGGTGTAACCGCGATTCCGTCGTCTCGTCGCGCGACCAAGTCGAGCATCGTCGACACTTGGAGCAGGGTAAGGGTACGTTCGAGAGCCAAGATCTCGATAAATTGCAATTTTGACATTTTACTATCGTGAATTTTATGCAACAATAAGAAAAATACGCGAATCATCCCGAAAGAGACAAATAAAGAAAACTTGATTTTTCTCATAAATCATATAATTTTGCATATGAGAACATACTATATAAGAATTATTGCCAATAATTTTTATTTTTATTCTTATAACATATATGATTGATAAATCACGGTAAATTTTAGGTAAATGCTTTCTCTTGAATGGAATCAGTATAGTATTACCGGAAAATAGTATGAATCTCCAGTAATTGATTATTTCAATTATAAAAGTATAATATTGCGAAATGTCACTGTGTATATGTGTGAAAGAATCAGTTTTAGTGGTGTAGTGGTTGTTTTAATCAGTGATATTTGAAAATTTGTTTTATATATATATGTATACACGAGGGGTAATTTTATAATAATATAGTTTGTTAACGAAATATATCTAGATTTTTTATCAAGAGCTTTGCTCATTTCTTGTATTTTCTTACACCTTACGAATTCAAAAAGTAATATGTATATAATTTTGTATTTGAATATATTAGAGTTATATGTGCTTTATTACAAATATATGTGTGTAGGATTTCCCCAAAAATAACAATACAAAATGAAGAAAAAAGATTTTAAAAGCAACATGTTGCAAATATATACAATTCTTTTCAATGAAATGTTACTATTGAAGTCAGTGGAACGGAAAAGCAGTGTTCATGATTGTTTTCACTGAAAATCAGTGAAATCTTATATCTGCTTTAATCAGTGACATTCAATTTAAGAGAGCACGTGCTTTACTGCCGCCGTGAGATATTTTTGTCCACTCGCATTCATCTTCCCATCGTTTTACCGATTATCTCGTCTCGCAACAGGGTAATACCGTTAAATTCGCCGCACTTATTGTTAGACTCCGCATTGACGCAAGGAAGATTTCGCGAGGACTCGGCCGTTAAGTGGCGTTTACTTTAATCGCGCTGTCTTGCGGGGATTTAAGCGCGCGCAACGACAGCGAATCGATTGCAACAAATTTCTGCGGTCGTGGTCGATTTCGAAATCAATTTCGCCGACCTGCGGCGAGCGAGCAAAACCCGTCGCGCTGATGCGATCGTTTTGTGCGGTTTTAGAAGATGGAGACATCTTCTCCTATAAAGAGAGGACGCAGCTGCAGCTGCGGCTGTGGAAGTGTCGCGCTGATGGGATAATACGGCGATTTCTAAATCAATTCGTGTAATATTTTGAAAAAAGATCGAATAATCGATCGAAACTAGTGATCTTTGTCGCGCGATATTCGACCTCCATGCCGCAAATTTCTCTTATTGATAAAAAATAAAAAATAAAAAATAAAAATTGATAAAATCCCCTGTCAATTATTATTTTGCGATGACGTTCGCCTCGAGAGAATCCCTGATTTGCTTATGTCAAAACTCGCCATCGTCCTCTTCTTTGTAAGCCGTATTATGCTTTCACGCCTCGTTTACGAACGTCGCGATGCGTTCCCGTTTCGTCGCGGGGATAGTTTTCTGTTCCGATATGAGTCGCCAAGCGGATTTGCAGACGTTAGAAAACGGCAAATTCGATGATCGAACATAATACGGTCCATCGCTTGAGAACGTCGTAAAGGCACGAGTGTTTAAATACCGTCGAGTACATTCGCCATTTCTTACATTTCGCCTAACAATGATCGCGTTACGTTTTTCGTTTGCTATATTTTATTTAACATTATTATTATGGTATATGTAATCGTTGTTTGCGAATAAAAAAATCTCCTTTCCAAAGTAGTTCATAGAAAGGATATAAATTTAAGGAGCTTGATTTTATACACAATGATTCACTTTCTCGTTAATTTTAATTATATACTGTAAGATGGCATCGACTATTCGACGCGTCAAATAAATAACTAATCGAGAATTACGCTGAAACATTGCGCTGGCGGACGCGCTCGCGAAAGTGATTAAAGAGCGACTGTAAAAAATGCAATGAGTTAAATATATATTTTCAGCCACCGTGGGACGTCTCGTTAAACGTCCGGCCGGCACTTTACACCGGTTTTCCTGATATCGTAGGCGCGCACTCGGTACGCTCGATACACTCGCTCGCGCGGAATATTTTCACGTGGGACGGTCAAGCCGCGACGATGACCCGAATGCAGTGAAACCGCGAGTCGTGTGGGACGCGCTCGCTCGTCGCTCGCGGCTCTCCCATCCGCGATTCGCACTCAGATAATTGCGAGAGTGCCTCAAGTATCTAATTATTAAACTGCCGCTCGGCGTTTCATCGTTAGTCGGTGCTTTCCGTGATTTTTTATCCGAGAGCCTACACGCGGCGCGCATCTAATTTTATCCGTCTCACTTTCGCCCTCGCGTGAAACGCTCGCTGATACATCCAACTAACGGGGGCATTTTTCTTTTGTTACAGGTGAGTCCATCTATACGAAGCGTCTAATCCGAGTGCGAGTGATTGTGAGGGTGAGTCGAGAAAGTATTGTATTAATTCTTTATTGCGTATGAGATGAGACTGATGATCGATTGCGACGCGATGGAGTAATTTATTTATAGATTATCGATAAATCATCTCTTTGAGAGAGGCTGACTGCGGTGCTAATTGCAAGCACGCGGCATCTTCCCACGATCTAGCAGCTGATTCGCGTTATTCCGATCGCGCGGCCAACCGTTAAATAGGCACTGGGCTGCTCCCGACGTTTTCGCGGCATCCGCGACCGTTCGCGCATCGGTGGAAGAAGAAAATTCTGTTAACATAATATACGTGAACGTGTAGCGTTAAAGTAGCCACCGTATGGATAAATAGATAGCGATTATCCGGACAGAGAAGCTGCGGCAGCGGGGCGGCTCGCCCTCCCGCGGAGAACCGCGGGACAAGTTATACGGCGTCTCTCCTCTCATTCAGCACGATTGCATATTGACGTCGTTAGGCAGTCCGGGAATGGCGTATACGGGGACTGTATACATGTCGCAGGCTTATTATTCGGCAAATCTGCTTGTCCCGCTGCTTGTCCTATAATAGGTAGACGCTCCGCGATCCTTCGTTTAGGGTCGCTATATTTTCCGACGAGCTTATTTGCGCTTGAGATAAGTTACGGCAAATTCCTCAATTTCGCGCGGTTCAACGGATATACGGATTTCTATATTACCACAATAAAGAGAAAGAGAGAAAGACTGGGGGAAAATAAGAAATAAAAATTATGAAATTATACATTAAATATTACGAAGAGTATTTCAGTATAATTGAATAATAAAAGAAAATGTATCGTATGCACTGACTATATAGAGCTCTGCATCGAAGAGATAATCGATCCGTCGAGCAATGTGTAATTGTAATGAATTCTTGTCGCGAAAGTGAAACCAAAACAGGAAGGTTCGCCGATAATAATTGCGTTACAACATCGGTTTCATTTATTAAGAGTATATCTTGCGTAGCATCAAGGAAGGAAATAGTACCGTCGTCATGGTCATCCGCCGTTCCTATCCCGCGTGGTATTTTAATCATTCGTGAGTTTTCACGCGTAATATCTTGGCGTAAACACTTTTATGGCAAAAACGAATGCTAAATTCGCATATCTTGTAAGTTTCCTAGAATCTTATTAGAAAATTTATTTCATCTTTTTTTCGCGCGATAAAAGTAAGAGACATTGCGCACGGACAAAGTCGTATACCGCCATTCTAAAAACGCAGTTTGTTCATTCCATAGTAGCTTATAGACATTTCTCTCTCGCGATCTATACGCATAATAATTATATTTCACCGTAATAATTTCGCATCAAGCTACATATACCAATCACAGCCTTACGTAATTTATTATCATCGCGCGAGTATCTTGCACGATCGAGAGGCAACGCTCTCGACAATCGCTCTCTCGCGATTTTATCTTTCGTTTTCTCCGATGGAAAAACAGGACAGATTTTTATTCGCGTCGCGGCGTTTCTCGTTCGGTGATCAATCGGCGATCGAGGAATCGGAATCGCGTAATTGATCATGGGGCAGCAGCAGCAGCAGCAGCAGCAGCACGTGTTCCCCGCGTAGGCTGGCAGTTGGATCGCCGAGCGTGCGATTGTTCGATCCATTACGCCGAGACTCGCTCGCTCACTCGCACGAATGAGTCGATACGAGAGCCGCCAAGGGGATTCAGGATTCAGGCCGATCTGAACGCGCCGCGTTGCACCGGCCAGAGTGGTTAGATCGGCGCCACGTCTGCGGCCTCGACGGCGTTCACCGCGGCGACGCGCCGGGAGAAAACTGTGTTAACGCAATGTAATATACGCGACGGTGTAAGCGTCGATTATCATCGACTCTCGCCGCCTCGTAGGAGCGCCGTTTTCCGCGTTCGCGTTCCGTCTCGCCGAGCGTGCCCAGAGTCCACGCATTTCATTATTGCGCAAAAGAGCGACGTTAAAACTGCGTCGCACACGTGATTCCTCGTATACAAATATAAAGAAACTTTTAATTTTATTAATCTATAATTCTTATAATTCTTTTGAGAAAAATAAAAATTTCTTGTTCAGAAAATATAATTTTTTTTTATAAATATATATCTACATTTTCGTTTATCGGGAAAGCGAGTAATTAGATATAAAGTATAAAGGTTTCCTACATTTTGTTAAAAATGATAATTGCAATTATGTACTGTTTTAAGATGTAATTTATATAGCAGCCGTGTATATTGACGCATGTCCCTGTGCAATTCACGGCGCATCGTGTAGCGCCGTATCAAAATGCGTACAAAGAAACACTATTGCCCGAGCCGGTTTGGCGAGCAAGATGCCGCTGCTAAGATGCGTATGATCTAATCACGTAATAACCGAGCAAAGAGATGTACGGGGCTCTCTTATCTAGTCGGTCGATAGTTACGCCTCGCGTGCGATGTTGTCTTGGAAATATATTACCCGACGCGTATGTCGGACGCCGCGCGCCGCTCGTGGTACATCGGATACTTGAATATTTAACCCTTTTAACGAGCCGCAAGTGCCGCACTCGAATAAAAACCAATGACTTTGCCACGGGCAATACCGGCGTGCGTCTTTTTATCTGTCGCGTGATTCTCGAATCGATAAGATTGGCGATGAACGTCTCTTCATTCGCTACGGATAAATTTTATTCTACCAACGCGAAAATTTCATCTCAGCCGTGTATTATTCGTTACGAACGTGTGTTTTTCTACAACTTGGGAAAAATTCAATGGAAAAAAAAATGTTTCGTCAAAAATTAGCATCAACGATTAGTACACCGTTAGTAGACCGTTACAAATTAGACGTTTGATCTGAGAACGTGAGAGCAACGAACGCATATGTTTCGTAGCGTACAACAAGTATCCGCTTGTCAGAACTGTGAGTCACACAAGCGAATTTTCTTATTACTGTCTCTTCCTTCTCTCTGTCAATTGCCATACTCGTTCATCCGGATAATCGAGCAGCGATCGCTGCTGGCTCGTATTAATTTACAGAGTTAAAAGCGAGCCGCTCGGCACCGGAAGATTATCCGATCGACTCGATCTCTGGGTCGGGACGAGAGAAGCAGACATTCGCTTATAATCGATTCGTAAAGCGCATCTCATTGCGTCGCGTCGCACGAGCGCCTCTTACTTTCCACGCGTCCTTGCGTAAGCCGCGCTCCGGCCTTTGTCGTTGTTGTTATTGTGTCATCGCGGGTAATGGGCCGCTTCTCTCGAAGCGCGGGGCGAGGAGGCGGGGAGCCGATTCGCGTTGGAAGCGCGACGTTAAAAGGCAGCCTCGAAAGCGCCGCTACGTGGGCGCTCGAGGCCTTCGATCGAGACGCCGCGGTTCGTGACGTCGCTGACGTCGAGACTATCTCGGGAACGAAGATCGAACGTAGATAAAACGGCGTGTTATCTCCGATATTATTTATCATATTCAAAAATATAATGAAGAGAGTTTAACTCCCGAAGCGAAAAAAAAACCAATTTATCTCTCGGGAGAAACGCGCGCGCTTATATTGTCGTGACACGAGAAAGTTTTCTCACGACGACGTGTACCAGCATCCTCGAAGAGCCGCGTCGCGGTTGCTAATCGCACGCGTGGGTCTTAATTGGGCTGCGTGCATGGAGCGCGTGTCACGTGGGTGACGCGAGGCCGCGGCCGGGACTTTATTTCTGACGAAACGGTCGATATGCAAAGATTTTTCGTCCAGGAAAATGATTATTCGATTTTATAATATTTATTGCGCCTGAAAAGCGCGCAACTTTATAACTTCAGCGATTGCTGCGATGTTATTTTTTCTCGCGGCTCTTTTTTTCTCAAAGAAATCTATACAATCCGTTAAGAGGAAAATAAAATGATCGAGAAGCTGGAAAGACAGCCGCGCAAAGATCGTTTCCTTATACCGCAGATCTAGAAACCTAGATTTCCACGTCAGTGGATTAAAAAAGTTAAACGAGTCAATATTGTTGCCTCGAGAAACTTTGTCGATCGATCTGAACGTCGCGAAATGGTTGAAGAGGGAGAGGGAATTTCAAAGAAAAACAAAAAAAAACGAGCAGTGAAATTTTACCGCCTTTCACCAATCGCGTGCCTTTTCGATCGAACCAGTTTCCGTTTCTTCCCGCACCTCTTTCTCATTTCTTTCGCATAATGGGAATATTGCCAATCGCACGCTCGATGGAGAGATGTAAACATGTGAAAACGATCTATTCTTCGTAATTAAATTATTATTTGCTAAAGAAGGAACGGCGAGTCTCGCACATTGCGACGAAAAATTAATCCCCACCTTTCGTAGGGTCTCGACGAATTATAGACATCGAAGGAACATATGTAACTCAATTAGCAGTCAACACCCATCTGCAATAGAAAATTTAGTAATTGTATTTGATTGCATTGCGAAAGGGGGGACCGCGTACTTCAACACAGCACTCGGATAAAGTTTCATAGATATATATTGAGCTAATGTCAATTAAGCAGAGAGCCTGTTTAAAAGGCGACTATATATGTATATATTCTAGAAGCGTGTTTGAGCGTTGATGTACGCAGGATTATTATTATTAGGAGCGCGGCAATAAATAGGACTCGCTGCATAACGGACGAAGATACACGGAGAGCTGGCACGCGTTATAACGTCACGTTGACAAAAAGGCCCCGGATGCGTGTGTCGAGTGCGTCATGCGCGTGCGGGTCTAACGGGGAACGAACTGTGTGACACGGTGCGGCGGGCCCGCTATTTTTAGAGGAGTCGGTTTATTCTCGTCGTTTGGTATTTTAATCGGATGCTCTGTTTGGTGACTAAACATCGCACGGTTGCATCGCTGCATCTCGCTGTTGTTCCTTTTTCGTTAGCTAGCATCTTTTTACGCGACGAACAAAAAAAGCATTTTGCATCAGCAGCTCCGTTTCGCGAGGACGCCGCGTTTCTTCCGTTAAGCGGAGCGAATTAAACCGTTCATTATCGACCTTGAATTTCCGCGGACATTTTTAAATGTGATAAACTCTCTCCTTCTCTCTAAAAAAAAAAAAAATATCCTCTCATATTTGTTAAAATTATATTATCTTTAATATAATTTACAATTATCTTTTTAAATTAAATTATCTCTTTTCCTTACCTTTTTTCTCATTAATAGATAAAATATTCTTCAACGAAAAAAAAAATAAAATTGTTGAAGATTAAGATACAGCAGTTTTATAACAATTTTGAAGAAATATAATATTGATAATTTCAAGTATTTTTATATAAGAGATAAATATTGCCAATTGTTTTCGTTCCTCCAGCGATCAATAACGGATATGATAAAATTGAAATTCTCAAAGTTCAGAACACGAAAGGTTCTGCCGCCGGTCGGCTCGTTTCCAGATTCGTCATCGGCCGGCCGGCCGGCGAGGGCGATGCGTATATACGCGTGTGCATTCCCGGTCGCGACACGAGCGCATTCCAGAGGAGTGATCACCGCATTAACGCTGGCGCCAGCGGCTCTCCCTCGCTGGAAAGAACGCGAGAAGGGGGGTAAGACGCCGTCGAGGAAAAACAGTTTTTGCGGCTTTACCGCAACGCACGTGCGTAAATGGCGCGTGTATGTGCGTGTACACGCGTGGCTGTCGCTTTGAAAATAAGGTATTGACTCCCTCTCCCTCCCGTCTGTCTCGAGTGCGTTGCATCCCCTCGTGAAACTGGATCACCGAGCTGAAGTGCGCGCACACGTGCGTGTACGCGTTTATAAACGACGCGTGATATATCGTCGTTAAACGCGCCGGCCGGCCGGCTGAGCGGGAAGGGTGAGTCGTATGAGTGCTGCTACTTCAACAAATGAGAATTGTATGGCGAGCGCGGATGTGATTTTATCGGTGGTTAATCCTGGACGATGCACCGATCCGGTCGGGTCTGCATTAGCCGCGGCTGCGGAACAGAAAATGCTTTTTCATCTACGTGGCCCACGCGTTGCGCCGCAGATGCATTCTGGATGCGTGGTGTTTTAAAAATACACGTCGATCCTTTAAGATAGCCTCTTAACCATCGGGACAAGGGTCCGTGAGACCCGTTACTAGGGTTTCCGAGTTACATTTTGAGTCCCACGGATCGATCATTAATCAAAATCGAGAAATATTCTTATTGGAAAAAAAAAAATGTCAAACTTTTAATATTCTAATATTCTTTTGTATTATATATATTCTTTAATATTCTTTTATATAATTCTATGTTTAATATTTTAATGCATTATTCTTGTTTACAAAATTTAGAATTAAAATCAAATAAACGGATTCCGGTGATCTATATATTCTATACGATCAAGTCACAGATTTAATTGCAAATTCAGCAAATTAATTGTAAAATTATAGAATATACTAATGTTAAAAGATGGTGCGAGATAGATGTTTCTGTATTCGACGCGAATATGTGAACGCATTTTTTATGTACTCCCGTGACTAACGTTTCAGGAATTCTCGCCGGACGTTCTTGGCGAACTTTGACGTTATCATTAAAACGCGCGTTTATGGACCGGTTATCTTAGCCACTGTCAACCCGATAACTCTACGGTTTGCAGTTCAAGGTTCGTTTCGAACGACAGAAATACAATACCTCTTCCACGAGTTCGACAGCTGCCACGCGATAACGCGACGAAGCCTCGACACGAAGCATTAAATCTCATTCCCGTTTATCGACGTAGAGAATGATGCCACGGTTATGAAGATGGTAGTGTTCGATATCGAGAAAGAATGTTGTTTGTTGAAATTTTTTCTGCTATATGACGTTCTATTCGTTTTCGGGGGATAATGGCATTTTTTCAATTGTATCCTTTCACCGTTTTTACGTGCCGGATTCCATGCAAATAAATATATTTGCCTTTCTATCATGCAGCAGTAAATGCTTAAATAGAATTGCTAAATTTATGCAGTTTCCTTTCATTTTGTTTTATCGAAATCACTAGAAAATTATCGCAACTATATCAATTAGCATATCTACTAATGAGCATATCGCATCTAAAATGAAATATTGTTTAACTTGTATAAATATATGTATTATAACACAATTAATTCTTTAGAGAATATTTTTATAGCTCTGTTTGTTCACATGTTAATGCATTCAACAGAGTATAGAGTTTACGCTTTAAACTGACCGATCGGCATAATTTGTCCATTTTGCACAGTCATCAAAAATTAATATCTTCCGTCAGGTTTATTTCGAGTGGTGATTTTTTTTTTGTTTGCAATCGCGATCCGTATCGTTTCGACTTGAAACCAAAGATAGCGGCAAGGACGTTCTCGAGTAATGGTAAAGGTATTAGGCGCGAGAGAAATATACATATATATATATATATACTCGTGCCACAATTGCCTGCGATCGATATACTCAATCGTTCCGGCTGTCGTGAAATTTGCATTCGTGCCTTGACACGATTCACTCTTACGCCGCGAACAGTACCGGTTTCTGCTCCGTTCCGTTCCGAGAGCGCGTTATTTAAATATCGCGAAAAATTAACATAGCGATCCGGTGAAAGGAATCTCGCGATCCGACGCATTCGCATTCCACATCGCCGATGCAATTTGACATTCGGTTATAACGCGCAGCAATTTCGAGTTAATATTCCTCCATGTTTACCGAGAGTCTTTAACGAATCCAAATTCTTAATAATTAAAATATTCTAATGCGCGCAATATTTGTTCTCGATCGATCGTTTTATTTTTATATTATGCACAATGTAGTCGATATAATCGGTATCTTTCAATTTATCATTGTTACTTTATGTTTTAATACGACTCTGTTCGTTATCTCTCCATCACGTGGCATTATCAACTCCTCGATTGTAATGTAACAAGGTTGATGACGATCGTTCACTTTACAATTTCACGATTCTTTGCATTGGAACAAGACGGCATTGAAGCGAGAAGTAATTTTTTTTTTTTTAACGTAGTTTTCATACCGGTAGTCTCTACAATCTCTCTATGTGAGAAAAAATCCATGCGAACGTCACGTGAAAACAACACTTGTGAAAACCACATAGACGTCATTTTACAGACGCAACCCTGTTTCTGGGTGTGAATAATACACGCACCCATACGAGGGTCGGCCCACAATTCTCCAGGCTCCGCAAACGTTGGTTTTCTACGTCGGTAGATATCCTCTCGAGTGCTTAACGACGGCTCGCCGGAAAATCCTGCTCTCTTGACTTATCCATAAAAATTTCCACCGTTATGCGGATTTTCACTTCCCATACGCTTTTAAAATACCGGATGAGAGGATTCGTTGCACCGGTGTGATTTCATTAAATTCATTTTTACGCGAACTAAAATAACTGTACACCCGCGAGATTTCATCTAATTGATGATTATACAAGATTATTATGAAACATGTTTACGTAATTCTGAATTTATATCCTCACCGTTAATTGTTACGTAATTATATTCAGCGCAATCCGCTGTGATACAAAGTGCTGTATCGTATTCCTTTTGATTGCACGCGACACAGAATACGACCGACGAAACTCCTCGCGATTGTGTAATTCTGCCATTTGTCAATTGCATTCAGGAATTTAAAACTGCGCGTTGGCGTGTTAAAAAAAAAAAAAAAAAATGAATGGATACGAGCCACACTTCCTTTTCTTCTTGCCACGGATGTCGGAAGACGGATTTTACCGTAACTCGAAAGTAGAATAATTTTGCACGCGCGCATCCTCTTGAAAAGATGCAGCATGCGCTCGCTCGCGCGCGTTCGATATTCGACATCTCCGACCGGCAAGTATGTCGACATCTGTCGACACTATATCTCCGCGTGCGCGCACGCGTGTAATGACGCGCGCGTCTTTCCATATAATACGGTGATAAATCGCGAAACGGTTTACAACGTAGCGGACCCGTCGATTATCTGTTGACGCGCGAGTACCAGCCGTTAGAAATCTCTCTCGCGTTGCTCGGCATATGTATATATATAAGCTTTTTATCCCGATCGCGCGGAAACGTAATTCTCTGATTTAATGGTCCGACTAATATCGATGTTCGGTTATCGCCGTGGGAGATAGGTACGCCGATCTGTCGGAAGCGCGACGTCGCTCAAATGCAGATAATGCGAGCTAATTGCGTAATGGCCGCGAACGTGCAGCGATTTCTATTCGCGCTGAATTATCGCGAGCGGGAATGTCGAATAGGTTTACGCAAACGTATATTTCAGTCATTCGTTTACGATCTATATAACGAAGATGACGCGTGCTAGAAATGCGCGCACAGCTGTCGTCGGTAGTGGCTCGTTCGTTACGCGTGCATAAGTTCGCGCGATGACTGCGTTTTAACGACAGGTCGGAATTACAGAGATCGCTCGACGCGAGTGCAGCGTTACGGTAAATTGCTATGTATTAGACACGGTACGCGCGCGTTATTAGGAGACTCGAACGTCACATTGCGCATCGCGATCGTCATCGATCGGAGCATCACGGACACGCGACGGTGATTTTGACGTAATCTCGCGGAAAAGCGTTCGCACGAATCGACAATTTATCGGTCCGGTTTGTTATCGCGCGTCGCGCGATCGGTATACGGGGTAATAACCAGCCTTTCATTGTTTCGTCACGAGTGTGTTATGTTAAAGCGCCCGGCTTCTCTCGCGGCGATTGTAATGCAACTTTGATTCTCAATCTGAGTATAGACGCGAGAAACAAGGTACGCGCGAATTAAAATCGTTTATGCCTCGGGAGATTGCATAGGGAAAGGTAGATAATATTGGAGAGTGAAAATCGGAACGATTTAGATGTACATTTTTCGAAGTAAATGTAGCTCTCTCGCGCGTATTCCACGTCGCTCGGGGATATTAATACACGTATATACTTTGGATCGCTTCAAATTTAGTTCTAAACGCGACTGTAGCCAAGTCTGGCCTAAAGAGAGCTAGGAACTTAGCTAGCGACGATTACAATAGCCTCCGTCTCATCGCTTCGGTATGAAGAACACCGAGGTACAAAATAAGCATCGAATAAGCTCGGAGGCCCAGGCGTCGGAATGTGTCTCGCAAGAGGCGCGCTCTATCTAATCGTTTATCGATCTGGATCATCGAAATGCGTCAATCTCTTTGTTATCGCGCGTAACGATCGAAAGCGAGAAGGATCACTTATCCGCCCCGCTTAACGAGGATATTCGCGCGACCCACGCGTGTCACGTTTCGAGATATCTCGACGTGATGTGGCGGATAATCGAAATGCGCGAGGACGCAAATGATACGCGGTCCGAAATGTCGCGTCGATGCCGATCACGGCATCTAAGCTACCCCTCTCCCTCCGTGTCCGAAGCGTGCGGCATTAATGAGAGCGTGTCCACGTCGTGCAACCAGTTTTGAAAGCGGCATGATTTACGGGCACGGTTTCCTCCAACACGCCGCGATTAGGCGCACCGACAGCGAAATGACAGGGCTGCCTCTCTCTCTCTCTCTCTCTCTCTCTCTCTCTCTCTCTCTCTCTCTCTCTCTCTCTCTCTCTCTCTCTCTCTCTCTTTCTGCTTGCTTTATCCGTCTGTTTGGTACGTGCGAGTGCCGTACGTTGCATCTACCTATCTATGTACTCGTTACGCTCTACGCGATCGACCTTACGCGATTGCGACACCTTTTTCCGTGACACGATGCTTTTTTTCGCCGTCACGCTCCCTGTCGTAGCAGGCGCGCGATCGAGAGTTTCGCTGGCATTTGATCGATCTCGCACGCCCCGCGGTCAGAGGCGCGATCCGTACTTGCGATCACGATCGACCGTTGGATACCTAAGTATCACGACGTGGAATTGAAATGAGCGCTGATTGTGAACGCGAAAAGGTTTCAACTTCTCCATGTCGCGATTCGTTTAGTTTAAAAATGATGAATTAGAATTTTTCTAAAATTATTTCTATACAAGGGATTTTTTATAGATACACTTTAGATATTTTTAAATGAAAATATATATTTTTCACGCGCATCTTATATGTGAAAATATATATTTAGAGCGAAGATGGAATTCCGCAAATGGTAAAGGGTCGAAAGGAAAGTGTCGGAAGTGAACGGTCCCTCAAGGATCCCGCCGGATTGTTCTTGTTTTCTCGAGTATTATGTAGATGCGTACACAGATGCGTACACTCTTGAACACCGTTGGGCCGTGCGCTCTCGGGGCCCGCCAACCGACGGCAACCAATGCGTTTTCTTCGTGCTCGTCGTACTCCTGACCTCGTTGCTCGTGTATCATCGTAACCGAATAGACGCGATGCGTATTAATTAAGCGTACTCTCGTGACGAAGGGAGCGGGAACTCGCCCCGATTCTGAGTAGTTAGAGCACTCGGAATCGCGCGCGATCGTTTATCGCATAGTAAAGCGAATCTCGCGCTCATTTCCTCATTTGGAAAACGAGGAATTTGAGGATATTCCGTTATAGACGTTATGTAGTTCGAAGCGGAACGGAAACCACTCAATGTTAATATCGTATTCCCTAAACAAATACATTTATCGGATAGGAACGCCGATACTTGATGATGCAGCGTATTATATATGGGCACAATCGAGAAATATAATAAACAGGTTTCTTTGTCCCTTCCTTCTTTGAAAAAAATATATTTTTAATAATATACAAATTGTATGTGAGGGAATGAAAAGATACATAAATTTAAAAAAATAATAATAATCGTGAGACTGGGTTTACATCGATCGCTCGATGATTCGTCGACTCTCCTCACGCGGGCTATTTTATAACAGACGTATTACAGACTTACATAAAAATATGGACGTGCCTGGCGAGTAGCCTGACCCCTGTCGCGCAGGAATTCAGCTCGACCGTCGCCATCTCCGCCTGAGAACTCTCTCGCGCCTGCCTTCTTTTCCGGCTCTTTTGCCAGAGAGACACGCGTCACGTCTCTCGACGCGGCTCTCGGCTCTCCGGTGGCTTCTCTCTCGCGTGTGACCGTCGGTCTTCCTCAAGTAGGCCACGCGCAAAGTAGGCCTCCTCGTAAGCGGGCGGTGAGTTTGCTCGTCGTCGAAGCATCCTCGATCCTCCTTCTCCTTTTCCTTCACGCCGGTGATACTAAAAAAGAGAGAGAGAGAGAGAGAGAGAAAGAACTTATAACGTTTCTTTTTTTTGAGCGGCGGTCTTTATGGGTTCACTAATGGGGATCAAAGGGTAGAACTCGAGGGCGTAGCCTCACCTCCGCCGACTCGGTATCATGTCGGTGCTTTTTAAGTCGAGAAGATGATATGACCCGAGGATCCAGCGATCGCATAATGGTGCGTACGTCCAGACAGACGGCGAGACTGAAATTTACTCCGTGATGTGCGAACGATAAAACAAATATATAGTAATAGGCCGCCGCATCATTTATACTTCAAAGATCTCAATTAATTAAATCGTTCTCTATATTCGTATCCATAAAAGTTCAAAGCTCTTATTGTCTCGATATTTATTTATTATCGTTTTATGAAAAACTTTCCTCGAGGTACAAGTTTTTTTGATCTAATAATGTAAATCCGTTTGAACAATTATCCGGTCGATAACAGTAAATTTCTCGAATCGCGGCTTTACAAGTTACAAGAATAACGTATAAAGACCTTTATGGGTGAAACGACTGTTTAAAGTTTAACGAACTATAACGAAAGATAGAATTCGGGCGAATTATTTCGCCGACACTCAGTGGTTCTCCATCGGCGATGACTACCGGTCTTGTGGACCCCAAAATCACACAAAGACGAGGGCGAAGGAAGTAGGAGGCGATGCTGCGGCTCCTCGCGTGAGACGACGCCGTGTCCTCACCTCTCGTCGTGGTTACGACGATGGGGGACCCAGAGACCTGAATAACCCGTAGCCGGGGGGCCCGACGGGGCAGAGTAACGGTCCGTGGATGAAGGTTAGCCGCGTTTATCCGTAACCCGGTGCGCCTCTCTGTCGTCAAAGATCGCCGTCAGACGACAGGACCGGACGGGAAACACCTGCGCGACGGGGTCGCTCTTTTGAAACCGTCAGTAGAAAAAAAAATCCAATTACTTAAAAAATATCGATGTTTCCTTTACAGCACTGAAAGATCGTAAATCACCGATGTTTTTACCGATATCAATTATAAACTATTGACATTTCGCGCGTCGATTGTAACTTTGTTTGACATTTATTATCGATTACAAATTGTCTCTCATCATTGGTGAAAATTTACTTTGTTAGTATCATAGATGACATACAAATTTTTTCTTAATATTTTTTTTCTCTCTGTACGTCTTGGCTCGATGAACTGAATACAATATTCGTTACGCTTGTCATGATTGCTAAGATCGATGTCGGGACAAATGAGTTGATAAAATGTTAAAGGAAAACTGCTAATAAAGTCTCTAATAATCGGGACGGTCCGCAATGACGAGCACGTAATACCAACGAGTCGATAATGATCGCGCCTCGTGTGTGATTCATGTGTATCTCGGAGCGAATGACGTCACGTGTCTTCCTTTAAAACCGCTTCGGGGTATTACGTGTGCTACGTGACTGATTAAGGATGGACAAATAACTGAACTGCGCGCGCGCTCCGCTGCTTCATTGAATATCTCTTCATTAAGTCATGACTCGAAATAACGACCGCGAAGGTTGATGTAGCAATCGGAAGTAAAATTGCTTCCTCGATATATCGAGCCGCTTCTATTAAACGAGGTAAATTATCGTAATTACGGACGCACGATAATTTGTTATGTAAATCGAGTTTTATATATATATATATATATATTTTAAACTCGCGACATTGAGGCGGTAGAAATTTTTTATTTTGAGATAATTGTCAGGATATTCGCTGCAAAATTTTCACGCATATATTTACGCGTTCTTTTTTTTTTCAATTTCGATTTCGAGGACATGCGCGTTACTTTTTTTCATGATATGTATATCGCATTCGATATATATTTCTCGATGCTTGATAGTTATGAGAATCAGATCCGTCTTTCGCAATAAAGCGGAATTGTCGGAGTTGTGTTTTACGAGGCCGCGGATTTCTCGGGTTCGCTTTTAGGGCTCGCAAAACGAGTTTTCCCCGTAAAGTAGCTGGAACAGCATGTGCTGCTCTTCGGTGTCGCATTCGTCTGCTAGTAAATTCAGTGCCGCAAAGGGAAGGCGAAACGAAAAGGGATAGGCTCTCAATGGGCCTAGTAGAAGGACCCTTTTCCGTTTCGAGAGACATTCTTGACAGTAAATCTCCCACAAAAGTTGAGTGTCATAAATAATATACAATATTTCTATGAGCTATACAGAAGTATATATATTAGTATATTTCAATGATTTTTGACATAAATAAATAAAAAATATCGATTTTCTGTCATCAATAACCCAAATAAATTCTTTCGCGAGATAAAACTTACTATCTTTTTGACAAAAGAAAGCAGCTTTATGGTTTTTTTTTTTTTTTTTTTTATTTGTATACGTGTCCTCTCTCCGTCACTGTGTCATTCCTTTCTCTCCAACGTATTATATCAGGATCGATATGAGAGGAGAAACTGCTCCTGAACGGTGGACAGATCCTTCGAAAGAGTCCGGTAAGCTCTGACCCGACAAGAAAATGAAGCGGCATTGCAATTACAGTTTCTTACACAGGCCGGAGTATTAAGCTGCTCGCTTTCATCTGGAAAGTTACGCCGGAGGTTCAATTATGAATCTTGACACTTTGTAAATGTGTACTTATATAGAGATACACACCGTTAAACATGACGTTCGAGTTTTACGGTATTTTTTTTCTTTAATCGCATTCACGTTATACAATATATAAATACAATACACACTCTCTCTTTGCAATTTATATTTATCAAATCAAGAAAAAGTTAAAAAAAAAAATATATATATATATAGAGTCAGCTTGCTTTTATAGATTCAGTCGAAATACCTTAACAGATTATTGCGTTTGCTCGACGTTAACACCCATTAGCGTACCGTGGTAACATTCCACGTAATAACGCGAACTCGAGTGGATACTTCTTTGGACGTCTGTTCCGTTATCTCGCGTGCTTAGATGACCGTCGTCCACCTCGTCTTCTAATTGCTCCCAGATCTCACTTTAGCATTTCGAGCGTCACGCGACGAGTCACATAAAATTTTCGAATGCGAGACACACTTCGATTCCTAGTCCATTGTACCCGGAGTCCGTCAATGTTGCATTCAACGGCGAATGCCGATCGATGAATAGCGATGCTAAAATATTCAACCGCCGACATGACGTCGCGGTCCGTGTTAAGAACGCGCATTATACAGAGTGTTTCGAGGAAAATGTGTTGTGTGCGCTCGCTCTGTTCACTGTTTTCTTTATTAGCAGAGGGCAAGAATGTACAACTCACGGCTCGTGTCCCGTCAACCAACCATACTTACAAAGTACCTCGCGCGAGGCTAACAGTCAGAAATCTTTTAAGAGAGTAGAATTATTTTCTTAGATTATTCGCACCGCAGCATATATTAATTCAGAGAGATAGGTTGAGTATTTTAAATATGAAAAAATTGATATCTTTTTTATAAGAAAGAAGATTATATTGATTTCTTGGAAGTTATTTTTTCAGTTTCGCATTTATTCCATTTTATCACACTTTAGTTAAGTAAAGTAAATACTTTACTAAATTAGCTGTTATCGCTGATCTCGTCGACTGTTATCGCAACTTTACGCAAATAGGAACTTGTCGGCAAGATGGCGAGAAAGAAGAAGGAGGGGGTTTGCAATGGTAACCGCCGAACCTGCCGACGAATAGTTTCACGCATGCTTCCCACGTGACTCACGCGTAGATACGCATCGTTCACGAGCCCCCGGAGCACAACCTGCACGCACAATGCGTAGCGAGCCAGCGACGACGGTTGGTGCATGGCTCCGTGTTTAAACCGCGCGCACCTTATGACTCAACGAAGTCAGTAACCTCCCATTGCCATTCTTTTCCCTTTTTTTAAGCATTTTTTTTTTTCGCCAGCCTTCACCTTTACAGCTCTATACTTGTCATAATTTTTATAACACGTCGAATTAATTCTTGCGTAACAAAATTACGGTCATGATGTGTAAAAGTAAAGTTTGTCTATATATGTATATATATACGATAAAAAAAAAATCTAACACTTGATTCAGATACTCGAAGAAAAAATTTCGTCATATGTAATTCGGAATTGCATGGATATATAATATTTAACTTGTAAAGAGAGCATAATTTACTTTTACGAATATGGGTCGAGAGAGAAATTTTCATAAGATATATTTTCAAAGATTCGGATATTCTTCATGGATTTGATTAATCAGTTTCTTCGTTAGTGACTACCAGTAGATTTTGTGAAAGGTAACCAGGTGGTCACCCAAGGTGCATGAATCACGACCGATGGAATTGCGCTCGTGTCTGATGTGGTTGAACAGACTCGAACATCTTGAGCATAATTCTGCGTGCTTTGACTGGTTCTGCATACAAAAGGGCCAGGTACATGGTATGTATAGCGAGAAGCCGTAAACCACGTAAATCTTGGCGAGCGATTCGTCGATCCTGTTAGTCTACTTGTACTTTATTCAGGTATTCGCTCGTCTTATCTATCGGTACTAATATTCTTTGTAAAATACGTCGGCACTTTAAATCGAGTTACGAACGGCTTTACTGACTGGCCTGGGTACGTTAGTTTCGATTATTTGATTCATGTCTTCTTCCGTTTCTTTAATTTGTGTCTCTCCTTTGTCGAAATATTTGAAAATCAAAACTGGCTCAATCGAGAATCGAAATAAATATATCGATATGCGATGGTTGATTTTATCAATCTTCTTGAAATTCTCATTAATGATTATTGAATTAAAAAATTTATTAATCTTTCCAACATTGGAAACGATGAAAACACCAGGAAGCTCGACGACACTCGATTAGAATCGTTGACGATGCGCGCGAATGTCCACGAAATTTTCTTCCGTCATGCTCCTCGCAACGAATGAGAATCATTAACGTCCGCGAAATGGTAATCAATGAATGATTGGCATTCATTGATCGGCGCTCGACGGTGGAGAGACACGTTCGTTTAGCAGCGTGCAAGAGTGTCAGCGGCGAGATTCCCATCCGCTCAATGAAATTCCACGGCTATCTTATATCGACGTTTTAACGCGCGCAACGTCCTACGAATTATCGACTTTATACGCGCGCGATAAAGGGGGTGAGGGTGGGATCGATCGAGTCTCAGGGTCGTCGGGTCTCGCGTGCGCTTCCGCGAGGCTGACTCGCTTTTACGAGGATCACGCGTAGTCGCGCGGAGAATTCCTGGCAATAAACTTGCTATTTCGATAACGAATACGCGTATATTCGAGCCGGGATAGTGCGCTTCTTTTTCTTCTTCTTCCTCTTCCGTCTTTTATACAATCCGTATAAGCGGCTTCTCTCCGTTTCGCCGACGTTTCGATAATCGCGAGCATTGTGTTTGCGCGCTGCGTGGTAGCGCGGTGCAAGAAACGAGGAATTTCGGACGAGAGGAAGTTGTCCCGACACTAGGCGACTTATGCCTTTCAATTATTTTTAATGACCGCGTTCGACATAAATTGCGACTCGGCTCGGATTCGTATTCGGTTCTCTCTCGCTCGCATTCTTCTTCGCGATAGCACTTCCTCTTTGACTCCCCGTTGCTTGATCTCGCGCCATCTTTCAACCGCGTGCCATTTTTCTTATATTCGAAATAACGTATAATAACGGCAGGTGAATGAGATTCCAAAGATACGGTGGATTGAAACTATAATAAAAACTCAGAAAAAAAATATAGACTAGCTATATCGCGAATATAGGAACTTCCCGTTGAGTCGATAAAATTTATAAAGTAAGTTGAAGCCATTATTATACAATATTTGCCTACTGATAGATGATCGCCGATCGTCGACGCTCTTTCGTTTGTCCAGGCACAAGAGATGACCGCGGGACATTTCCCAAAGGAGAGCCAACTGTTGAAATTATAACTTGTACGCGCTTGAACTGGTCGATTGCCAGCATTATGTAAATATATCGCTAGGAAGATGGCAAGATTAAATCTCGGACCACTCGTTGTAATATAATAGCGACGGAAAGTTCCAATTAACTCTGATATGTTGTGCTCCGTATGGGGAGAAGGGGGAGAAGGAGGATAAACGTTGTATCTCTACCCGCACTTATATTATTTCGATGTCCGCGACAGGCCGCGTTCGTTCCGCTGCGCCTACCATTACGCGGCTAATTCCGTAATAGAAAGAAAATTTGTTGCGATACGTATAAAGCGTGGCGTGCGTCGGAAAATCGCCGAGTATACGGTACGTCGCTATCGTCCGAGGTAATTTAATTGAAATAATGCATAATTCATGCGCCTTAAATATTCCGGATTCTCGGGTTGCGCTCACGCGCAATTTACTTCTCGCGAGTGCTTATCTTTTCTCCTCCGATCGGATGAAACTTGTCGAGCGAAACGCGATTCGCGTGTGCGAGGGCTTTTCGGGGCGAATTTAGCATTTGACCGTGCGCGTAGAGATCCTTTCTCTTAAAATGTACTCGACTATGTATTTTCTACACGCCGTGGATGCAACGCTGTAATTATCGCGGACGACACACGGTTGACTTTAATTATTATACCACGCTCGAGGTCTCTCGCGAAGCACAATGTTGCGAAATGATTTACACTTGAATGCGGGACTCTTATCCGTCTTCAGGCCGGATGCGTGGCCTACCTCGTGCCGGATGCCGACCCTCCGCCATCGGCGCAATCGCGCGCGCGTGTTTTGTCCGTTTCCGAGGAATTTTAATTCACCGCCGCGCCGGCGGATTCTTGCATCTTTTTTTTTTCCACCTACCCCGACATTATGTTTTCTTTTTTCGCCGACATTCGCCTTTAAAAGTTGCCGCGGGCGAGAAACTGGCTGTCGTAACAATAGTCGTATAGGACGGTCGACAAGTGATCGGATAATCCCTGACGCATAATATCTCTTCTCGTAACACGCCTAGTCAATTTTCAACGTGAGATGTTTCCCTCTGTCGATTTGCGTGATTTAATGAATGATTTAAATAGACTGTCTACTTAATTCCAATCGAGCGAGGAGTCAATCGAGCGACTTCGATTACCTCCGACCGAGCGTTGTAATGAGCTTCCCGGATGGACAGCTCCACGCTGGAACGACAGCTCGATAATTCATCATCGCCATTAAAAAAAAAAAAAAATAAAAAAAAATGATGTCGCTGCGACGGCGGGAGGATGACGCGTAGGTGTCTGGCAATGAGGAAATAAACGTCGCGGGGATATAAACGTCGGCGTCATTCTCATTTTAAATTAGCGTCTCATGGTACGTGTCTTTTTTTTTCCCTTCCGATATCTGGAAATTTCTCTTCTCTCTTGTACAAAATTAGCGTTAGAATTTTTATATTCGCGTGCAACAATCTCTCCGCGTGGTTTAGCGTATCACGATACCGTTCTTCGCGAAATGCGCGGCACGCGCGCGTCAAAGTTGCGAGAATCATTATGCGATTCCCGGAGCAGCGCGGTGGCGGAGTATTTTTATCTCGTTTCTCGAAGTACCTCTTCCTTCCTTCGCGTGAGCGACGACGACGGCAATCAACGACAGCAGTTTGTAACATTTTACGTGATATCGACTTTGGCGGTCGTCGACGTTCATTAGCTCTCCCGCCGCGATAGGGGAAAAGGGAAGGGAAGGGGAGCAATGGGGGAATGGATGTTGGTTATTTTCGCGCATTTTTTTTTTTTCTTATTATTATTGCCTCCTCCGAGAGAGGAAGTAGATTGGCGTTGCCGTAAAGGAATCTTAAGAGTGTATTAACGCGTGTTTATGCGCCTCGAGGCGGCTTGTGAGGTACTCTAATCCCGCAAAGGGAGCCGACTGTAGTGTCGGCGTGAAAAGGGTACGACAGAGGGGGAGGGGACCTGCAGGGAAAGCGGCCGGCAAAGAGCGATTCGCCGGCAGTGCCGTAATTAACGTAGTCATGCTTAGTCGATCCGAGTCAAGGCCACTCGACGACCGAGCCAAATTCCCGAGACGGGCGCGGTAAAAAGTGCACCAGGATGGGCGAGGAGACGATCGAGAGGTCGCGGGTCGAGCGGGCATAACCGGTGCGTTCACTATAAACCGCCGCTATATTTCGGCGTGACAGCTAAAAAACGACTTTCCTCCGGCTCGCAAAGCCCTTTTTACCCCCGGTAATTCGCGACTCTCTTATAAGAATTATCGTCGTTACAAATCTGACCGCGAATATATTTATCGGGTTGTGTTAAATCGTCTTTTTTTTCGGGATGTACATATAGCTTAATATAAAAATGGAAAGTACTAAAAATAAAATATTAAATCATCTATCTCGTATAAAGACATGACGTCGTTATGAACGAAAGTTTGAGCGCGCCGCAAGTGCGCATGAAACAAAGGCTTTTTGCGACACTGGCTTTTCGCGGTTCGACTCCCTGTTGTGTTATGAGTTGGATGATTTATTCGCGGAGGACCGAACGAGGAAGTACGGCGGTTACTTAATGGAAAATGTACATTGTCTACGTCGGGCGACGTAATTTAGCGCGGGCGTTATGCGCACGTTACGAAGGGCGGAGAAACCGCTCTTGCATGTCGGTATGTACGATATATATACGTTTGTACACACAAAACCGTAAAACCCATCGTCATTCCGGAAGGATAGGGGGCAACGCGATTGTTGTATGATTTTAGTATTTATTCGTGATCGACCGATCCTCGAATAAATCGATAGATCGAGAGCGTTAGATCGTTGATCCGTCGACCACACCTTAGAGAGACCCGTTCCGTTGCCCGGCTACTTTTGTTACGAGCTCGCATCGCATCGCATCGTACGATGGCGAGTTGCATTTCCGCCATCGTACGCGCCAAATGTTTTCAAATCTTTGCCGTTACTATCGACGAAGCGTAATATCTTTATATCTCTGTCGGCTAGAGAGGCCCAAAAGATTAACGTCGTACAGCTATGTCTAAACATTTTCGATGGCCGAGCAACTTTCTAGACATCATAATAATGTCGAAATATTATTGTAATAAATCGCGATTGACACACGCATAGTTTCTAAACTTTTTCATTAATTTCGAACAAACGTGCTATTTTTAATTTTGCATTCACTTATGACATATAGATATAAAATATTTACATTTTTCACATTACGGGATTATATCATAATCTGTTATACATTGAGGATCTCAATTTCTCTTTACATATTCGAAGAAACAGACGGAGAAAAGTATCAATTAAAGTATAATAATTCATCTCTATTGGCATTTACCTCGATAAATATGAAATATTTGTCGATCGTACAGTTCATGGACATTCTCTTCTATGGTATAATCTCTTCTCAAGCTTAATGTCAATAATTACCAAGATCTCGAGTGCATCGCCGTAGTTTCTACGCGAAAGTTTTTCGTCGCGAAATAACGGCGCGCGACGAGCGGCGGCAGCTGCGGAGAGCCGCTTCGGGAGAGATCATCGCGGGGTCATCTATATCGCGGCGGGTGGATCGCGGAGAAGGTGCTCTCTCGTAAGTAACGACTACTCTCGATGCGGACGCGCCACGATAGAAAATATCTCGAAATAAATCACTCGGCCAAGATGACGAATCGTAAGGTTCCGTCCCGATGGCCGAGGTCGGAATCTCGTCGATCCGCTACGTACGTTCTACGGCTGCACACGTTATCGCGCAGTCCATCGGGAAAGAAGCTATCACGGTTAAACGGACGCTCGGACATCTCCGGACTTGTCCGAGAATAGAGCGTCGTTCGCCACCGTGGAATGTCATCGTAAATGTAAAAAGATCCGCGAGACCGATGTAAGGAAGAATAAGTTGGAGTCGTCGCGAGCGAGCGGGGAGATGCACGGTGATGTCACCGACCGACGAATGCATGCGGTAGATGAGCGGTAATACAGAGCCGGTTTGCTCGGATTAATTCGTATCTCGCGCACAGGAAAGAATTCGCCGGAGATGAAGAACAGAAGCCCGACGACGATGATCCATGTTTACGAACAGGATGTCACAAATGCAGCAGTTTTTTTTTTTTCTTTTCTTCTTGAGAGAGAAATAATGTCGGGATCAAAATCAACTATGAAATGAATTAAGTATCGATAGTTTAACATTGTTGTAAATTTCGATTTTCTTATTAGGGAATAATTTAGAATACGTAAATAAATTCTCGCGGCAAGATATTAAAATAAGAGTCAAATGCAAAATAGAATTACATAGGAAATATTTTTTATTTCAATTTTATCTTATTATAAAAGAGCGTAACGCGTTTTTTACTACATAATTAATCGCATCATTTGTCAATCCTACGTATATGTATACGTAAGCGTTCGGGGAAAGAATGACGTGCTTTGGAATGACGAGAATTTTGCTCATCGAGGCAAGAGTTTTTTTCGAACTTGCTCAGAATAATTTTAATGCGCGTTGCAACCGCGGTAAATTCAGGTTCATCCCGATCTTCCATCGGCGACCGTCCAAGGAGAACGTGTGAAAAGCGGCTTCTCGCGTTGTAATACCTCCGGCTATCCTGAATACCGGAAAACGAAGAACGGGAGATTGAATTGCCGGCTCTTCGATAGAAAGGAGGCACCGATTCGTCGAGTCATTATCGTTCTAGGAATTTCTTGACCCCGCCTTTACGTCATCGATAAGACAACGCGCGCGACGTGATCTGCGAAATTCGTCTTTCCTTGATTGGCACGCGGATGACACTTGAGCCAAATTTCTCCCACAACTTATACGTTCGCCGTTTAATAATTTCTTTCTTGTCAAATAGCATAAGTATACATTTGTACATGAGTAGCTTTATAATATCTTCTTGTGAACTTTGTCGCTACTATAATTATTAAACTCGTTCCAAATGTTATATATGGTATACAAACACACATACAGAGGGAGAAGGAGAAGAAAGAAGAATGATTCCATCGCGAGCGATATCGGTTCGCCAGCTGTGAAATTACACGCTTCCGATCGAACGAATTGTGATTTGGTTAACACCACGAATGCGGTTAGACAGTACCGGATAACCCAGTTACACGAGAGCGCGATACCAGACTTTATATGCCGATTATGCGCGATTCGCGAGCTATGATTTCGTGAGGAAGTAGAATCATGGCAGCAGAAATCGTCTCGTATCAATGATTTTCTCGCCAATCGATCGCGTATTATGGCATCGATTCGCACGGATTCAACGTCTTTCTCTCGAAAAGTGTTAGATACGAGAATTTGACGAGTCCCTTTATCGCAATAACGGGAAAAATTTCTCTATTGAAACTTAAAAAAAGATACCCTTTCGAGCGAAATTTTTAATTTCATATGTCATTTACCGCGAATTATACGACCCGTATAAAATTCCGGCCTGGCTCTTGCACAATCGCTCGCAAAAAAAGTTTTCATTGACGATGGACATGAATCGGCCTTAAGGCCGGCGCATCCGTTGATTGCGCCATTAGCGCACTTTCCTTTTTCTTCCGCGCGTTGAAAGAAACGCCGGCGCACTTTATTAGTCACGGCGTCGAGCATTAAAAAGCCGCGATGGATCTACACGTATTAGATACTCGGGCTGACTCGTATGCACCGGCGAATTTCCGTTAAAATTTACGTCAGAACCGGCTACGTGCGCCTTGGCCTACACTCTCGTCGTATTTCATTCTTGTGTTTCGAAAGCGACGTGGTTTCTTTCCTCGAGATGATGCATTCGCTACGCGTACAATAAACGCAAATGGCGCGCGTTCGGATAATAATAATAAAAAAAAAGGGGGGGGGGCAGTTATTTATTACATATACACAATTATTATTTTTTTATTTTACACTTTTACTCTATCGTTTGAAAAGAGGAACACAGGAACGGGCGTGCCTTATTTCTGTAAAGAGAGACCGAGGTGTAAATGCGAGGCAACGTGTTTCGACGGAAGTAAGCGTATTTAGCGCGACGGTTTATAGCGAGCTTCTTACTTACTTCCCGATTTTTGATAATAGTCAAACGTGTTTATCGTCACTTGGCGGATGCGACGATCACGCGACTCTTGTACCACTCGCATGACCAGTAGTTAGGTAGAATGTTTCCAGTTAAAGAGATTAACTGCAAGAGATTAAAGCACCGCGACAGTTTACGGTGGATTATGATGTAATTACGTCTTGCTTTTTAACCATTAAAAACAACACGGAGAATGTCGAATATCCGCGCGTAGAATCTCTCACGGTCAGCGAGTTAAAAGCGACGCTATTGCGTTTACTTTTGTCTTCTAGGAGTCGCTATAAGCTTCTCGCGTGTATCTCCTCGGTTATCCTAACTGAAACGCACGAAAGTTGAGTCACACAAAGAAATCAGATAATTATTCCAGTATAAAACGTACCGTACACTAGACT